>NW_008238464.1:1702395-1705647 GCF_000691975.1 Corvus brachyrhynchos
CGGGAGAGGGGTCACGGCCCAGCCCTGTCTCTGACCAGGTTGGGTCCTTGGAGCTCAGCCAGATTCAGGCCTTGCCACCCTCTCTCTAGAAAGGATTTCTTCCACAGAAGAAGGGCCTGCTTGTTTCCCTCGTGTGCTGGATACAGGAATAATACCCACTGGTTCCTCCCATGTGATTCTGGATTTTTAATTGCAGAATCACAGGCAAAGATCTACAGATTGTCAAGTCCAACCTTTAGCCAGTCACCACCTTGTCAACTAAACCATAGCGCTACGTGCCACGTCCAGTTACTTCTTGAACACCTCCAGGGATGGTGACTCCATCACCTCCCTGGGCAGCCCATTCCAATGTTTAACAACTCTTTCCATGATGAAATTTCCCCAGTGTCCTACCCTGGCACATCTTGTCCTGTCAGTAGTTGGCTGGGAGATTGGAGTGAACCCCCACATGGCTACAACCTCCTTTCAGTACACTGGGGATACTCTGAAGTGTCCATGGGGGAGGCTGAAAAGAATGGAAGGCCAATTGTGGGGGAAGACATAGGGTATGTGGAGATCCTTGTATAGGAAAGTAGGTGTAATAATGGTATGGGAATGTAGGGGAAATAAGACAGAAATACTTAGAAACACCAGTCTTATTAATTGTGCTACTTACATAAAAATTACTACTTACATATTCTAATTCTGTTATATGCAATTTGTTACATAAATAGCAAATAGCCCCAATCCTACAACTGTGTCCACATAAACAGATCTGCTAGGAGTCCCCACTGACACTAGGCAAAACTCCAATTTGGTTATAACCACATCAGTCTGATGGACTCAGACCCATATGGACTTAGTTTCAGGGATGAAGCTGTCTGTCACTGTAAGACAAGGGCTTATGTAAAACCTTCTTTTCTCCATCTGCACTGCCACAGTTGTCCTGTTCTGTGAAAAATGTTGCAATTTTGAATACTTTTTGGCTCTACTTTGAGTGATAAAATAAAAAATTAATGAATGTCCAGCCTTCTACCCATATCTAGTTACATATTGCTCAAGATATCCAGGTAGGATAAGGAAAACTCAAGTTCAGGTCTGTGTCTTTTGGATGAGCACCGGCTATTTTAGCCAGAGTGTGGTTTCTGTATTTCACTTTGAGAAATATTTATAGGAAAACTCTTAGCACCTTCATGAGAAACACCCAAATACTGGACTTTCACTTAGTATTTTAACAAAACTCCTCTTTACAATGTGGCTGTTTCCTGCCAGAGGAAAGCACTAACTAGAATTTTCACCATCTTTAAGTCAAATTTTGGAGACATTGTGGCTGGCTGCTTTCAGTCTAATTTTTATCAGCAGTTATATTACCTGCAAAAAAAAAGTTCTGAAAAATACTGTTTAGAAAATTTCTGTTATCTAGAATATATCCATTTCACTGGCCCAGCATTTTCCAGTTTTGCCAGGAAATGACTCCACCAATCCCAGTCCTTGCCAATCTGGAGTAAACTAACTGTTAACTTGCAGCCTAACTGCATGACTGGATATGTGCATTATTTTTTTCTTACAGAGCTATTTCTCTAGGGGGCAGTTGCGGAGCAGAAAGGCAGAAAGACAAGTGGAATAGGGATTAATTTAGGTTAGCAAGAACAGCTTTAAAATGGTTAGTCAATGATTGTATTTTATTTTTAAATGGAAACTGACGTATAAGGAAATTATAAGAGGAACCAACAATTATTTAGAGAGGCATGTGGGGACAGCTATTTGTTTTGTGAAATATAGCTGGGGTAAGAGTTAGCAGTGAAAAAACCTGAAATAGCCATACTATCAGCAAAGAATACATACAGTTAGTTAAAATAGGCCAATATTAGTTTAGGAAGAAACAGAAAAATGAATTAATGTTAAAAAGAGGATAAAAATAGGGAAGTCTAGGAAAAGGGCCAAAAAATAACAGCAGTAAGTTATCTTACATCTTTTAATGCCCTCATGCTGTAATTCATCTTCACCAGCAAGCTCCTGAACTGACAGAGAAACAGGTTATAGTAGCCAGATTGGGAACTGGGTTTATTGCTTAGTCATTGGTAAATATTTACAGAGTGAAGCCTGGTTCAAGCCTGCTGACTTCAGTAAAAGCATTCTTGCTGTCTTCACTTAGTTTAGAATCAAATCTGAGGATGGGGAGAGAGGCACTAGGTGTTCAGTGGGACTGAGGTTTTAGCTGGGGCATCTCAATGAGGTGTTATTGTTGACCTGCATTTACCTATAAATCTCACTTTCTGAGTCAAAATCTGCTCCAACTTACAAAAAGTATGTTTGATGTAATTTCAGTAACTTTAGCACAAAGGCATTTCCAGGTGAAACTCGAGAGGCTCAGGGTCACGCAACTTGCAGCCTAATATAGGAGGCGTAACCAAGCAGTGACTGTGGCCGCTATGACCTCTGAGGGCTTCTGTCATGACATCTCTGGGTCTCATATTGTCAGGAAGGGCACGTAAAGCCACCAGTGGAAGATCCCTCTCCATGCTGATATTTCTGTGTTTTCTTTCTAGTCTCACGTGCTTCCCAGGGCAATGCTGGGCTGTCAAGTACACACCAACGCAAGGGACAAAGGAGCACCAATCTTCCGGTTTTCCACAGAGGAAGAAAACTTAGCTTGGGCTAGGCTGTTGCTTGCTGTTTTGCTGGTCTGAAGGTAGTTATGTTTAAAGGGCAGAGCACTTCCAATTGCTTGGTCTAGCAGAGCCAAGCTGATTGTATAGCAGAAAGTGTCTGTCACCTTCATGCCATTTCCAGAGAGGGTCCATAAGGTGAAACTGACAACCAATTGCTGCTCACCGCTTTACCATGGCAGTCACCGGCCTGCAACTTCTGTAAGCCGCCGTCATGACAGACAAATAACCAACTGAGAATAGCTGCAGAGGACTTTTTCCTTGTCATGTGGTAGAAAGGTCCTTACTTCTCACTCTGTAGTTCTCCTGGTTCAGGAGCTCTTGGAAGGATGACCTGTGTCAAATTCACGCTGGGTGGGTTCAACTCAGGTTCAGTTCTCAGCAGTAAACGCAGAGGTGATTTTTATTCAGGCAGCCCAGGAATGAGAATAGGAGACACTGAATTCATCTCCAGATGTTGGCTGGGCTCTCTGGACCCTTTCATACCAGCAGGTTCAGCCTTATAATTCATTCAGGTGTTTATCTCCGCCCAAGCTGTTTATCTCCTGTACTGTTTGAGTACAGACGTGCCTTATCCCCAGCGCACCCAACGCTACTGCCCGCC
>NW_008238464.1:1705797-1717762 GCF_000691975.1 Corvus brachyrhynchos
CCGCCCCGCCCGCGCCCCTCTGCCTGCGGGGCCGCCTTTCGGAGCGCCCCGGTGACACCCGCCCGTCCTCCCGCCCCCAAGGAGCCTGTCGCAGAGCCACAGGGAAGGGAAACGTGCTCGTCTGTAGTTTCGCACGTTTCTCGCAGGGCCGAGGTAATTATGAAAGACAGAGTCACATTTCACAGCTCCTGCAACGCTGTAGTAACACAGCCTAGTGTAGTAATGCCCTAAATATTGACATGTAAAAGCTGCAGGATTATTGCAGTAGTTTCCTGACCAAGCACTATTGTTTCATGGAAACCAGTGAAACTGCTGTTGTAAAATCTCATCTGCAGTGTTTGGTTGTAGCATCAATATATTACATATCACTGCCTATACCTATTTTTTAATCGTGATGCCTATTTTTGTTAGCTCCTAAACCACAATGCAGTCAGATATTTTGAAGTGGAATATATGTTTTATTACAATCATGATTAATTAGTTATACTAAGCAGAGCTGCTCTTGCTCTTTCAAGAGTAAAAGAACCTTAGGAATATTTCTAGCCAGGGATAGAAATCCCTGTTTCTCTGGCATGATTTTTAAACATCACAGAAAAAACCACCAAAACCCAAAAAACTGCCAAACCTCTGCAGGATAATCTACATTTCTAAAAAATCTCTTCTTTTTTTTAATTTCTCAGCATGTTACCGAGAACAGTTCTGAAAGGATAAAATAACATAAAACCAAAACTTGCAAAGAGCAGCAGTCTACATTTGGGCCTCGCATTAGGGGAAGTGGCTGTGAGGCTCTTTGCACAGAAGGTGTTCTCAAGGCAAGAATAAAGACCTCGGTTAAAAATGGTGGGAAGCAAAGCAATTATGAAAAACAAACAAACCTGGAAAGGCTGTTGGAAAGAATCAGAGCCAACAGTTAGCTTCAGGCATTTTTCCAATGATGGAGCAATATGGTTGTTGTGTTACTGCTGCAGATCACAGGACCAGTGGTTGAAGGGAAAGGTGTCACCAACAGATATTTGTCCTGTGTCTTCAAACTGTCCAACTAAGAAGAGTAAAAAATGCTGGCACATGGGCCTGTTCTCATGGCTTTATTTTATGAACCTACTTTGCTTCCCAGTAGTCATTTTGGAGAGGCGCACTAGTGTCCAGAGTGGAGCAATGCATCAGGCCTGTTTTACACAAAGTGTGGGTTTACTGAAGAGTCTAAAGATCTCTCGGTTCTCTCTTCCTCTTGCTCATTACCATTGGTGGGTGCAACACTCTTTGCTGGTGCAGATCCTGTGGGCACAGCTGAATGGTGAAGAATCCTCCCCCAGTCATATGTCAGGGCTGCATCTGCCCTTGCAACTGGGAAGAAGACATAAAAATAAGTTTTATTTTGGCTAACTTTGTGCTGAAGCAGTTTAGGACACTGTATTAGAATTTATTTTAGATGAAAATTGCACATCTGCAAAGATTTCTACATCATCTTGATAGTGCTCTGGTGTCTCCATTTCAGCAGTTCCCTCCACGCAAAATTGCTTGTGTGAAGAGCAAATATACATGAGTGGATCACCATCTGCAGCCCCATTTTTAATGAATCTGAAACTGTGGCTCAGTACTCAAAGATATTGAGTACACTATCCGTATATAGATATAATGTGTGCCTTTATTCCATTGACCTTTTATTTTCATAGTCATCCTAGGCTAATACTCACTGATTACAAGTTTTGCCTCTTGGTTTCAAAGAGAAGTTGAAATGGAGTCCTTGATCTCATTTGCTGTGGTTCTTACAATTTCTTGATTGTTCCCAGCTGAGCTTGAAGCATTGTTGGACACAGATGTTCGTACAGGGTTCTGCCTAAAGTGGTTGCTTGCTACAACATGGGACAGTCTATTCAAAACAACAAAGTCACTGTTAGGCAACTGGAAGAAGCCTCAAACCAACAACAAAACCCAGGGTAGGCATATTGGATCACAATAATATAAAGAAGCCTAAAGCTGTGTCTCTCACCTAACTGCCCTGTCTCTCCATATTCAGAGGCATGTATCTCTCTTGACAGTGACCCAGCAGATGGACTCCCTGCTGACTGCAGGACTTTGCAGGCCCCTTGTCAACCTGTTTAAAAGTTGCATAGGAGGAGAGTTCTTACTCTCTGAAATACTAGTTTTCTGCTGTAAACTCCAGGTAGTCTGTGCTAAGGAAGGCAAAGGATTTTTTTCTTATGAGGCCAGTTACCTCCAGTTCTTTCCCCCTTTTCTGCTTGGAGCCAGTCTTTTCCTTCTCCTCAGAATCATGAGTTATATATTTGAAGTCCATATATTTTTCTTCCTGCCAAGATTTTTTTTTTTTGTTGGTATTGTAATTAATGGATGCCATTGGCTTACATATTCTCTCTGCACAGAGGGCAAAGCATTATTTCTCGGGTTCTTTCTCTGTAAAGCCATAGGAGAGCTCAGCTTCTCCATGGTGGAAATTAGTCAGTGTATTTGTTCTGTCTCTCAGGGTTCCTGAATAACAGTGAATACCAAACAAATTACAGATTCTATTGCAACTTGCAGTTAACAAGCAGGAAGGATCCTGAGGTACTCTGGAAGACAGAGCTGTACTCTGGCATAGTTTTTCATGTTATGTCTTGTGGTATCTCTAAGAATGTAAGTATTGAAAAATACTATTGGCATCAGTGAAGTGAATGTAGTGGATTTCGTGAATGCTGATACAGAAGATACAATTTGAACAAGAAGTGAAGGATTGAATTAATTTCTCCTAATTTAGATACCCACAGCTGAGCAAGCCTTGAATGTACCTGACTATACAGACTCTAGGATGACTAGTCCGTACATAAATGTCTGTGCTTTGGAATGTTTGGTATTAGCTAGGATGAATGTTAGTCACAAAAACCAGTCTTTCATATTCTTCTCACTTTTCTGCCATGCATCACAGTCTTCTTAACACTTTATCCTTTGGCTGTTCTAAGGTACTGGGAAACTGACAGCTCCTGAGAAAACAGCCTCTTGAATGGATCTGGCCTGTGCTGGCTCTCAGCCCAGTGTAGAGTCCCAGAGAGAGTCAGAATTGCTACAACACTAAAGGACGAGATAAACAAGTAGAATGTGGATAGTAAAATGGGAAAAAGATGATGGCATGTCAGCAAGGATGAAATGGCATGAGTGCTACAACCATGCTAGTAATAGAAAGTAGTAGAAAAGAAAAAAAATCTGTGCTAAGGCTAGAGGTACAAAAATATCCGGAGGATGTTTGTGAACCAGAGGAGGAGACTGGTCAATACAGGTCTGGGGTTTTTTTGTTTGGTTGGGTTGCATGTAGACAGAGGCCTCTGCAATGCATTTGGGGAGAATTTCCGTTGCTTCAGATTATGAGATAGAGGAAATCATACTGTCGTTGAGGGAATGTTGAAATCCTTCCCTTATGGCAAGATTCCTGTCTTACTTTCATTGTATGCAAATTTGCCAGAAGGGAAACCAAGACTGAAGCACCAGGTGGGGTCTAAACTTTATGATAGAGAAGGTTTTCAGAAGTTCCAGTGAATTGAATAATACTAGGGATGCATGGTCCAGTCACACGCCTGAATTCCAGGCAGTTCTGTGAGGCTGTGTGCTGCACAAATCATACAGCTGCAATGTACAGGAACAGGTCTAAACCAGATTGCAGCAGTTTTACTGTTTAAAAATGCTGAATATTGGCTGTCACTGTTCTCTCAGAATGCTAACTCTTCAGATGTGAAACTGAGATTTGGCTTGGAGCTTCATTCTTTTATTAGAGACCTAAGACTAAAAGGAAGACTATGAAAAATCTTTCCACTCATGACTGCAATGAATTCCTCTGATTTACGTATTAATAAAGAATGCCATGAATTAGCAAAACTCTTTTTCCCTACTGCTCTGTTGTAGCAGAACAGAGGATGTGAGTGCAGTATGGAGTAAATGCTAATTTTTCCATGCTCAATTAGAGTTAAAAATTGTTTTTCAAAAATACAGAGTGTCTAGAACTCCAGCGGATTTTAAATGTGAAATATTTGGAATAAAATGTAGTATCTCAAATCACAGCCAAAGACAAGTTAATTTGGCTGGTTATGCTGATTGCCTGCCCGAGAAAGGCATAGCACAAATTATTTCCTCTGACGTTCATAGCTTATTAAAGATTTATCTATGTTTTGCACTCCTAACTCAAATCACCATGTAAAAACACTATAAATGAGAGCAGCCAATGTTTGAAATCAAGCTCGGTCTTTCTGAACTTGGGGTTCAGAAAATCAATGAACCCTAAAGAAAAATTAGATCGTTTTACATGTGGACCCTAAAACAGCTGCAAAATGTTAACTTTCTGAACAAACCATTCTGTGGTCATTTTCCACATGAATTATTAGAAAATTTGCAAGCCATGCAGATGTTGTCTAGTTCACTTACCTGAATGTACCTCGGATAGGCAACTGCTAATGCATCAAGTGTGGGCAATGCTTTCAAGGGAAGACCAAAAAAATGATCCGAAAGATTGTTCACTCTGGGTGGTCCAAGACATTTTTTTCCTTAAATGACAAACAAAATAAGGCAAAGGCAATAGACCAGCAAATTAGGCTTCCTATTGCTGAGGCAGAAAAGAGTTTCCAAGAGAATGCCATGTGGCACATGCTTCAGCACAGCATAAGCCTGCTCATAAACCCTGCTTTAAAAGCATTAGTGCTTAGCCTGCACTATTCTGGTTCTCAGAGCCCGGAAGAAAGTGCACATCCCCATCTGAACCCTGATTCTTACACATATATCTGGCCTTCCACACACTGGACATTTCCTGAGGGATTTCAGAACAAGTTCATAAAATCATCATGGAATGGCCTGGATTGGAAGGGACCTTAAAGATCATCTAGCACCAACCCTCTTGCCATGGGCAGGAGCACTTTTCACTAGACCAGGTTGCTCAGCCCTGCATTTAACTGGTCTTGAGCACTTCCAGGGATGGGGCATCTACCGCTTCTCTGGACAATCTGTTCCAGTGCCTCACCACCCCCACAGTAAAGAATTTATTCCTAATATCTGATCTAAACCTACTCTCTTTCAGTTTGAAGCCACTCCCCCTTGTTCTGTCACTACATACCCTTGCAAATAGTCTCTGTCTTTTTGTATTCTCCCTTCGGGTACCCTAAGGCCACAATTGGGTCAACCACAATTAAGTCTTTGTGCCAGGTTTTCAGAAATTGCCATGTTGGGCTGAGATGAAATGGATACTTTTGCCTGTAGGGCTATAACGGTGCTGGTGAAATCTCATCTTGTTTCCATGTTCATCTTTCCTTTTCCCCTTTCCCCATGTGCACACCTGTGCAGACACCCATGCACACGCAAACAGGGCACGGTGTGAGGAGATGTGGAATGTGCCTCTTCCTCCAGGACACATTATGGAAGCTGTGAGGTGGGCAGTGGAGTATGTGCTGTATCTTGGTGTGGGCACACTGGATGAAGTCTCTGAAAGCTGCATCCCACCTTGGGATCCCTGGTGTAAGAGACTGCCTTGCACTGTCCTCCAGCACAGGGCTGGGCTTAAAGCCATCCTTTATCTCAAGCAGGCCGAAGCATATGTAAGCCTAATTTTTGCCAAAGCTAACCCTTCTTTTCCATATGAATGCAGCAAGTGGCAAATCCAGGCAGGATGCTCTGCCCTAGGTGTGAGAAGATCCTGTGGTTTCCCCTTTCTCTGCTACTGTGCCTCAGCTGAGCACTGTGTACATGAAATCTCCACTGGTTGGATGGTAAAACTGGAAGCACAGAGAAGAGAAAAGGAACAATGTAAGCGGATTCAAAAGGGATTTGGATCATTTAGTTGATGAGCCACCAGATGGCAAATGCTGCTTGGTGTAGAAAATGAAAAGTAATTAGTCTGGGAACAAAGAGCAAATGTAGGGAATGGGTGTTGCATTCAACACGCTGATCAGAGAGAGAAAGGGGTTACTGTGGAAAAAAAGCACATAGGAAACGTCACTTCAGTGCACAGCTGCAATAAAAAAGGCAAACAAGACACTAGACCGATGGAACAGTGAGCTATAATGCACCACCAAAGAGGCAATACAGTCCTGTGGAAGATGGTTATTAGGCCCCAGACTACTGCATGGAGCATGGGTCACTGTTTCAGGAAGGTTATGTTTGGAGAAAGGTGCATTATAAAGCAACTAAACTCTTAATGGTTTCAATGATTTCAGTTCTGAGGCAAAGTTAAGAGGCTCATTCTGAGGGGTCAAAGAGACCTTAAAGAGATTTTGAAATTACAGTAATGATCAGTACAGATACCAGAAAATACTTATAGCAATACAAGATTATAAAAATTAAGGAAGTGGTAGTGAGCACAGAGCAGAAACTTCACAAACTGCTGCACAAGAAAAGGACAGTTACCTTCTGATTCCATTGAGTTGGCTATGGTGAAATACAGCTTCAGGAACATATAACTCAGTCAAGTGAATGATCCACAAATACAGTACATGAAACTGTCCTGTGGAACAAGCAGGAGGACAATGAAGACACAGATAAAAGTAGGAAAATTCTTTAGAGGAAGAATTCCTCCCCAAGGCTTCAGGGTTTGTTTTTATTTGGATTCTGTTTTTACAGATTCCTAAACTGTACCTATCTGCCTGCTAATAGACTGAACAACCTTTGCATGCAAGCCATACTGAATGTGGGTTCCCCCAAACCACATTCAAAGAGGAGGAAAGGGTAGGGGGAAGGTAAATGTTGTCCTGTCTTCTTTCAGGGCTAGCTTTGGGTCTAGTTAAGCTAGAGATTGTTGGGCTACTACTTAGGAAGAGTTGGAACAGCAACAGGCTGAATTTGAGGTCAACATGTAGTTTACCAGGCTTGGGAAGGAGGGGAAAATTGCAAACAGGTATACCTGCAAAAGGGGATGTAAGTGCTAAAACTGCAATTAAATAGGTTTCAGGTGCCTATGCCTATCTCGGAAACTACCTATGCCTAGAAAAATAGTGTGGGGTTGTGCAGGCATTAGAGAGGCACTCGAAGTAAATTTACTGACGTGTGCTGTGGTGCAAATACAGAACTGCTGCCACTGCAGCAGAGAAGTTGGGTGGAGCCCGTATCTCCTGCTTAGCCCTGAGGTCCTGAAGCTGGTAGATATGGTTTAGAGCATACAGATTAACATGGACATTGACAGGAAACCTGGGCTCCTTCCTTTTAGCACTATGGCCAGAGAAGAGAGTGTATCACTTCTATTTGGGGTATATTGTCAGGAAATTGGAGGTTCATATGCACAAGCCTCCCAACAGAGAGCTTACTACTGGATTAAGCTTAGGTCCTGATCAAGGTTTTGCCTCTTCTGTAAGAGGGAATGCAAGACAGTGAAAAGGAGCTGACAAGACTAAGCTTATCTCTGGGGTGAGGTGAGGGAGGTAGTGAATGCTGTTGCTCCCCGTCTACAAGGCTGCAGCTCCACAGTTGTAGCCACGTTATGATAAAGGAAATTGAGATAAAAACACCTTGTGCTGATTAACTACAGGTGGTGCCATGGATGTATCACTACTGAAAAAAGGAGGGGTTGAATTTGCTGACATTATTTCAGCTACACAAAGTTATTCAGTGCCTCCAAAGCTTATGTGGAAGTGGGAAAATAGAAATTGTGTAGTTCATGTAGACTGATGTTCTGGCCTAAAGGGAACAGCATCAACTTCTTGCGAAGAAGATAGAAGGACTTCTGAGAAAGATGTGGAATAATCTACCCTTACAGAAACCTAATTTTAATTCTCCCATAGTCAGGTACTGGCTTAAATTCTGAAAGCCTGTCTTTTTACTTTTTCCGAAGTTTAGCATAATTGTTCTGACTGGATATTCCTGTGATCCACATAGCCATCCAATCCTTCTTTGAATCCTGCACAGTTCTTGACCTCAGTGCTTCCTGTGGTGATATCTTCCACTTTCCAATTACACATTATGTGAAAGAGAATTTCATTTGATCAGCTTTGAATACATGAGGTCTTCATTTCATTGAATGTTCCTTTATTCTTGTGTTATGCAGCAAGTTAGAGAGAAATGTCAGGTATTTCTTCTCTAGAGTATTTGGTATTTTATCTTACTGTGTGCCTTCCTATCTGCCTCTTTTCTGAGATAAACAAATCTCATTCCTTTCAATCTCTTCTGGTGATAGTCTCTGCCTCTACCCTTACACCCTCTGACCCCCAACTCACTCATTCTCATTCTTACTCTCTGACCTCTGCTTGTCTCTTCAGGATCTTCTAGAGCTTGGGAAGGGGCATGGACGGTATGCCAGAGGAGAATTCAGTACTGTCTGAGTAGCCGAACATCTTGTTAGCTGTTTGGGTTGCAGCTGTACCCTGATCAGATGTCTTGGTTGAGCCGTCTGTACTGTTTTTTAGATAGCTGGTGCTGAGCTCATCACCTCAGACCTTAATTACTATAATCAGCTCCTCTCTGGCATCTCTAACATTCATGCTGTCTCATTTCATTTGGCAGGTATCTTGCCACCCAGGAAGACTGCATTATCCAGTAACCTGACCTTGTCTCCCCTTCCTAAATCCTGTTTTCTACCACTTCAAGAAGAAAGGTCTTACCCTTAATTGAAAAAGCCTTTTCAATGCTTCCCTTTGCTATCTGGTTTTATGCCATCCTTAAGCTATTTATGACTTCCTTTTCATGTATTAGTAGTCTTGACATGCATTGCCCCCACTGTCCATGCTGTCTCCACAGTAAGAGCTTTTCCATGCCAATATACAAGGTCTCTTATTATTACCTCTTTGTAGTCATTCAGGTCATCCTAAAAGTCTAGTTTTCTGGTAATACATCCAAGATGCAGTGAAGGGTAGTAAGGATGGGTCATCTGGAATTCCATGGTATGCCTGTAAGATGTACCTAAACCTGAAAGCATGAGCAGCACAATGAAGGTGGAGCTCCCCTTGATATTTACCAGGAGGTGTATCCCTTCAAACCAACTCAGCCCAGGTTGGTACGTGAAGTTGTAGCTCAATCAAAGCCAATTTGTGTCTTCCATGTCAAAAGAACCACAACTACTTCACCTTATATTTGTTTGCCTGTATGTGCTAAATTCTCTGGTATTGAGACACTAATTTTCTGGCTGTGCTTTCTTGCTTGTGAGAATTGCTCCTTGGAAAGTCACAGATAATTCATGCAGCATTAGACAGTGACCTCCAGGGCTGTCAGGGGAGCCAGGCACTAAAATGCATTTCAGTTAAATAGATTATCTTCCTGTCCTATTACGACTCAGTGCAGAAAGCTTTTTTAGAGTTCTGGAGTTGAAGGTGTCTCTCCCATGCATCTCTTGTGGGCTGTGATTTTTATGTGGGAGCCCTGTTTGCATAGTTCTGCCTTCTACAATTAAAACTCCAGACATTCTGAAAGCAGAAAAAGGAATTGACTTTCAAGTGTTTCTTATTTTTTGAGCCTACTTCATACTGCAGTGCTGTTTTGCTGTGTTGGCTAAATAAACCGAGGTGTCTTTCATATTAATATGTGGTTTTGGAAATGAATAAGTTCTCACAGGTAGGAAATTGTGAGTGAATTGGAAGTTGACTGAATGATGTTCAGGAGTAATCTGAAGAATATGACCTGGGGAAGTGCCACTGAGGGGATTCAGTGCTGAGGTTGGGATTCTTTGTGCTGAAATCCACAAAGCTTTTGTTTCTGAGATCTTGTTCAAAAAGGAGCTGTAGTGGAATTAGGATCTGTCCAGGTTATTTTTGAGAGGGCAACTAGGATGGTGGACAATTTGCAACACTACTTAAAATTAGGAAGACACCAGTTAGTGTAATCTTTTTCATACTTTAATAATGCTTTAATAAATACAATGTAATCCAGATGTCATCTCTTCATTATGAGCCAGTTGTGCTGACCCACATGTTTTAAATTGGCACTGGTAAGGCGAATTGAAAGGTGAATAGAACAGCTGAGCGGAAGAAGCAAACCCAGTTGGGTCACTTCTGTTTCTTCAGTGTAAAATTTTCAGAAAGCATGCACGATAAAGGTATAATCAAAAGAGAATTTTGGATTGTGTTCAGGGTTCCAACTGCCTTCCATCTTCTCAAAGCACCTATTCATGCTTTTACAGGAGCTTTATGAAAGCATGTGAAATAGGTATCAATTTACCCCTGTCATATGCTTGGAAACAGACAGGATAGCTTTATCCTCTTCTTGTGGCTTTGTCTGGATGATGATGATGAGTTTTGTGAGCCTGATCTAGAGCAGCCAATACAAAATAAGATTTTTTTGTACACCTCATTTACAGTGTTTAAGCTTAAATCCTCCGTTCTTGCAGTGTTTTAACTCAAATAACTTCATATACAGGAAAGAATACCTTGTTTTGATTAGAAAGCTAGTTAGAAGGCCTAAGCCTAGATATTTAAATTCCTCCCTGGTAAAAATTTATGTTCTGATGAAACAAGAACAAATTATGTCTGCCTCATCTAAACCTATTTTTAAGCTTTTAGTCCATTCTGCATCATGAAGAGAGCTATAAAAACAATCCACTGAATCCAGACTTACCATGTTGCAGTGTCTTGGAGAAGCAGATTTATATTTTTGTATTGTTTATATTTTGTGTCCTTGAAGTTTAAAGAACTTTCATCACTCTTAGCTTCCTCTTTTTTTTCCTGGTTCATCAGTGAGTTTAGGATACCACTAAGTACTACTCTATTAATCACATTAAAGGACCATTAAGCCTAGTTAATTTTTTTCTGCTGCTGGTAGTATTAGACGTGCAAGAACAACCTAAAGATGGATCACACATGCTGTGGTGGAACAGGTCCCAGATCCTTGGCAGAGGGTGTACTGTGGCTGGTGTTGGGACTGTGGAGCCTGTCTTAGGGGTGTGAGTTTCTGCTGATTTGATTTTCTGTGGTAATTTTTCAAACAGCAGTATTAATTACAAATAAATACTTGATCCCAATGGGCAGCTTGGAGTGGGGTTTCTTCCTGAGAGAGGGCCTGTTTATGTTAAGGCTTGCTTTCAGGTTGCCACAAAAAACCTGCTGTATTGGCCTGCAAAGAAAACTCCAGAACAAACAAACACCTCCAACCTGGAACTGTTGCCTGGCCCACTCATTTCCTAAGACGTTTGCTTGGTACCCTAAAGAATACCTGTAGGAATGTACTTTTCTAATCCGGGTGGAAGGTCTTGTCTGGGGCCCTGCATCAGGTGCCGATTATTTAGAAGGGACTGGAGATTATTGCCCTGCTTAGGCATTGCTGTCTGCCTGGATCCAGGAGCTCTTCCCTCAAGCAAAGGTTTATCCAAGTCATCCAGATCCCAGGCACCTGAAAGGATCTGTCTTCTAACAATGCCTAAACCATTAAGTAGACATGGCTGCAAAAGCTTCCTTTTAGTACTTTTTGAGAAACATGACAGGAGTGAGAGGGCTGGGGATTTTTCTCAGGGAAATCTTTTACACATGGGTACCCTTTCCCCAGTGGCTTTCCAAAATGGATATACTCCTTGTGCTTAGTGTTCATTCTCCTGCTTACCTGCTAGGATTTGTAAATCATGAGCAGTCCATAGCACTGTGTGACTAATAATTTTTTTCTAGGGAGCAGGAAAAAAAAAAGAAGAAAGATCTGTATCTATAGGCCTGTGTTCCCCATTATTTTAAGCTCCGTGTAGGCATATGTGCTCTCAAGTCACAGTTCTTGACATATGTAACCTTAGCTTCTTATAGCTAATTTGTAATACTGGTGTTTGAAAAATGACTACAGAATATCAAATCAGTTCAAATTCACACTGTCAGGAGTTGCATAAATGGCCCTAGGAGACACTGTAACAGTACATCTCTACTGATTTGTAATTCCTCATAGGACAGGAGGTTTCAAGCTAATAATCGCTATCCAGGCAGTTGAGTGGCCTGGCATTCATTTTAAGGAACATCAAGATGTGCTGCTGGTTCCTATTTTTAAATTAAAGAAAATGTAAGAATCACATTATGATGAATGTGAGCTTGTTGCAAATTTGGAAATA
>NW_008238464.1:1717825-1722328 GCF_000691975.1 Corvus brachyrhynchos
TGCATGTTCAGTGAACAAGATCACAGACTATTTTATTTCAGAATAGCAAATACTACTGTCTATGCATACTTTCCTTAAAATAGGAGCAGAAACCCCCCTAAAATGCAAGGTTTCCCCCATTTTTTCCCCTTTCAGAACACATATCCCATTTCCAGGTTTTGAGCTTTCTTTTTTTATTTTCTGTATGTCTTTGCAGTTGGCTTTGATACCATTCCAAATGAAGCACTGGGGCAGAATTTTTAGCAAACAGGAGTCAAAGAGCTGTGGAAAATTCTTCATTGCTTTGTGTCTTTAAATCAAGATTGGGTGCCTTAATAAAAGGTTAGGCTTCTCTTCATCAAGTTATTAGCCTTTCATAAAGAAGTCCCTTGATTAAATGTTATGGCCTGTGTTTTCCTGGGAAGTAAGACTAGATCATTGTAATGGGCCCTCCAGGTCTTTAGCTCAGTGGTGCCTAATTTCTTTCCTGACCTTGAATTACACTGAGAAGAGGAAGTTTAAGAAGAACAAGTCAGGAAGTAAAATTCTGCATGAATATTTTGCAGGACTACCAGCCAAGCACTGAGGTGTTCAGAGGGAGATGCAGTGCTAAAACAAAGAGCTCCATTAACTGGCAGACGGTACTGAACCTGTGTCTGGTGTGTCAGACTGAACCAGCATTGGTGTGGGAGATAGCAGTGGGCTCACTCTGAGCCTTGGTGGGCTTGGAAACACAGCTACGTGAAACTGTCCCTCTGTGCGTGGTTCTTCAGATCCTCAGCTGCTGCAGGCCGTGCCTGGGAAGTGGTCTCCCATCCTTCGATGCTGCAGGCAGAACCTGGGGAGACCATTCTTTGCCTGTTTTCCTGTCCCAACAGCAGTCTCCCAGCAGTGATCAGGAGCAGCAATGCCGTGTGTCAGCCCATCATGAGTCATATTCACTTCCTGAAATCCATTCTCCACCCTCAGTAGCTGAAGCTCTCCATTTATGTGCTTCAGCTTTTGATGGTTAAAGTCCATTGAATGCACAGGTTGTGTATGGTGGTGACTCACCAAAGTGCAGAATATTGTTTGGTCATTTTTTCCGTGCTGCATCTGAGATGTTCAGCCAGTACCTGCCCTGGCTGTCAGATGCTGCTTGGAAAAATATATCTTCCCCAGTAAGAAATAGGAAAATGTCCAGGCTGTGACTCCACAGGTATTGATAGAGCAGAGAAGAACCACAGGACTCCACCACTTGGAAAATGGCCATGTTAAAACAGCAGCATTTAGGTTTTGGCCTAAGTATGGAATAAATACTCTGACAAGATGGCAATCCTATGTGGGAAGAAGCCATAGGAATTGGGAAGTAGCTGGTAAACATTGTGTGTGTGTGTGAGGACAGTGGAAGGCAGGGTGGAGAGTGACTTGTATTTCTTGTGGCTTTATTATAATAGTGGCTGTAAATTGTGAACTGCTGCTCTGCAACTGCTGAAATCATGGCTGGCTTTGGCACTACTTAACAGACATTACTGGTCTTAAGTACAGGGGCTTGTTTCCTACATCTGCATAAAGAAAAGCTTGGATTGGTGATGTGCTCATCCGGTGCCTCACCAAAATGTAGCAGCGACTGCTCTCCTTTTTCCTAGAGAGCTGCCTCTTTTGACATCTTTGGTTCTGCCAGACACCCCAGTTTAAACTGGTGTCCTGCTAATGAGATCTGCTGTAATGAAAGAGCCTTTCCTCCTTCCTTGTATGAAGCTTTCATGAGCTCACCCACGAAGGAAGTGTGGATGAGGGTAGGTCACTTAGGCAGGAGCACAGGTGACTGTGATGAGATTCAAAAGCCCTAACACAGAACCAGGGAATTGCTTCCCTTGGAAAAAGGTTTAAGAAAGAGACAGATGAGGCATAATTGAGACAGAAGGATGTTGATTTCATGGTTTATTGTCACATTAAAAAAGTAATATTACTGATGAATTAATATTTGCTTTTTAATATAAAAGTGCTTATTCTTACAAATCCTTAAGGCTCATTCTGTTACATTACAGTAGGATTTTTCACCATCCCAGAAACTGTGCTACATGAGTTTTACATGAACTGTGGACATAGCAAAATCTCCAAACAGTAAAACAAGTCATTGATAATTTCATTGCCTTTGTATGCATTATCCTGTTCAATTGTGTAACATAATTTAACATGAAAATAAACAAAAGCAACATTTTCTTCTATTTTCTAGTTTGGCTTGGAACTGATCCCCAAAATATTTCTACTTTTCTTGAGCAAATGGAACAAATATGATTGATTTTAAATCCCAATTTTTTACTCATACAGCAGAAGGGAAGGAGTGAGACAGAGGAGCATTACAGATGTAGCATTTACCCTATGTTGCTTACTAAAGAGGAAAGGACTGACTACAAAGCACAAGTACTGATTATATGCCATATATTTATTTTTGTAATGTCCCTATGTTGTACTTAGGTAAATCTCCCATTGAAGCCAATGTGAGTTTTGCCTGAGGGAGGAACAAGACCAGGGCTCTTGCGGGGGACATTTTATAGTACGTAGTTTATTATATTTTTGTCTCACAATGGAAGAATGAAACAAGTGAAAGTTACTAAAGCTCTTGTTCATATTGATCACAAGTGGAATACGATTTCTGGCATATACTATGATACACAGATAAGAGTATACCATATTTATTTGTAATCATAATCAGAGCTATATTAGTTGGATGGGCAGTGAATTTGCTATTTCTACTTAAATTTTAGATATTTATTTATTGTAAAAACATTTTTTTTCAATAATTGGGTCAAAATGCAGCAACTAAAAAAATACCTAATGAAAAGATAGAAATAATTTAAAATATTCTGGATCAAGGGGGGAAATGCTAACCAATCTAATAAATAAGGCAGTTTAAAGCATTTGTGACTGCTACTGTGATATATGTACATACTTTACAGCATAAATTACTGTACAGAATACTCCATTTATTAACCTGTGTAAACAATATTGCCTGCTGTATGGGGACATATTGTGGGATTATGGTCAGTGGAAAGACAAACTGCTGTAGCAGGGTGGGGGAGGCCTTGGGTAGCACATCCTCGGGGAGGAACATGAGTGTTATTTTATGAGCTGCAAACAAAGCTATCTTAACTTGAATAATTTTACAAAAAATGCACTGACATTTGTTACTATAAACAAAATATGGAAATTAACCTCTGTGGTTTGTTACAAAAATAATTCTAGTCATAAACTGGTCTCTGCACACCTCACCTGGCCAGGGAACCTCACTCAGGAGTTCACTGTGTGAAAAGGGAAATGGGGAAGAGTCGCAGTGTGCCAGTACCTTGTCGTGTGCTGTCTGCACTGCCAGTCAACAGCTGATCCCACACCGGGAATACCACACTGCCTTTTCAGCCACTGGTGCTACATGTGGCATGGGAAATGGGGAGGAAACCCTGTGACTGTTGCAACTGGCAGGACAAGTAATGACAAATGTAAACCTCCTGTTATTTTTCCCATCCTGAACTGTCTTCCCCACCCATTTGTTTCCCTCACCCACCCAACAGTGTGGTTTGGTTTTGACTTTTGCATAGTGGCAACTCCACGGAGAGTCTCTGTAGGATGCCTACTGCAACATGGCACTGGTCAACAGACACCACTGCAGTCCAGGTTTCCATAAATAATATGCCCAGGAAGGCAGGGAGTTGCTAAAAGCAGTAAGTATGTGTGTGCAGCCATGATTTGTTACTCTGCCTATTGTCTCCATCTGCCATGGTCAGCACGGAACAATGCCCCTGCACAGGAGAACCAGGGATTAGCCTTGGGCTGCCCAGAGAGCAGTTCTCACACGGCCTGGCTCCTCTGCTTTGGCTCCTGCCTCTCCTGTTGCCATGGAAAGAGACAATGGCACTGCAAGCCCACCTTGACCCGGCTGCTCTGGAGCTCCCAACATAGCACTGCTCTTTCTGCCTCCACCAACAGCAAGGGGAGCCAGCCCTAGGAGCTGCTGCGGGACTACTGGTCTGCTGACAGGCCACGAGTTTTAGGTGTCCCTGTGTGGCCTATGGGCTGTTCATCATGGATAAAATTGCCATTTTCACATAATGAATTGAAAAATACTGTTGAATTTCCATAAAAAAGAATAATATTGGCCTCATTCAGGCTCACAGCCGATCTCATCTCTTTTGTCATCTACAGAAAAACTTTCTCCTTGTTTAAAGGAGGCCAGCTCTACTTCCAGGCAACATATGGAAAAAGTGCCTGCAAGTGTTTAGTAAACTGTAAAATGTATTTTCTTGATATTTCAGTAATCATTAATAGAAGAAAGCTGCACATTCAATTCTCAAGGATCTACTTTGGATTTAGGCCTAGTGAATTAGAGAGTGGTCAAGAGGTGCTCCAAGTCTGAAGCATATGCTTGAAACATCTGAGAAATAAATGTATTTACCACATACCTATTTTCCTGCATATATGCTCCCTCCCAACATGATCTCAGCCCAATCCTGCCTCAGTGCATCCTGAGATGTTTTCCAATTTTCA
>NW_008238464.1:1722466-1735996 GCF_000691975.1 Corvus brachyrhynchos
ATTCCTGTCAGCAAGAGGTATGACCATAAACCTGGGGTGGGATTTATAGCACCTCTGTATCTGAGCTCATCCCTTTGTAGCCAGTGGAGAGAAACAAGCATGTGATTCCTCGTGCTAATTTTAGACCTTCAGTATGAGATGAGGTGATTTCCAACTTCTGAGTTTAAATCAGGACCTTTTTTCTCTCTCATTCCACGTTCTCTTCCTATTTAACCCCAGTGAATTTTTATGAGGCTGATTGTGTATCCTCCATGGCCCAAAGAAGGTCGTTGTACAGGTGAGACCACCAGCTCCTGCTGGTTCTACCGCAGGGCCATGAAGTGGCAAAGCTCACTCAAGCGGGTTGGTAGCACAGTCAGGCCAAGGCATTGGGCCAGGAGATGCTGCTGGCACCCCTCCAGCTGCACTGCTGTTTCACATAAGGTGTTTGAGTCACCAGCACTAAGAGCTTTTAGTCCCCAGATTACTGATCCCTCCTATTTGCTTTTCCCTGCAGAGGAGAAGAGCTGTCAAAAACTGCGCATGGAGTCATCAGCACTCACTGTCCTTCCTCAACAGGGAACTGAATTCTCTTGCTAGAAATAATGGCAGAAGGTGGGTGCCAGTCCCACAGGTGGGGTGGGAATAAGAAGAAAGCAGAAAGATCCTGAACTGCTTGGAGCAGCTCTGCACTGCCTTTCACCTTTTTCCTGTGACCAATTTCAACTCTACCTTGTCCTGCATGTCACAAGCCCAGGCTGGGAGATGCCTTGAGGAAGAAAATGTCTAGAACTGCAGGAAGACCTCCAGAGGGACCTTGACATCCAGTGAGACCTTGAGAGAGATAGGACCCAGGTGAACCTCATGAGGCCCAACAAGGTCAATTACATGGTCCTGTACCTGTGTTTGTCCAAGCTCCAGTATCAATACAGATGAAGGATGTATTGATTGAGAGCAGTCCTACTGAGAAGGACCTGGGGGTGCTGGTGGATGAGAGGCTGGGCATGAGCCACCAATGTGCCCTTACAGCCCGGAAAGCCAAAAAAGCACAACCAGCTGGTCGAGGGAGGTGATTCTGCCTTCTACTCTGCTGTTGTGAGACCCCACCTGCAGTGCTGTGTCCAGCTCTAGGGTTCCCAGTACAGGAAAGACATGGACCTGTTAGAGCAGGTTCAGAGGAGGCCATGAAGATGGTCAGAGGAATGGGACACCTATCCTATTAAGACAGGCTGAGAGAGCTGGGGTTCACCCTGGAGAAGAGCGGGTTCTGGGGAGAGCTTACTGAGGTCTTTTTGTACAAAAAGTGGGTTTATAGGAAAGATGGAGAAAGACCTTACTAGGGCCTGTAGTGACAGGACAAGAGGCAACCGTTTTCAACTGAAAGAGGGTAAATTTAGATTAGATCCAAGGAAGAGATTCTGTACTGTGAGTGTGGTGAGGCACTGGAACAGGTTGCCCAGAGAAGCTGTGGATGCCCCATCCCTGGAAGTGTTCAAGGCCAGACTGGATGAGGCTTTGAACAACCTGGTCTAGTGAAAGGTGTCCCTGTCCATGGCAGTGGGGTTGGAACTAGATGATCTTCAAGGTCCCTTCCAAGCCAAACCCTTCTATGATTCTATGATAAATCTAAACTGCAAATGAAAATATGCTTTTTAAAATAGAGATATATTCCAAAATGGAAGTGAGAGAAAGAATAAGAAGGGCCTCTCCTTTGATAAATGTTATCTATGTCTAGCTTGTTCCTGCAGGAAATGTTTCCTTTCATGTCTGTTGACAGGGTGAGAATTTCGTATGTAAGAATGCCAAGTGGAGGAGAAAAGGATAACTAGTGCTAAGAAAGGACTTGTTAGTGTTGACTGAATAACATGAACCACATTAGAAAAGTTAGAAGTTTGTTGATTTGACCGGTGTTCAGTACTTGGTGAAGTGCTTTATTGATAACTTCTAGGGGTAATGTGTCAGAACAGAGCTGGAAGTTTGCCCTGGGGATACTGGCTAACAATGGTGTGATTTGGGAAGGTCACTCCCTGAATACTGTGTTTCCAATGTATCTCTGACTTCCCAATTTGGTTACTGGTAATGTGTATCAAAAGCAGACACATATTTTGTCATGAAAGACTTAAAAATTTTTTTTTTGTTAAGCAACTAGTTCTCTGCAATGCACCATTCTAAAAGAAAATTTCCATTGATTTGAAGTTATGTGAAGCTGGTTTTGGAATAACAAATTATTGAACACTTCTGGGGCTGTTTTGAGGAACATACTTTGTACAAATTTCTTTTGCAGAAATACAAAGTGACTGAAAGACATAAAAAGATTTGAAATTCTAAGGATGGCTATGCAGCACTTTGTTAATTTATGCAGTTTGTCCCATTATGTATTGTTGTGATTCTCGCTCTCTGCCAGGATCAAAGTCATAGATACTCTGGGAATGGCAATTTCACCTAGGCTGTGACTCCCCTCGGTGCTAAGCACTAATTTTATACACCCTGGTGCTTACACCAAGAGCTTACATGGTATTTAAGGATTTTGAGGGTCTTGTAGCTCTGGACTCAGGGGTGAAATTCATCCAGTATACTTAGCAGTTTTTTCCATAGCTCTTCAACAGAACTTTCCTTCTGAGGATACAAAGTGATTTGCAAACATTAATTAATTCTCATAAAGCCCTATGAGGCAGATAAATGTTAAGTATCCCTGTGTTAGTACATATGAGAAACATGAGACCTGAGTGCCTTATCATTCACGCTGTTCACTGTATTTGCTCCCAAAAACGACCAAGTGCCGTGGGACAGAGGAAATCCCCTTTTTTCCCTAATTCTGTTGTTTTCCTTGGACCCTCTGGAATTCTTTGAGGGCAGCAGGGCAGCTGGGCTTCAAGCTGCAGTGTGAGAGATTCAAGCTACACAAATTGCAAAAGTGAGCTGCTGGTTTGGGGGGCAAAAGCCAGGCCCTTCATGCAACCTGTGGGTTACTTGCTCCATGTTCCAGCACCCCATTTGAAAGGTAGTTTGGGCTGCCAAAGTAGGAAGCACCCCTGAAAGTCAGGCAGACTTGTGGGCTACCAAGAGCAATAGGGCCATATAGCAAGTGGAGGCAAAGGAATTACCTGAAGAAATAGCCCCAGCTCGATCCCACCCATCTCACTGAGGAAAACCACAGTCTTTTGAAAGACCAAGGGATGCTCTAAATCTTAGTGCTTTTCCTCTATGTAGCTTTAGTCAGGTTAGCACAAACAGGACCTAAAGTGACTTTCCCAGTTTGTTAATTAACCTTAAGAGCAACTTACAGCATGGTGACCAGTGATGCTGGAAATGGAGTCTCAGCCTGATTGAGGGCAAACAGCAGCTTTGTGAGAGACAGTAAAGTACCTAAATTTTCATGCTAACAATAGTGGCTGAGAGACATTGTTCCATATTTTTTGAGACATACAAGACATAAGATCATCCAAATGCTTTTTTGAATGCATTCTGACAAATTTATCTATGGTTAAATGTCTTCCCAGCCCTTGGTGCACAGCACATAACCTAATGTAACAATTACAATTGTGATACTGATCAGACCAACCAGGCATTCTAAAGACATGAAAACTAGACTAATTCTTTAGTTTGAAACATGAGGTCAAATATGTGATGTAAATGATAACAAAAAGATACCAAAATGAGAGGCATTTTAGGTCTGTGCCAGACAAACTTTTGTTGTTACCTTAACAAGTCTGTATACTTCAGGCATTATTTGTATTTCTATTGTGCCAAGAGATTTTATTCTTTAGTTTGAGGATTCTCTCTGAATGGGGGACGGAAACGTTGCCATCGCTGTGAACAAGAAACATTTCTTTCTGACATATTAAGTATTAAGAGGATTATGTAAAGACAAGGCATATTGCAGAAGGAGATGCTCTTAATATAGCTTTTACCATGAACCCATGACCTGCCAAAAATTTAGCAGAGTTAAAAAACCTATTGCTTTGACAATCTTTTCATTTAAAAAAAATCATCTTGTAAAAAGATCAAGGAATTCATCCACTGTTATTTACATAAAATTCAAACTTTCCTGCTTAAAATCATGAATAATTTAATGTCACATCTGCAGGATATCTAGGCAGATGCCATTAATCCAAGTCATTTTGCAAATTCCAATTTCATTTGGATTAAAACCTACAACTAAGTCAGTGAATAGCATATACTGTACATGTGTTAAGGCTGGTGACAACTAAAGTCTCTTGGGTAGATAAACTAAGTACAGCTTAGCCAGGCCTAAGTGTATGTCCTCATCTGGGGAAGAAAAGATATCCTGACATTTCAGATTTGAATCAGTAGCCATGAAAAATGGTTGAACATTTGTATTACAAAAGAGATACTATGGCACGGTCCAAAAGGTGCATTTCATATAAATTAATTAGTTACACAAATTATTTTGACAACAGCTACTGCACTTCTGAGGTGATATGGCTGCTCAGTGATGAGTACTTAATGATCAATGGTAGGCACTAGTAATATCCTTCATGCTGAGTGACTTTTATTACTATTTAGATTTACAGTATATACACATGTGTTTGTATCTACACTTAGGGCTTGATCCTCTTAACCTTCTTTACCTAAGGTCTTCTGTTCACTATAATCTCTTCCTTTGGAGCTCTGTGTTATTTGGTCAAAAGAAATAGGCAAACAAGGGGTTTGGGTATCCTGCCGTGTGATAGGAAGGACTACACCTGGCTTTTGACCACACTCGAACCTCTGCACATGCTTTGTTCCTACCTGAAACTCATGCCACCATGCAATACTATAAAGGATTAAGGCCAAGGGCTCTGTATGATCTTGCTGTCTGTGAGGATCCTATAGGCTGTTCTGTATTTGTCATGTCCACCTGCAATACACGGTTCCTTTGAATCCATATCCATTGCTGTATCAAGTCTTACTGATTCAGAAGCTTCTGTTTGTAAGCAAACCTCTTGCTCCAGACATAATCCTTCTGGATTTGTACAGAATGACCTCTTACTTTTCCAAAACTGAACCTGAACGTTGCTATGGCTAAAGAAGCCTGCATGTTCCCAGACTTTTACAGGAGACTAAAATGTCAGTGTCTTTCATGGAACTGCAAAGAAGGACAGTCTTCTCTGGTCCCATCCAAAACACACAGAGCATCTTGGACACAGAGTGTGATATACCTAAGACTATTCAGGTTCTTAAAGTAGTGCTTATGCTTAACTGGACCAGACCTGAAGTCACATGCACTTTTGCAGAGCAGGCCCTAAGATGATGAAATTATGTATTTGTTGTTACCATGCCACATTCAGTCACCCAATCAGCAGCAACCCTATACAGCAAATAGCCTGCACAAAAAGAGTATTCTAAATAACCTCACTAAATTAGTATAGCTGCAAGAAACCCTATGGAGAGAAGGCCAAACCCTCTAATCTGTTCATCCCGTTGCACCACCAGAAATTAAGGCTCAGTGTGCTCATCAGACAACACAGATGATGCCAGCACAAAAACTAAAAACCAGTAAGACTTCCATGGAAGCAATTGGAATTTTAGCTGAAATAATTCAATACATGAACAATGTACAGGAAAGGACAATCATCTACAAGAGATGCTTAGTACTTGGAAATGTTACAACAGAAGAGCATTAATTCTTGCATTTCTTTGAAGTCTCTTGACATATATCCATATAAAGAGTTCATCATGATTAAGAAAAATATCCCAATCTTAGTAAAATAAACATGCTTCAAAGTTCCATATTTGAAACTCAAATGCCACATGTGCAATAAAACTAAACTCCATTTAAGGCAAGTAATACATGTTACTTCTAAAATTTCTCAACATTAAATATTAGAAAGGCCTCCCAACCCCCCAAACTTATCTGAAGATAAACATCATAGGCACCGTCAAAGAAAACAGAAGCTAATCTAGCTGGAGTTTCACTTTCCTGGTCTGAGGAGAAATCCCGCAGTACCTGCGTGTGGCCCTGAAGCAGCCGACAGAATCCGTTGCTATTAGTCTAGCAAATCCTGACAGACTTCCACAGCCGGAGATCAGGCAAGTGATAAACAGAAAGGCACCGATCAAGTTCTCCACCAAACTTGTGACAAAACAAATTGTGTTCCTTCTGGGGTGGGTGACAGCCAGGGCTAAGAGTGATGGCGGGACTCAGAGATCAAAAGTATTTTGTAATTTAAAGGCAAGTATGTGTTCTCTCCTAAAGCCAGCCACATTGAAACACTCGAGTCCATGCTAAGAGGTGACCACAGCCACAGGGATTCTCTTGGGGGGAAGCATCTGAGCACCGATGGGCACATAAATATTGGCCCAGGATGGCTTGGGGCTGAGCAGTTCCTTGGTAGCTGCTTCAGAGAACACAGTGAATGCTCTGAGTCTGAGCAATAGCTGGAGTTATGGTGAGCAGCCTCGGCAGAAAAACGCAGCTATGTGGGGCTCAGTAAAGCCCACTCTTTACCACGGGGTACATGGAGTCTGTGCTACCAAAGACATTTGACTAAGAAATTGTGCCACACTGTTTGGTATCTTTTCTTCAAAATGCAGCTCTTCAAAAATGGGGGAGGAAAAAAAAAGGCAGCAAGGACCAATTAATCAACCATTTGTATCAGTGGCTACTTCCACTTGTATCTTCTAATGGAAGTGTGTTTTGTACTCACATTTTTTTAATATGTAAGCAAATTAGATTAGAAAATAACAGTAAAAGGGTTCAGCTAATGACTCGGACAAGAACAGTCCACTGAAAGTCACTGGAGCTGCTGATTTGAGTAAAGGCAGCAAATCTGATTGCAAAGAAAAAATATATTTCCAATACAGAGACCCTCCCCCCCCAAATATGTGAAAACCACTGAAAATGAACGAAAATGCACCGAGTGCAAGCACAGTTGATATAAACTGGCCTTGACCTCATCTGACCCAAATTAAACTCCAATTATTGTGGGATTAATTCTTCTGGCATGAAAAACACAGCCTGTCAACAGGAATTGAAAACATCCCATAAATCAAGAAATGTTAAAGCCTAGTTGAGGATTATGCATAAAGAGTGAGAGGATTATGATAGGAAACAGTTCTTAGCCTGATGAGCAGCAAACTCAGCTTCCCAGATAAAGGAAATTGCATGTAATGCTCCACTACAGCCTGGAAGAAAATGTTGCAAGCTTCTGCTAGATGAAAAAGATATGAAAGTCAAAATCTGCAGAATGAAGCCTTCCCATGCAAAGCCAACAACTGTTCTAAATATCTGTCTCTCTGTGTGTGCAGCTGAAATTAACACATTTTCTTTCCTAAGTGGACTACTGTTTGCCATAGTTTTCCTTATCTATTTACCGTCAGTAACAGAATGCAATTATCCACCATCTCTTTTAAGTTCTTGCTACCAGCATATCTGTTTTCAGGCCTTCCTTTTGCTCAATACCGTAGGTTGCACCGTTGGTGAGGAGCTGAACAAGAGGTAAAGTTATTTAAAAAGACAGGAGATAAAGAAATGCATGCAATTTGTTGAAACTTATTGCACATGAAGGAATGCTGTCTTTCTCCAACTTAATGTGGACTACTCAACTCCTCTCTGTGCTCCAGTGGAGAAGTAACAGGGAGATGGCACATTAATATGGAAACTTCTGTGATGTGTCCATGCTCGCAGTAAAAATTCTCCATGTCTATGATTTGCCCTCATTCCTTCCAGTTCAGGAAAGCCCCTGTGTATGTGCTTAAGCTCTGCTGAAGTCATCAGGATTTCAGTAAAAGCTTAAAGTTAAGAATCTATTGTGAGCTTTCCTGAACAAGGATCTGTGCTTATTGCACTTGGTTGAATCAACCCATAAGATTTTGGTTTCTGAGTTTTTCAGTACAAGAATAGAAAGGGTATGTTTGTGCATTAAGATCAGTTCTTTATAGTATTCATGAAAATGTTTGGAGAGTGATACAGAACAATTCATTCTGAAGAGACATCACTGTATATTGTACCTCTACACACATACATGTCTACACTCAGAAAAATTTTGCTCAATATTGAAGAAATGTTCACCTTTGTTTGGATCAATGCTGTAGCTGACTATTTCTGTAGCACAGTGTCCAGAATAACTGAATTATCCATGAAAGGGATACTGTCCATGTGAATGGCACACAGTCATTATGACAAGTGAGCGCTATTCCGCACCCAGTGAAGTCCTTGTTGAGTGTACTGAACTAAATGCTCCATACTGCTGTGCAAGGTGATAGGTCCCATCAATGCGTCCAAGTCGTTAAAAAAGTCTGCAGGGAAAAAAAAAAGATTCAGCATCAGAAGAGTGAATCTTTATTTGCTACTTGTCACCCTTTAATAAATTTTATTCTCTTGTAAATTGAGTCAGGCTGAACATTCCATGGGAATGAAAGTTTAGTGCTGGTGAGATTAATTTTAAAGCCCTGTGGTTCATGATGTTACAGGCTGATGCACAACAATTTTCTTTTTAAAGAACAAAGCAATGAGTTCTTCAGCTTTGCTTTTCATTAATTTCCATTGAGTCTTGATAAAGCAAACAGACGTTGGGCAAGATTTATTCTGAAATTGAAGACAACTAGATCAAAAAGTCTACACACAAAGTCCAGTGATATATTTGTGATATGCTAGATATTTAAGCTACCATGATAAAGAAATAGAGGCCTGTACAACATGGCCAACCTAGCCTAAAGAGTAATTTGGCTAATTAGCCAGTCAGGACTTAGAATCACAGAATGGTTTGGGTTGGAAGGGACCTTAAAGATCAGACAGTTCCAACCCCTGTGCCACGGATAGGGGCAATTCATTTGTCTACTCAGAGGCATGTAGCACCCATTTGAGATGCTCTCAGTGAGTTGATACTTACAGCCTGGACTGGCAGATCTAACTCAGGATGTACAGGAGAGTTTTGGAGTGGCAGTGTAGGTAAGGATACCTCAGTGAATTGTATCCCTGTCTCCCTTTCAGGGTGAACTGAACAGCACTCTGAAGCGCTGTCTGTATTGAACAAAGCTCCATCAACTGCAATGGGAGATGAGCCCCCCGACTCATAGCTACATACCTACATTTAGGTGCCCTCATTTTGATTCACATCTTGCCCATGTCCTTGCCTTAAATACACAAATTAGCCTGAAAACCAAGGAATACTTTACCATCAAGTCAGATGCTGAGGCATTTGCTCACAGAAACCAGTTCACCTGAGAGAAGTTTGCAGCAGGCACCTTGTTCCAATCTGTGTCTGCTATGGATGGGGGGAGGGCTAGGGGCTGTTCATTCCTTCTGCAGAAAGGAGGTGTGCTCCTGCTTTTTGATGTGGTCTGGCTAAACACATCCCATGCAGCTCCATGACTTTGGGGCCAGGAAGCTGTCTTACTTCCCACAAACCTTCTTCTCTAGAATGACACAGATGGCAGTAAGTGCTACTCACAGCCAAGTCTGTGACCTGTCTGTCACAAGTCCTGGCTCAACTCTTCTGAACAAGACAGCTATCAAAATTGCCTTTTTGAGCTATTTTGGAACAGACTAGGAACAGACTGAAGAAAAAAATCACCTCCGCAGTCCTACTTTGCAGCCGGGTTTCGTATCAAAATAGTTATTTTCCTGATCCAAATCATGTGTCAGTCTTCTAGAACAGGCCACTGCCTTGCCTCGCTCACCTCTGTTTTCCTTGGCCAGGTTGTCAGCCATCTCCCAGTAGTCATAGCTGTGCAGAATGCTGTTGGTGATGCTGACATGGTTGGCGGCCATCTGATGAATGCGCTGCGGGATGCTGATGATAGGAGATGGGGAAGGGGCTCCTGTGCTCCCCTGGGATCCTACAGAACTGACTGGAGAAGGGCTAGGGGACATAGGTGATGGAGTTCCTGTGCTCCTGGAAACCGATGTTAATACAGTTATTTAAAAGGTATTTGGATTAAAAACATGAGAGTATCTGAACAAACCACAGGTAAAAATATATGGTTTCTGACTGACAATCTGATATAAGTTTCTGTGCAACTTACTTTCCACTGGCACCCCAAGGAGATGGGTTCTGGGCAGCTTTTGATGAATTCTGGAAAGGAAAGAGTAATTCACCATGCATGTAATTTATATAACACTACAAAATGAAAACATTAAAGAGTATAAAAGTACAGAAATGTAAAGAAAGTGATGCAATTGCATCTCATGATGCAAGAAACCCATTCAGCCTAGTTTGGTGTTATGATGAAGCAGTGCTGCAGAACACAGTCTGTTAAACACCCTGGCGTAGGGGCTGACTAGGAGAACATTAGGTGAAATGGCAACTTTTCACAGAAATCCTCGGAAATCAGAAAAAAAAGTGCTGCCAGGACTCTTTGTGAAGTTTAGGCTGGAATTTCTTGTGATGAAGAAAATGAGAAAGATTTCCTCCCACTCTCCTGCCCCCAATGACAAACGTTATTCCCCTAGGACCTGCAAGAATTTGCAAATCTGCTAGCCTGGCATCCACAGGGATGTGAATCGGGATCTGCAGCTCAAGTGGGTGTTTTAACCACCAGGCTCAAAAATCTTCCTCATGATTGCTCCTTGTGGAGCTGTTCCCCTTGGTCTGAACATGGCAGCATTCACAAGGTCAGAGAGACTGCCCACATAGACCGGTGGCTTTCCTAGGTGAAGGATTCCCCAGAAATCCCCAGAAGGGGCCATTAGATCATTTACTGACATCTCTTGCATACTTGGAGTCATTAAGACTCTCTCTGGTATACCGTGCTTAGGCTAAAGAATTTAATTGCTTGAGGAGAGATTACCTTGTACAAGCACTGTATTTACAGAGCAGGAGAAATTCAGGTGTCAGCAGTAATGGAGACTGGATAGCGAAAATAATTTTAGTAGTTAAACCTCCAGGAATTGAAGGGAATTCAGTGGCTGGTTCCCGACCATTGGACCTGTGGAAAAACTCCACCCCTCTCCCAAGTGACTGATTTAGTCCTAGGCCTGTGAGAAAGAAGTCGTAAGAAACCAAGCTTTTCTAGTTCATCCCATCCACATCCTCACATTCAGCAATGGCCAGTCTGATTCTTCAGAGGAAAGTAACCTCCTTGTGCTCTCTCCTGAAGCCATACCTGCAGGTAATTGTGTGCTGGAGAACAGCCCTTTCTTCCTGACATCCATGTGAGACCAGACAAAGTCCTGCAGCTTGAGATCTGGTTATGGATACTGTCTTAAATGCAAGGCTGCAGGTGTTGTAAACTGCAGGAGTTACAAGCAGTTCCAGCAGTACAAAAACTCTCGGTCTCTCATGGCTTAGTAAGGGAAAATGGTAAACAAGGGACTTCAGATGTTCATGGATTTCAAGGCCAGGAGTAATCCTGCAGTGTTCACCATCTGCAATTCATGTTTTCCACCAATCCTGGCACTTCTAAAAGAAGCTAAATTACTTTTTAAATTTATCTTATTTTTTTCCTTCTAAAAAGGACAGCTAGCCATATAGGAATTCTTAGACACTACTTATCCTCCTTGTTCTCCTGTGTTCTGTGTTTAGCAGACCTCACAAATGCTGTTTCAGTTTCAAGATGGAATCCTCCTAACTTCAGTGCTAGCTTTTGGATTCTGTTGGTCCAAAGCCAGCAGTACTGCATGACATCTGCAAATTATCAGCTCTGTTTCCATGTACACAATGATCTCTTAACCCATTCAGCACTAAACTGGACACATCTCCTGAGCCTCTCTTCAAAAAAGTTTGTTTCCTCAGTTTTTATGTGTCTTCTGAACAGCCTCTTGGGTTTCCACATCTTTTATGTGCACCCCAACACTGGCTGTATTTTAGCAGTAATCGTACCAGTGCTGTGTGCACTCTGTCATTCTTCATGCATTTTGACACTGGGTCTTCTGTGTCCCAGGTATGTGATATGAAAAATAAGCTTTGGAGTGTCCCACAAGGGGTTCTTCCTTCAGAGGGGTTTTCCTTTTTTTTTTTTTTAACAGGAAAAAGCTAAGGTGTGAAAAGATAAAAAAGGAAAAATTCTCGTTTACCATCTTAAATAGAACCAACCTGGGAATCCTCAGCATTTGATCCTCTTATAGAATAGATTCTTTGTTTTTTTCCCTTTCTTGTCTGATCTCTCTCAGAACTACTTGTCTTCATCTCTCTAGTGTAATGGAAACTGAGTACCTGTTATTTACTTACAGAGTTGGAAGCAGGAAGATTTGAAAACTGGAGTCAAGGATACTTCCACTGTAAATCTAACCAACCTCTGCCTTATTGTACAACTTCCCATACACCTTTTTTCTCATATTTTAGGTATATTGCTTCAACTTCCTCTCAGTTCTGCACCAGAAAGGTGGAGGTAAGGATTCTAAAAAGTGCAATGTTGTAAAGGACCATCTCTTATCCCACCTTCCCTACTGCAACCCATTCTCCTGGTTTCTTTATGCTCTCATATGTGCCAGGCCCCTGAATTTCTGTGACTTCTTTTTAATTCTCTGCTGCATTCATTTTTTTTGTAACGGAAAAAAACCACTTAAAGGAGATTTAAATAGTATTTTTTTCTTTTCTAAAATAAAAGTGTGTCTAATTTTCCCTGCAAATGTGTGACAAGGTTTAAAATCTTTCTCTGATTGATAATACATGTGGAAGTTCTTAATGCAGTCAGCATTTCATGTCACTTGGTTTTGAAAGCTTTTAGATACCAAATACGAAAGGAGTGGAGAATTGGCTTGTTTTCCACTGAAAATTATAGCAAATGGATTTTTTTCCCCATTTTTGCTTTCAAAGGTGAGAATACTTTCTAATGTGAAGCTATGCTATCATTGTATCAGCAGGAGCTCTGCAAAAAACCAAACTCTTCTTGGCTACAGAAGAGTGTAAGTCCTTTTTATGTTTGCTGTGAAACAGTGTGTGCTAGCAGGAGACATTTTACATGGTTGAGAGCTGTTCTTAAAACAGCTATTCTCTGAACTGGTCAAGAAAAATAAAATACTTCAATAGGCACATATTTCTTTCCCCTGAAATCAAGTAATTGTTAGAGAAACATAATGTGTTGAATTATATATTGCTAAATTTTTGAAGCAATTACATTGACTTCAATTTCCATTTGACAATAACGGATCTGTCAATTCCCTTCCCTGTCTTCATGTGTTCAGAATCTGGTCATGAGCATTTGTGCTTGTATTTGAATTTTTTTGTTAACAAAATGTCAAAGGATGGATGTTTTTCATTTCAAGGTTCTTCCCTCTGCAAAAAAACTCCAACAGATGAGCCCTGTGTTCAAAGACAAATGGCTGTTCAGGTCCCCCAAAGTGGTTTGTCTTAAAACATTTGTATGTTCTTTCTTTTTTATTATTATTATTATTATTATTATTAGGAAGATAAAGGCTAATTTTTGTGTTTGTACATCAAATGCTGGATGAATTGACTGCTAGGTGAGCTTCACCTTAAAGATTTTGTGCTTGAGATACTTTCCAGAGAATGGTTGCCTGTCAAAGAAAATATATTAAAATATTTTGAGAGACTTCTGGTCTTTTTCAAAATAAGCAGTGCTTGGACTTGTCAGAAGTGAAAAATGGAAGCAGTAGCAGGTGAAGCAAAGCAGGAAGGGGAAGCCAACAGTGCCATGTCAGGTACG
>NW_008238464.1:1736053-1737852 GCF_000691975.1 Corvus brachyrhynchos
CTGTTTGACAATTCCTTGGGTGGAAGATGTCCCACTGCACTGTCCTACCTACTGATGCTGCTGAGTGGAAGGCCTGCATCTATCACTGAGGACTGATCTAGATCGAAGTCTTCAACTCATGGGTAATCTAGTAGGAAGTGTAATCCCGAAGGGGATTCTTAGAGCAAAATCTGCAAAACCTACTCACAACAGAGCTGGATAGCACTAGACAATCGACCAAGAATAATCTGAAAATACCTGTTAGTACAACAAATTTATCATCCTTTGTGAAGGGACACAGTGTGTATTTTTCAAAGAGGGACCCTTATGAAGGTAACAGAGCTAGCTAGAGCTCAGATGTTGCCATGGGAGTCTACAGTAAAACTCCACTGACTTCACAGGGGACAAACTAATCCCAGCACAGCTACTGTTCTAATAAGATGCTGTATCTCCTGTAAAGACACATTGATCTAAAAACATGCCATAAATAATGCACCTTGAAATACTCAATAAGCGCTTTTGAATACTTGACTGCGTGGTCTCTCTTGAGTCGGAACATCCTCCAGTACAGAAGGGCCAGGCAGCGGTAACTGGAATATAAGGGAGAGCAGAAAGTAAAGGGTGACTCCTGAACAGAAATCCCCCTGAATATCTTAAATTCTCACACTAACACAGAGTGGAAGGCTGACAGCACCTTGCTCACAGTTTTTATCATCATTTGTTGGCAGTACTTCACACTTTGCCATGGATTCATGAGCAGAGCAAGGTACTACAGCCAGGGCAGGTCACGCTGACAAATGCTACCCGGGAGGTACTAAACAAACTATACCCAGAAGAGTCTGGGCTCCCAGGCCTTCATTCTGACTTGAAGTCTGCACACTTGGCCAGAAGCCTCTCCCATGAAAAGAGACATCCTGGAACCCAACATACACATATATTTGTATTTTTTCTTGTAAATGCATAGACAGCTTTTTGAGATCTCTTATCCTGGGACTTTATTGCAATAGCCTGGAGCCTGTATTGTGAACTCGAATTATAGTGGATGTATTTTGTATACACCCAGTGGTCTCTTCCAGCAGCTGGAGGTGTCTGGGATAAAGGGAAACCTTGGATCTGGCACAGATTTCAGTGGCCAAGCTCCTCTGTAGGAAACCAGAACAGAGACTGTTGGAGCCTGGAGGCTATTCCCAAGCCACTTGCCTGATTTGGTCCCCAGAGGAAACCAGCAGTGGGCTGAAAATCTCAACGTGCTGTACTGGAACTGCCTGCCCCTGTGCTCCTCATTAGTCTGCAGAGTGCCACACACCTTTAAAGCTACATAATTAAATGAGAGTAATGGCTATTGACTATAATTATGTATCACAATAGCTGATAGTCAGTATTCAAGACACATATGCTCTTTTCTTTGCCGGTGGCTTTAGGTATACCAGTCTACTTTCCAAAGTGAGAATCACCACCACCTCTTCCCAGCAAGCTTTTTGACTGAAAAAGTGTGAAAACTGGGGCAAGTGTGAAAGCGCCCCACTACAGGAACTCCACTTTCAAAGGAAAAGCCCCTGTGTGTTTTGCTTCTCCTTTGGCAGCAGAGGCCTTGTTTTTAAAAGCAGTATTTAGTCTTGGAGCCAATCCGGAGCACCAGAAGGTGCCTTGAGTTTGGAAGTGCAGAGTGTTCCCCATCTCCCTGCGCCCAAGAGTTGCCCACACCTCAATGAACGCCTCGAATTAGCAAATTGTCCCCGAGAAAATCAATCCCCGCCAGGGCTGCTGAGCCTGCCTGGCTGCTGCCCGGGGCGCGGCGGTGGCAACCCGCGCGCCCCCGC
>NW_008238464.1:1737935-1742634 GCF_000691975.1 Corvus brachyrhynchos
CCCCCCCGCCCCCACCCTCACTCTCCCTCTGTCACCTTCACAGGTACAGCACATATGCAAATGGTGTCAGCTCATCTGCTGGCTGGCAGACGGTGAGTTAAGATTGCCATTCATCGCCCAGAGAAGGCTCCGTCTGCTTTCCCTCGCGCTGACCTTTCTCCTGCTGGAACAGATGCAGCGGCTCCCTGAATTTGGATGTGTTTCCGCACGCACCGAAGCGCTCCGGCAGTTCTCAGCAAGCCTTTGTAACACGGCTTTATATGTCCTTTTTAAACCGTTCTTTAGTCATTTTCCCACCTAAGCATTTTTAAAGCAATCGCCATTAATGCATTCTGTGGGCCTCCCGATGGGACAGAAAACCAGTGACAGCGAAAGGGCATTTTAAAAAAAATTGAATCTCTGAATATTTTGTTCCTTTTTATACAAATGATTAATTAGGGCTCCTTATTTATGGAGGCTAAACATGCATTTAATTTGGATTTTTAACAGATGGTTAATAGATGTTAAAAACACACTTGCTGATTGTAAATGTCCACTTACTGAGACTCAGTAACCATGTAATAGGTATTTTATGTATTAACTACATAGATATTAAATTAAAAATGATTTTAATAACATTCTAGTATTTTACTAGCAATCAGCAATCATCCTATAGAATCTAAGGTGCTTACATATATATTTAGAAATCTCAATTTAGTAGATAATCCAAGGGGCTTAATTATCCCCATCGCCATATTGCCCTTCGTATAATATAAATACAATTTATGATTATTGAGCCTAAAATATCAGCCACAAAAAAACTTACCAAGCTGTTGGTACAAAAGTACATCAGTCATAAAAACAACAAACCATCATGCATTTAAAAATTAATTACACTGATGTAGCATAGCCAACCTGTCACAGTCAATAAATAAGTACGAATCGCCTATTTAGAGAGACAGAATGCAGACCTGGTAGTGCTACAAGGGCTGGGCCTTCCCAGAGCAGAAAGTATTCTCTTAATTTCACTAGAGAACATAATTCTATCTGGCTGCATCCAGCATCTGATTTTCAGGAACTGGCTCACTGCAGAAAAGAAGCCTTTTGAGGAAAGCTTGATCTACTAACCATAATGCTGCCAGCTGTTTGTCTTCTGGCGTGGCGTTGGGGCCTGAGTGGGTTTTTAGTCTCACTGCATACCTTAAGCAAGAAGAAAAAAGCCAGTGTGAGTTAACTGACACAGCTTTATATTACTGATCAGAGAGCTACGCTGGCCAATGTTGTTTGATCTGCCCCTTTATACATATTTGCTCAAGTTACCAGACATACATGTGTTTTTCCTGGTTGTGTTTCAGAGCTATTTTGCCATTAGTAGTGCATCCCTGCACTCTTTAAACAGCTGTGAACTCCCTTGATCATCTGTCAGTCCAGAGGGGAGCCTAGCTGGCGAGGTGACACTGTCCTACCGAAATAACCTCCGCTGCTGCGGAGACCCAGTTACACACAGTTCATGCAGAAAGGGTTTTGGAGTGTTTAAAGGCAGACAGCCTGCCTGGAAGCTGGTGCTGACCTCACCCTGCCAGTTCTGAGTGTGTCTACCCAGATTTGCTCCTCCGAGCACAGCATGGCAGAGGGGGAACATGTGGCTCAGAGCTATTTTTGCTCACATGACATTACATTCAAATTCTATAAATATTAAAGATCCACAGAGGTAGCATTGCTGTTTCAAGAGTGTATGTGCTATGCAATCACAAATTGGTTTCTGGAAATCTCAGCTTCCAGCTGAATACCTGAACAACAGACAAGGTTAGAACAACACACAGCGCTTCTGGGCTCACTTCCAGAAAAATACCTGTTCCCCATAATTAGCTGCTTGTGATTTTTTCTTACCTTTGCTTTCAAACTCTAATTCTGATACCTATGCGAAGATTCAGTACGAACATTTTGTTTCTACAGGCATACCTAGCAAACCACTTATTTTTCTGAGTTGCAGTGAGATCAACAGCAAATCACACTACAACACAGCCACAGCTACACACATTATTGAAAGCTATGGATCTGCAAGCAAAATTCATTTCCAGAGTTAGGACCATATATTTACTACCATGAGAAAAGACAGGGCAGACAAAGAAAGAGCTTTCTGCCTTTTGGTAAAAAAAAAAAAAGGGGAAGAATTCAGAGATGGAAAAAAAAAGAAGGAAAAATTGCAGAGATGGAATGTACTATTCTCTTACAGAAAAAAAGTATTTGATTTTGTTCAATAACCTTCCAGTTAGAAAGCTGGCCTCAGTCCACTGAAATGCATGAGAAGACAGCCCTAAGTGGAATAAAATGCCAGTGGAATTACTAACATGCGAGAAAATCTTCACATCAACACTGAGTCCAAAAGAATGCTTTTGTTTTAGCAGCTCTGATTCATTATGAATATGATTAAAAATGAAAATGTGTTACTTCCTATGAACTTAATCCTGACAAGAACTGCATGGTCAACTGTCCTGAGGAATGATAGCATGGTCACTGCCAGTGCAGATTTCTCCATTAGTGTGTCTGGGGTCACTCTCTTGCAGAGTCCCTCAGCTGCTGCAGTTATTTTGACCTCTGTTTTCTCTACCAATGACACTGCCAATAATATTAAGTACCAACTATAATGGAGAAAAGGACTTAAGAGACATATTTTCTTCAGAGGGACTGTGGATGGCACTGAATTCTAGACTGCCCTGTTTGGAGCACCATGAAGGTGACTAAAGGTAGGGATAGCCCTGGGGTGAGCTGTGCTGCTGACTCCACTGGCTATATTAGGAGCACACACATCAAATGGACTTTGAGTGTCCATTTTTCTATCACTGTTCACATCTTCTTTCAGGTAATCTTTAAACAGCAATCTTAAACGTGTTGCAACATTTTTCAAGCTAGCACTCCATGAGAATGTTTTGTTAGTATGGATTACTAGTTTCCTCCATTGAGTAGCTCAGGACTTACATCATTAAACTCTTGAAGTAATTTGCAATTCAAATAATATGAAAATCTTTGGGGTTTTTTGTTTGTGTTTTTGTTTGTTTCATTTTTTTTTATTCTTCACAGTTTCTTGATTTAATTTCCAAAGAAATCACAAATAATACATATACATTACATATATATTACATAACCAGGTCCTTGTAAGGAGTTCACTTCTACCCTTTTACTGCATGTATGAAACTATGATAATGCAGATGAGCACGTTTTCACAGAGTAACCTCTGGGATCATCTCCTCCCTTTCCTACCTGATCAGTTCAACTGTTTCTGAATACATGGTATAAGGGGACTTAGATTCCATTGGACCTTGTTCCATTGCATTTCCACACTCAATAAAAGATAGTGCTGCTTCTGCATAATTCAGTGCCTTTCCAAACTTCTCCACCTAGAGAGAAAAAAATAAGGACACAGAGATATAACGTAATCATCAAGATGTGGTTACATTTGATGGGATTTTCTCAACATATATTGTAAACTTGACACAAGTTGATTTATCTTCAGATTCACAATTTTTCCTGTGAGAAAGCTAATACCCCTCAAACCCTGTGCATCAGTGAAAATCGTAAGATACAGAAAACAGAGCTAAAAAAGGCTCTGAGGTATTATTTGTTCCACACTCTTGTGTCCAAAGAAGGGTTGGCTCTGCCTAGGACATTCCCAACAGTGTTTGTCAAAACTCCTCCAGCGCTGGAAATTCCACAAACTCATGCTGCCTTTTGTTCCAACCTTCATTAAAATGAGTTTCACACATCTTTGCAAACATAGATTTTTATCACTCAACAAAGAAAGGTAATGGATATCGTGAACTAAGAGAAGAGAATTAAATACTTTGACTACTAACTCTTATACAAAGGCTCATCTCTGTTCTCCTGTCTTCTTTGTTCCTACCATTTTCAGCATTGTTTTCCTCTTGTCAGGAATTTGCTTTCTATATCCTCCTCCTCTTTCAGGGACTGCTCTGCTCCCTCAGCATATTCTGCCATCCTCCTTCCTCACCCCGTTTCTTCTCCTATTTTTGGTACTTCTTTGACTCTGTGTGTGTGTTTGTGCACTTACATACATATATATGCATGTCCTCAGTAACAGTGTCTATGCAAATATGCATATAATGTTCACATGTGTACACTTACATGCCACTTATCTGCCCTCAGAATTTCATTTTTGATGTGAAGAGAGAGATGAATCATACTAATACCTCTCTGTCCTGACTTCTCTCTCCTTCAGTCAGAATTCCTGCAGTACATAAAGCCCATTAATGGACTGGATGCATTTGGTTGAAATCTGATGCACACAGTGAAAGGTTAATGGACCTTATTCTTTTCCAAGGGATAAAGATTTTAAATAGTAACTTTGGAATGGCACACTAGCTTCAATCTATTTTAGGTTCTTATATGACTCCCACTGCGATCATACCAGAGAACTTCACAAACTTTTTATTATATTTCTCCCCTTGATGCTCCAGTGCGGGTGGAAAGTGCTATTATCCCAATTTCACAGATGGGGGACTGAGGAGCAGAGAGACTTAGAGTAATATTCAAGCTGCTCACTCTAAGTGCCTGTGTCAGGTAGTGCAGTGCCAAAGTAGGTGGTGTCAAGCTCAGCAAGGTGATTCAAAGTGCCTGGAGGCACTTTGGCAATATGGCATTTTCCCCAGGATGCCTACACAGCCAGGGAGGAAGAGAAAGCACCTGCAAAGGGCTGTTCAAA
>NW_008238464.1:1742652-1758303 GCF_000691975.1 Corvus brachyrhynchos
CTGATATTGATAGAAGGCTATTTAAACCATGCCTAGGTGACTTTCATGCAGCAAACTTGTGGCAGAGCAGAGAATAATGCTCGCAACTCCTCTTTCTGGGAGTCTGCCATAAAAACATTTCTCTCCAGGCTAAGAATTTCCTTTGCATATTAAGTGATCCTTTCCACTCTGTTTAAAGCAACACACTAAAATGCACCATTTGTACTTCTCCACAATATTTTCTGATTTTAAGACTCACTTTAGAGTAATATGGAACTGAATAAACCATAGAAATTTGTGCTAATAAACTCAGGTAGAATGTAAAACTCAGTGTTAGTGTCCTAAATGAAAGACCTGCTTCTGCTTCCTTGGCCTTTTTACATTCTGCACAGCTGGGAAAAAAGAGGTGAAGAAACAGAGGCTCTGAGCCACGTTTCTTCTTTCCTGATGGTATGATAGCAAAGTGTCTGTCTAACAGAGCAAGGCAGGAATCCAGCTACTCCCACCTGCCAAGCAGCCACGCCAATGCAGGGTCCACCCATGTTCTGCCATCCCAGAGACCTCATGTTGTTAGGGCTGTGCTGGCTTATCCGTGGTGCTGGGCAAAGACAGCCTTGGAGAAAACTGAGGCACAGCTAAGCAGAGCTCTGCTGCAGCACTGCATACTTTGTTGCACCCATTTGGTTGGAAAGACAAGCATCTCTTCAGTGCTCCATATAACCTCAGATTCCCCTTTTTCTTACTGACTATATTTTTAGACAAGGTCAAGTATCTGTTTGTTGCAACAGTACTTTGTGTGCTAGGTGTTCCTCTAGGGTTACACAGATTCCTTGTGTGCTTCTGATTATGTTGGGAAACATCTGCCATGAAACCAGTATTCTTTTGGCACTGAAAAGCCAAAGCTCTTAAAAAAAAGTACAGATACTTCAGCTACCAGACCAAATTTGGAGATGCAATTATAGGACCTAGCCAGCTAGTTAAACTGAGAAGATAGGTATGTGGATCCTTTAGGCAGCCTCCATTACTGTAGTTACTAATTAAAGCAAAGGGATAAATGGAAAGTTTTATTTATCCAGGCCTTTATCTCAGTAAGTCATTATTTGTTAAGTCATAGTTTATTGGGCTATGAACATTTGATTATATAAACATTTCTTAATTTAACAAGCCTAGCCATCCTTATAATAGATTTTATAATTACCCCAGCAATACTGCACTGATGAAGAAACTGCACTGCAAAAATTATTTGGAGCAATGTAACTGGAAAGAAAGTGTTCTCACCATTGCATCTGCTTTATGCTTCTTCCGTTTAGCTTCCTGCATAAAGTAATCTGCATTGCGTGGTCTACCAGGGGAAAATAAGAAGACATTTTGTTATTTTCTGAGGTATGGAATATTTTAAGGTTATTTTTCCCTTATTTTAAACCTGTTTTGCAAACATTTTTTATGAAGAAAATACACTTATCGTGTAACCATGCATCTTCTGTTTTCAAATTGCTGCCTGTGGAGACAATAGCATTTATGGCTGTTCTCATTCTTTAGAAGTCAGTGATTCAAAGTAAAAAAAAGGCTAATAAAATGCATTTTTATGGATTATATAAACTGCTTCCCAAATTAGTGCAGTTCTGATCTGCAAAATGGATACAAGCATTAAGCGGAACAAGATACTCTGTCTTCTCTCCTCCCTGGTGCTTGCTTACCTCTTTTTCTATTCCTCTCTGTACATTGTTATTTGCCTTGGCTTCTCCCTCCTCTCAAAACAAGTGTGTGTTTAATCTCTCCATTTTGAAAACACACGTTGAACCTGCTTGCCTCCACAGCTACATCTCGCTCTTGTCCCTCTTATCTGTAAGCATGCTGAGTGCTGTTTACTTTTGCTGCCTGGAGTTCATCTCTGACTCAGTGCTGGGCCACCTGCTGCAATTCCACTGGCATTCCTCGTGCCAGTTTCTCCATTGATTTCTCCTCAAACAGATCTGGGAGATTCCATCCCTTCCTTAACCTACCTGACCTACTGACTGCAAGGCACAAATTCAACTTCTGTCTCTGTCCTGAAATTCACAAGTGCATTTATAACCAGATTTATCCACTCTCATTCAAACTGAAAACAAACTGATGTCTCCTTGTCACCACATCAGTGAGTTCCTCATGGCTGAAGCAAATTTCTTCATCTCCTCCCACAAGCTCTCCCTATGGCACCATTCTCAGTCACTGTGGAGAACAGCCATTTGCCATGTCATTTCAGACCATAACCTTGCATCTTCAGTCATTGCCTCTCAGAAAAGTCTTCACATTTCCTGACCCTGCAGATTCTTCCTGTCTCATAGATGTGGGAGGTGACCTTCTTCTTTCTCTACTCAGCTAAAATATGTCCTGGTTCTTCTCAGCTTATACTGTGGTTACTACATCCTTGTCTCTCTCAGAGAGGGAAGTTTTGACTTGCAAAACAGTTTTTTTAGGATTGGTTAGAGTGTAATTCCTTTGTCCTCATCTCAAGAAAACGAGATATTCCTGAGTTGTTGAAGTATGAGTTCTCATGTTTTTACTATTCATGCTTTTAAGAGCTTGGTGTTGTAAATGATATGTTACTATTGCCACTCAGCAATCTGTTGTATGTTAACTCCAAAAGGCAGCTCAGCTCCACTCACTCACTCACTCACTCACTTCCCTCCCATGGGATGGGGGAGAGAATCAGGAGACTAAAAGCACAGAAGAGTAAAAGTAAGAAAACTTGCACATCAAGATAAAGACAGATTAATACATAAAGCAAAGCAGAACAAGGAATTCATCCACTGCTTCCCATGGGCAGGCAGGTGTTTAGCCATCTCATGGAAGGCAAGGTTTCAACATGATTAACAGTGACTTGGGCAGACAAATGCCATCACTCCAAACATTCACCCCTTCCTTCCTTCCTCCTCCTTCTCTCACCTTTATATGCTGAGCATGACACCACACGGTGCGGTCAGCAGGGGTCAGCTGTCCCAGCTGTGTTCCCTCCCAACTCCTTGGGCAACCCCAGCCTCCCTGCTGGAGGTGTGGGGTGAGAGGCAGAAAAGACCTTAAGGCTGCATGAGTGCTGCTCAGCAATAACTAAAGCATCCCTGTATTATCAACACTGTCATGGATCCAAATCACAGCACTATAGGAGCTACTATGAAGAAAATTAACACTATCCCAGCCCAAAAAATTCGTATTTCTAACTAATTTTTTTCTTGAAATTGAGATTTCTCAGCACACATATTTAACAAAATGTTTTGTGTCAGTCAGAGAAGATGCAGATCTAAAAAGTGAAGAGGAATGGATGAGTAAAACATTTGTGCTGGTAGCAGTAAGAGCATGCTCAGATCCATAACTCAGGAAAGTGGGAGCATGGGGGAACCTCCTGACAGAAGAGGGCAGCCATATAACTTCCTTAAGAACATAAGGTTATTTGAACAGTGTATTTACTTAGTCGGTTTCTTTCTACTTACGTGCACACAGTTTTAAGGACGTTTAATTGCATCAGACAAGGTTAGTCAGCCTTATTTTGAAGAGAAGAAAACCTAAATATAGCTAGATAGAAATGAAATGCAAAGTCTGGCTAATTTAGAATGATTTCTGTCCTAAAACGTTGTTGATATGAAAAACAGTTCCTCTGTTCCAACTTTCTTTAAAATATTATTCTCCCGCAGAGTGAAATTTCACCCCAGCTTACTCTACCTGTTAGGTCAGAAAGGGGACTAGACAGGTTTGTGCCCCAGAATCTCATAACCTACTGCCAATGCAAATACTTCCTATGCCCCAGAAGATGTTCTTAATAAGAAGAACCATCTGAAACTGTTCTTGGTTAATTACAAAATATTACACATTGAAACAGTGTTAGCTTGATGCAGAAAAATAGCTATATTTTCAGAAACACTGAAACAATTCTTAAAAAAGTGTTAAGTTCTATCTCTCTTTGTCTTGTGCAATGACCTAGGGAAGATGGTTTACTATGAAATATCAAAAAGCAAAGCCAAGTAGAAAAATCAACAAACCAAGTCTCATCTCTCTGAAATGATGAAAGTGATGAACTTTTACATGAGCCTGTCAAACTCAGGTCGTTAAAATACATCCTCTGCAACATTCCCTCCTATGTATCACCCAGCACTCTATGTCTAATTTCCCTGTCTGAAGCATGGTAAGAGGCTGTAAAAACAAAGTGAGATAACTGAATGTAATTATGGTTGACTTATTTATGTGTTAATTGTAAAATGGTTTTCAACTTGCAGCAGGATTTATCCCTGCATGAGACATGAACATTCCTGAACCAGGAAGACTTGCATTAAGGGCCCTGCTATGGGATGGTTAAGCATAACACAGAAACTGAAGTCATTGGTTTGTACTAAGCTGCTTGCAAAATCTAATATAAAAAAAGAAGCTATTAAAATGCCATTTTAAACCAAAGCATAAATATATTCTCCATGTGAATGTTTAGGTATTTCCATTCGAAAAATAGAAGATTGATTTAAAGATCAGGGCATGCCTAACAGAAATTAAGATGGATTGGGATAAAATGGATAGAGCATCATTTTTATTAGCTTCTTAAACAGAACTTGTTCAGTAGTGTTAATAAACATGCCAAGTCAAATTCTGATGTCTTTATGCCACCTATGAAATACTATTCTTCAATTTATCGCTACATGTTAATGACCTTTCTATTCTGATAACTAATGTGCATGTTAGGTGCAAATGGGAAGCTGAAATGTCCAATAGATTCAATGTATGTTTTTGTATCACTTTAGTAACAAAAAAGGGTGCTTAGATTTAATTATTTTCTGGATTTTTTTAAATGAGAATTAAAGGTTTAATATTCAGTTTTGTTTAGGTTCCCACTGCACATGAACATAATCTGTCTTTTAAAATTCAGTATACTAGTTTAAATTATTATGTTGTGAAGTAAAAAAATAAGAAAAACACGCTCTTTTATGGGTTCCTTGAAGAGGTTGCCTGAGCTCATGGACATATGCAGACACAAAAGAAAACTGATGCATAAATTAATTATTCTGGAGAGGTCTTTTGCATGCTGCACATTTTATATCTATGAATTTTGTTAGTCATATTCTGATTTTACAGACTCTGAAGTTACAGTGACCAAGAACCCATCTCTGCTATAAACGTGAAGGTCCATGCAAACCTCCTCTGCAGCTCGGCCTATTTAGTTACAATAATAGTAATATTTAGTTACAATAATAGTTACTGGTGATAATCTCAGACTGGAGATTTTACAGGTAATCTCACTGGATGCTAATTTCAGATACCATATGTTATTGATGAGAGGCATCTTGAGGAGAAGCAAACGTGTTTTCCCACTGATGAAATTCAGAAAGATCTGTGGGTAAAACCCTTTCCAGGTCTTTGGTCTCAGCTTTGCAATCCCCCTGCAGATTCCATCCTTGCCACAGCCAGAGAACCAAGAGAATAAAAAAAATTCTACAGGATTAAAATGGTACCAGGCTACTGGTTGAACTGGAGTGCCTGTGAGCAGCAGAAGCAGAACTGGAGACTCTTTATATTTACTGGTCATGAATGTAAACTGAAGTCACAAGGAAACTTACTCAGTGACTTCTGGTTTTCAGACAACTGGGTCAGATTCTCCTCTTAAATTAGTTACAACTGTATGCATCTATTGGCATCAGCACTTTCACTCCAGACTTACAAACAGAATTCAGACCTCTTGTTGAAAAAAAAAAATTAAAAAGAAGTCTGACTTCAAATTAACAGGTAGAAATAAGTGTTTTATCTCTATTAACCGCACAAGAAAGTCTTTTGTTTCTGAATATCTGATTGTTGGTACTTTTAGAAATATAGTCCTCTTCAACAAAGCCAAAAAGAAGTTCTAATACACTGCTCTAATGCATCTCATATATCTCTTTGAATGGCAAGAGAAAGAGCGTAAAGCATTAGCGCCAACTAAGTCAGGCCGCTGGTGAATTCTCCCTGGGATCAAGTGTCATTATGTGAAACTGGCTGCTCTTGAGGAGAATTTACCCTACTCTGTTGATTGGAGAAAGCAATCAAGTACTGCTGGAACCATTTCAACACATTCTCAGTCAACACTAGGCAGTCACCTAGGTACTGCAACAGAATCCAGCCTTTTACAGAACAACCCCCCCATGGCTAGATCTGATAGTACAAACAAGGCCAGGCTTCCTTTTCAGCAGTGGCATTCAAACCATTTATGACTTTGACAAGGGCAGCCTCAGTAGCATGGCTGTGGCTGAATCCAGGATGAAATTTATCAAACAATCCTCCACTGTCCAGAATTTCCCTCACTCGCCTTGGCACCACTTTCCCTGGGAGCTTGTCGAAAACCAGCAGGAAGGACAGCATTTCCATTGCTTGTTATGTTGTGCGGGATCCCAGCGTGAGGTGGGATGGCTGCAGGCATTGTAATTACTCCTCTGCCAGAAGCAGCCTTTCAGAATTTCCAGGCTGTTGAGCTCCTCAGAGTGGTGTTACCACTACCTAGGTGAATGCCTGCATCTGTATGTTTCTCTCATCCTATTTAGCTCTATGCCATCACAGTGCATCTCTGCCACCTTTGTCTTCTGCTGCCTCCTCTGAATTTAATTTACTCCAGCTTAGCAGATAATTGCAAAAATGTAAACTCATGCAATAAAAAAAAGGGAAGAGAATCAAACAAAGTGAATCAATAAAAGCCTTACTTTGTACAGTAATTTATCAGCATCTACTGCAAAATAATCTCCTTGGAACTCAGAGCAACCACTGGTATTTACCAAGTATGGGGTAGCTTAGACTCCAATATACAATTTTAATTATGCTGCATTCAAACCCACATTTTTCATCTAATTTTTATATTTTATATGAACTAAATACTCAACTATAGCATTTTCTGCTTCATTTACATAATCTACCACTTGTACATTATTTCTTACTGTTGTATGGTGCTTTATGAGGATACATTAAAAAAACCTAATAAAAGTTCAATTAAACATCATAAATGTAGCCAAGTGCATATTTTAATACCCTTCAGAGATAATACTGCAGAAGTGTTGTAAAAAAACAAGCTAGTGCTTCCTCAGTGTACAACAACCGCATGTAGTAAAAGCAGCTTAAATCGTAATTCTAAATATAGGACAAATTTCACAACTTCAGTAATCTAAACTCTAAAAAAAAATGATTGTGTTGGAAAGGAGTAGAACAGCAAAATGAGCAACTTTAAAATATGATCAGAGATAGGGGCAAATCAAAAGAAAATGGCTAGCCAGGGTAAGCCCATGACCAGTTTTGAAGCTGTGCCAGTATGCCCTGAACTTTCAGTCCAGGAGGAGAAGAAAATCCTGTAAGAGCAGGAAAACCATGTAACGTGAAAGGCACGTGTACACAGCCTATTTGCTGTCTCATAGCAGGACGTGTCAGGAGCTTGTCTGACATGCTGGGTCATAGGTAAGGGTGTTCATCTTTGGGGTGAATGATAGAGCTGAGGGGGTGTTACTATACAAAATAGTGTTCTCCCCTGACGGATCTTAGCCTCCTGCCCATTCCACAACTTAAAATAAATGCTGTTTTATGGGACATGGTGCTGCTGTGTCTGAGGCAAGGCACACAGGCTGGGGTAGAGCCCATGGCACTGCACAAAGTGGGTACCCAGCTCTGTGGAAGTTTCATGCTCACCCTGGCAGATCCAGCAGGCCTGCAAGTCCAGCAGAGGAGCATGCAAGTGGAGAAGGCCAGGAGATTAATAGTGAGCCATTTAAATGACAGTACTATAGGCATTTCAGAAAGATAGGAACAAAGGATCTGATTGGAGTTGGGCCAAATGTGAGAAAAATTTACCCAATCACACAACTACACAACTACTATCTTGTTGGGTTTAGTATAACAAAGTCAATAGCTTAGATAAGATGAATAGATGAATAGTACAGATATCTAGAGAGGGAGTTACTGTTGCAAAAATAGCAGACAAAATTAAAGCCAGGTATCTAATTTAAATGAAATGCAGGAGATAAAAATAAGTGGGGACTCCTCTTTTGGCAAAAATGCAAAATCCCTCTGACTAACCATGTCAGTATAGGGAAATACAAAAGACCATGAGAAAGAGTCAAAAACTACCACAGATTCCTGTGTATGACCCAGATTCATTACTTAAAGATATCCACGTGAAATCAATATCTAGACTAAAAGACACAGGAGCAAAGTGTACAAGTGAAGAGAGAGGAATGAAGTAAGTAGTCACAATAGGGACGTGAGTTCCTGTTTTAAAAGCAGAGGGAGAAAACACAGTGTGCTTGCAGATAAACAACAGTTTTGTCTATTTCAATGTATGTTAAATAGTTCTGAATAAAGCTGATTTCAGTCAAAGATGGAGTGAAAGCCTTTATAATCAAACCTACAGACACAGGATGGGACCACAGCAGTCCAGATCTATTTTGTTTTAAAATGCCATGGAATGGCACCTTGAATTCTCAAGAAGCATCCGAAAAGCAAAGGCAGAAAGACCTTTCTGGGAGAGGGTCTACCTGGCAGCCAGCTCTGATGTTTCTAGCTCTGATGAGGGAGTAGACAAGGTGTGCGTGATACTGTTGGGTGACAGTACCTGTGAAGCCTGAGTCAGTGAATGGGGTACCTACTCTGAAAGAGGCAGGGGATCCTGAAACAAAGATTCTAATGTTATTTTCTCATGGTCAGCATACATGTGAGAAAATTCAGTGCCATGAGTAAGAAGGGAAGAAGAGGAACACTGGGGATGGTCAGATGAAGTTTTGAAATCCCCTAAAGCCAAGAAGCTGCAAGCAGTCCAAAGTAAGCATATGAATTTGTAAGGAACTTGGTGTAGTAGGTGTTGGTCTGACTAGTTATTTTCTAGACTGCTGATGAGAAGAAAGAGGAGCCACTCTGTTCCTTAACTGTGCTCCTCAGGATATGTTCAACACTACAAAAGTACCTCTTAATACTCCAGGAATCCTTGAGGCATTTCGAACAATTCAAGTAAGATCACTTCCAGATACATGAGTCACAACCCAAGAGCACCTTTTCCTTTCCACTCTGAGAAGGAATAACAAGGAAGAGAAGACTGAAAATGAGACCCTTGGGGTTCAAGTCAAAACAAAGAGAGGTGCCAAGAAGTTATTCTCATAAGCTCTATGTGTAACACCTTTACAGGTGAGTATTTTCTGGGTATATGGTTTACTGTTTGACAAACAAACACGGGAATTCTATCTCACCGCAGGATATATCCCTTGGACAATGTAAAGCTGATGGGTGTCTGCAGCACCTAAATCTATAAAGGTGAAAGAGACATTCAACACAATATGAACTTAAAAAAGAATGCTGTAGAAGATGTATTACCTTGCTCCTATAAGGCAAGAAAAAAAGAAAAATAAATCTAAGTGAAGAAAAATGACACCCCAAGTTTGAAATTATAACTCAAAATGCAAGTAAGAAAATAATCCTGAGGAACATGTTCTGATTTAGCTATAAAGAAAGCTGGGTATGCTCTACTATTTTTTTTATACCACATATGCAGTGTTTTGAGGAGGGTGCCCTTGGGCACCCATAGGATGTCTATACCTAGCACTTTAAGGACAACAGACTTTGTTCCTAAATGCAGTTATTGGGAATTCTGTTATTCAGTGAAATTACAGAATGACTCTATACGGCTTGAAGCATTATTATGTACCCTTGTTTGTGGGGCCAGAAATTGCCAAAAATTCAGGAAATCTTACTAAAAATTACTACTGGAAACAGCATTGATGTCACTGACATGTGACATGCTGAGTACCTCCAAGTATATCTAGATTCATCAGCAAACAATGGCAAACCAGGGGAAGTAGAATTTTGCCTGTCTTTTGAAGACTGTTAGCTATATTTACTGTTATACTGCAGTGTATGTGTATACAGCACTCTGCCAAGCAAGATATACTTTTTACTGACCTACTTGTGTTCCAATTTATTGCTAGTGACAGCTGTTGTCAATGATCAGGAGAAAATAAATTGAGAATAAAGTAAAGAGACACTGACTGGTCAAAAAAATTAGTTGTTGTTTTAAATCAAATATAAGGGATTTAGTCTCTTAAAAACTTTAGAGTCTGATTAAAATTAAGACTTTAAAGCCATGGCTGGATTACAGTAATTCAGAACTTCATGGATTATGAGATGAAATACTTCACAGGCATCGTTTAGGACAAACGCTGCCATTAGGATTACTACATCATTTAGACCTACCGTATTGCATTTCTTCAAATCCTCTGCTGTGGTGCTATACAAATTTGAAAGGCACTGGCTGCCATGTTTAATTTGATCTTTCTAACATGTGAGTCAAATTTGTTGACATTTGACATTTGCAGCCAGTCTAATCTGCTACAATTCAGTGACTCCTCTGCACAGGAATTTCAGAATGAAGATCCAGTGAAGCTGGTATTCTGGTGGTGTATCCCAGCTACAAGCTGTGTACGGCAACTGCAGTACTTGACAACCTCCCTCCTCTAGTTAGCACAACAGGCAGTTAACTGTTTCTGGTTTTTAAGGTCAAACTAAGACATATTTGATTCTATGTTTTATCTTTTTTGGCTTTTTAGACTTTTTTTAGTGGTCTACAAGTTGCTTGGGGATATTCTACACAAAAGGCACTACACATGAACAATTTAATTATATCATTCTCTGAAAAAGTGAAACAGTTTTATTGGAGATGCCTGCCAGAGAAATCACTTGTATCACTAATAGAGAAAGCTAGTAATAAAAGCCTCTCAGATGATAAAGATGGTGACCAAAGCAGATGACTATATCCTAGGGGGAAAGAGAAACAAACCAGTCCCCTTTTTTTTGTCAGCAGCTTGAGGGAAAATCAGATGAAGATAACAATAGTTCTGTTGTAACTGTTTCCGACTATGTTTTTTTCTAATCCAGAGATGAGCACATCCTACAATTTTGACTTTTATCAGACACTCTGACACCTTTCTGCCTTGTATGTACATGTTTAAACTGCAGAAAAATTGAGCAGTTGCAAGTAAATTACAGATGATAGAGTATTTTAAGAGATATGAAGAGTTAGTTAGTATTTCTAAAAAGTTTCATGTTTCCTCAATGGATATTGTTGAATAAGTGTACCAGGAGAGTTAAAAACATGGAGGGAAGTGGAGAAAGAGGGAGAATAAGGATACATACACAGGGGAGAGCTTTCTCCAAAAGAGGCGGAAAAACTGATTACATTTATTCAGCTTACAACTGCTTATGACTGCCATGAATATATACAAAAATTAATCTCACCAGTCCTCTTTTCTTGACATACAAACCAGTTACATCCTTTTGAAGTCCACAGGAATTATTTACATCTTATAGTAGCAAACGTGGTTCCTCTTTATGAGAGGCTGCTGTCTCTCTGGTTAACCTTGAGACCAGAGAGCGTGAACAAGCATAACAACAACAGCAGTAATAATAATAATAATAAAAATATTCAAAATCCAATTCTAGTAGAAAGCAGTTCCTAAGGAAACCAGGTTGTTTGTTATCCCAGGGTTTCCTTTGGTATAAAGGAGTTTGAGATGTCATGGGTCAAAGTCTGGGAATATGAAAAATACGTCAAGGTCACACAGCTCAGAGCTTCATGCAGTTTGAGACATACCTTGAACAGAACCTCTTCTATACTCTCCAGGAGCAAACACCAGTATTTGCAGGCCATAACATTACCAGTCAAAAAGAATCTAGATTTTCTAGACACTAGAATTTCAACCTTCAGTTTCACCATTACACCTTATCTAAATAATACTATGTCCTAAATGACCTTGGGAACAAACCAACTATTTTAATTTACCAAAAATAAAGACAGTTACAAGCTTAAATTATTTTAAGAGGAGGAGAGCGAAGGATGTGTGAAGAATGCAGTGGAAGTGGCGAGGGCCAGGTATCTCTCCAGATGCTCACGCTCACCGTTGCTGCTTCCTGCTCCCCTGACTTTGTGATACCTTTAGCTGAGCAGCAGTAGCCATGACAGCAGCAGCTATCAAGGCTCAGGGATGCAGGGATGACTCCAACCTTGGGCTTGCTCTGCCCACCTTGCTTGGGCATTGTGGGACTGGACCCCTGCCAGCTGTGTTCTGCATCCTGGCTCTTGGCTCCCTGTCCTTTAGGGAACAACCAGTCCTCACTGCTCCCTGATGATCAGGGACTTTTGACAAGAGCTTGTAGTGACACAACAAGTGGGAGTGACTCAAAGTGAAAGACGGTGGGTTTAGACTAGATGTTAGGAAGAAATTTTTTATTGTGAGGGTGATGAAGCATGGAAACAGATTGCCCAGAGAAGTTGTGGATGCCCCATACCTGTAAGTGTTTCAGGACAGGCTGAGTGGGGCTTTGAGCAACCCGGTCTAGTGGGTGGCAGCCCTTCCCATGGAGGGGAATTGGCACTCAGTGATCTCCAAGGTACCTTTAAACTCAAACCATTCTATGATTCTATGAATTCTACGATTCTGTGGTTAGAGACTTATGATGAAAAATGAAGGTTTTATATAGTATTTCTCATTCATTTCTCAATGAGTATTACTATAAAACGTCAGGCAATGTCTCAGTCCAATTGGACCAATTATATTTTCCTCTCTTTCAATGCTATTGTTTTCTTATTTTAAAGCCGTAGGTACTCACATATCATCGAAGATAAGCTTTGTTCTTCTGCAGTCCCTGGGTGTGGTGGACAGAGGTGACCAAGGCTCTGTTTGGAACTGTGGCTTATTGCACAGAAGAACGTTTTCTGAATTGATGTGAATTGCTTTCTAGACAACAAACAGTAGATAAGACATTTTAGGAATTGGCTATTAACTTAAAAAAAAAAAAGTAACAAAAACCAGAGCGTCTTTACATTGTGTTGAAAATTGGAAGCTAATTTTCCTGCTATTTCAGCAGGGAGTATGTGTAAGTGTCCTGTCACCGATGGACATGAATTCACAGACATTGCTCAGAGCACTTTGTAAAGGGTTTGAGTTCAATATGATATACACCAGAAACTGAGCTAAACTATTAGTAACTATCAAAATACTCTGAAACACAGTAAGTGAAATAATTAAAGAATAGATGTGTTGTCATTTAGAAGATTAAGTTAAACCTCTTGCCTTCAGCTTCCAACCTAGCATTGTACCTTGCTTAGGAGAGCATGGCTCACGTTTGACTTGTTTCACACTACACTGGTGATGTGCCTGTGGTTGAATTTGTAGTCCAGATTTCTTTGTGCTCTGGACCCCTGATAAGCTTCAAAGATCACTTCTCTGTGCTGCAGTGGAAGCATGTCTTTCGGCAGGGTCTCATGCACTCCCTCAGCTGCAGGCCTGTTCTTGATGTGGTCTCCTGAGGACCTTTGGCCCACCAAGTGACCTGCTGTGGGGGCTACTGTGCACTGGTATAGTGCAAAACAGAGGGCCCCAGGTTGTTTTTGCTTGATAACCACTGCCAAAAAATGCTCTTCATCATCAGGTGACAGGCAGAAAGGCACCAGGGACATGGGGAAAAAAGCTCAAATGGATAAAAGTGCATCGTGGGCAAGCTTTGCTTGCAGTTTTTCACAGAAATTTGAAGGACCACTTGGGCCTGCCAGTTAGGTGCCAGCTGGGAAGATGGGATAAAACAAAGCCAAGTTTAACATTCATAGTTCATGAGCTCTCATTTTCTATATGGCACATCCAGATCAGCTCATCAGGCTAAAGTTTTCAGATGAATAACCAGATACATAAGAATTTTATTGCAAAGGTTGTTAAATGTTGACCAAATGGTGCATTGCTAGGCTATGCAGAAAATCTCAGTGAAATGCATTTGCTAAGGGTGTGGATCATAAAGCAATCATCTTTTACTTTTGATTTCCAGCACGTCTGCCTGTGAAGGAATTTAAATTATTTTCAAGATATCCAGTGAAGAATCATAATTATAATTCTGAATGGGTTATAAACTTCCAAATTTATGTTTTAGAAGTTAAAATGTTTAGAACTTTACATTTAATTAATGAAAAAATAAATGAATAGCTATAATATGTTAAAGGCCTTTTTACTGGAATATTTTATGTAATTTTTTTTTCAATTTACCAAAAGCATCTGTGAAATATTCTTAAAAAACACAAATTATGGTAACTTGTTTTTGAAAATGTATCCAAAATTAAGATTATATTTACTATTTCCTCCTCCACTCTCAAAAAAAAAAAATCTATTTAAGTATGAACATATATATTTCACAGATAGAGGGAGGCCACTTATCCCTACAGCAAAAGTTGCTGGAAGAGGCCACTGCTACATTTCAGGTTGCTTGTTTTCCAAGAAGGTGCTTAGGCACCAATACTTAGGCTTTGGGAGCCTCTTGTATATCGAATAACAAACACAGCAAATAGATACAGAATAAAAACCATGAATAGCTTTTGTAGCAAAGAGAGGAGCATGGGCAGCAGAGTGCCTTAAGAGCTTCTCTAGAAGCTACAGCAGTGGGCATCAAGATGATGGTATCCAAATTGCTTCTTTTAGGCATTTCACACAAAGCAGAACAGTGTCATAGGGAGGAGGTGACAGTATTCTGCCCTTGATCATCCACTCTCAGTATCCTGTAGGCTGGAGGGTAGGGTATGATTTTGAAAGATGAGATGAGAGACGGAAATTTCCTCAATCAAAAGAGCTAACAGGCTCTTTACTCCAGCATTCTAATCACAGAACTCATGCATAAATAGGGGCAGCATCTCCTCCTCTGTCTCCTGTGCTCTGAAGGCAGAGGCCACAATGCAGTGTTGTAGTACAGCCTTATCTGGCTGTACTAGAGTGCTCTGGGCACAATTAGTGTGAGCAAGACTCTCTGATAAGGATATGAATACCTGGGCTTTGATGGAACTGAGTTGTGAGGCTGGTGTTAACCTGTTCACTGGTATAAGTAGAATCTGAGGAAGTTTGTTCTAAGAAAGGTAGAAGAACTTGTTTGTAGGCACACACATGGTTAGGCAGTGGCTGAGTAAGCCCTTATACAGTAGGGGCCTTATGCACCATGAATGTAGGGGGCTTGCATCATGCCCAAGCAATGCTCTGGAGGACTAAAGGCATTTGTTTTGGGCCATTAGCTTTTACCTTTTGCTTATGTAGCCTTTGTTACTTGCCTGTCTTACAGCCTGACCTCTTTGCTTTCTTCTATGCCTTGCTAAACTCCAAACCAGAAAAGCTGAACTTAGAAAATAACATTAACTATTACAACTTTTTTTTGCATAGCATTCTGCAAAACTATCACAGACTGCAATACAAAGTGGAAAATATACTGCTAAGCTTTACATTGTGAACAACAGCATACACTTACATTGAAATCTCCGGGATGTAGCTGTGACTGGATTTCACCCTTATGTTTTTTGCTGGAGGAGATGGAAGGTAATAGACTGCTGCCATTAGGTCTGCTGGAGGAAGTTAAATCATCGTTGGAATATTTGTGTTTTGATGCATCAGAGAGGGGAGAGACGGGTGACCGAAGCATTTTCTCATTTTTATTTATTGGTATTGCCAAGCTGGAAATGGAAATTACAGTAATGGAGTGTCACAAAGCTGGCTTTGAGAAAGGTAAATGTTTTATATATTACCAAAACTTTGAATTTAAAACCTGCTGGCAGGATAAAGTCTATTGGTATCTGGAAAAGAGCTTACAGTATGGGGACCAGGAGTTCATTTACAAATTTGTATTGTTTTTCTTCTCTTTCCC
>NW_008238464.1:1758336-1763349 GCF_000691975.1 Corvus brachyrhynchos
TTTCCCTTCAAGGCAAATTGTCATTCTGAAGTTAATATAAAGTCTGTATCAGAGTACTTGAAAAAAAATACAGAGATAAATGGCTACTTGCTCACCATTCTTAAGGGATAGCTGGAGATGAAGATTAGGCTCTGAAATGTAAGTTCAGGTTATGGAGCCTTATTTCACCATTACAGGTGACAATTTATAAGCTGTGGCAATAAAACCATATGTGAACTAAAACAGGAAATGTATTTAAAGATGACTGGCTTGTCTTTGTGCTCAATGCCCAGCCTTTGGTAGCAGTGTTTATACTAATCTAATACAGACTTTGAAGACAAAGAAAGATAGGCTGATAATGCAGACAAAAGGAAACATATGCAAACAGTAGACACAGAGAAATGTGAGCTGCTCTGTCTTCTAAAGCAGAAAGCTGTAACACAGACAGTATTTTCAGCTTTCATTTATTTGGGAGAAATTTTGGATGAGAAGTCAGACATACCATATAAATATGCCCAGAAATAAACTTCAGATGCACTAATTTGAAGAAAATATTTAGCTGAAAATCTTCAAGCAACACACAAAAAATGCAAGTTTTTTTAAGAAGACAGTTGGCATTAAGACTAAAACTGCGATTAAGGTCAGAAAGACAATTTTAACACTATACCTTTCCTTGTCACATTCCCCTTTATTCAGCCTATTACTTTTTATGGACAATTCTCACTTCTTTATAGTTACTGTATCAGACAATATACACTTAATGGAATCGCAAAAAAGAATACAGTAAAAACTATACTTCATTTCTGCACATAATTTCAGGGAACAGAGCTAATTAAATGTGCTCTTATCATACATTTGTCCATTTATCTGGCAAGTCTTTAAAAAGTAGCTGTAAAAGAAGCCACGAATCGTAATTCAGAACGTTTACTGTTTCACACAGCGTGGTACCTTTAAAACACTAGGTCAACTGTTTTGCTTTAATGACCAGTGGTGTTTACAAAAGCAAGACTCAGAGTGCGTAAGATGGACAACCGTGCCCTTCTTCTCACCCTAAGAAAAATAAGATCTTCAGCACTATGTTGAATGTGCAGGCTGATGTTGTCATTTCTTTTCCTCTTTTCAAACATATACCCATTCCTTGGCTACCCATGTTTATACATCACTGTTGAAGCGTAGGCCTAAAGCATCCAAGGGAAGCCACAGCTCTTTGGAAGTATACTCAAGCCTCAAAAGCTTGGCCCTGAGCTTGTGAGGAGTAGCTGAAATTTCTGCTTGTGCTGCACACCTCCTACATGGCCTTTGGACATTGAGTAGGGCCCACCTGAACACACTGTGAGCAGTCAAAGTGCAGCAGCACATCTTATACTGAGAAGCCATGCAGGACAACTTGCAGCAGAGGAGAGTCTCAGAGCTGTCATCCGCTGGGAATGGGCAGACTGTGGATCTGATACAGGTGCAAGAGATCTGGGGTATCTCTGAGCCTACAGCCTTTCTTGTCAAACAGGACCTTACTTAGTCTGCATCTCAGACTGTAATTCCAAAATAGAAAATGCTCATGGCTGAAGGTGGTTTTGCTCCTCTCACTGCTATCAGCCCTCAGCTGAGCTGCCAAAACTGTCTGGGTGGCTTTACTGGGAGATGAATTATACTACTCTGCCAAAAAAAACCCAACAAAATAAAAGAAGAAAAAAACCAGAGAAAAAGAAATAGAAAGATAAAATGCAAAAAGAAAAAGGAAATAAAAAGAGAAGGAGAAAGGAGGAGAAAAAGAAAAAAGGAAAGGAAAAGAGAAAGGAAAAGCAAAAGAAGAAAAAAGAAGATGGAAAATGAAAAGGAAAAGGAAAAAAATAAAGAGTTCTGGTTTCAAACAAGTTTCTTGAGTATATTTACAGGAACCCCCTCAGAGGCATCTATGGTGGTATAACTGGAGGGGGGATGTGCCAGCACGAGCAGATGCTGGTTGCAAGAGGACCAGGAGGTCACGATATCTAGCTACAGCCTCAGTAGCCCTTCCTCAGCTGTGGGAATATCAGCATTTGATATCATGTCCTACACTAGCACAAACCACAGAAACATGTTGGAAGCAGAGCAAACCAGGAAAGAATTAGGAGGCAAATGTACATTTCAGAAATTCTCTGTTTCTCTAATATACAGTTGCAACCGGAAGTACTCAATATAATGTCAAGAAAAACACAAATTACTGTCTTGCTTCCAGGAAGCACAGAATTAACCCTGTGACACAGCAAGCTAAGACAGCCATGCCACTCTCTGAAAATTAATGCAACATAAAACATATGGCATGGCGGTGACAGGAATGGCATGTCTGCATGCAACCACCCACAAGAAAGGAACTGTTCTGGGCATTGTTTTCACTTTATGAAATGTATGTGACATGTCAAGACAAAGAAATTTAATGTGTATTTTTGAATAAACACTATATGTATAATTTTTTTCTGTGATTTTTTCCAGTATTAATAACAAGAATTGCTCAATCTCATCAAAGATGGGTACAACAGAAAAGCCTAGTACAATAAATACAAATATTTTCTTTGTTTATAGCAGTTTCACCCCAAGAAGTACCCTAATACTACCAGAAAAATAATAATAATAAAAAAAAATACTGATGACCAGCATGTACCAAGCAGCAGGCAGCTGAACTCTTTGAAAAGGAGCGTGTCTAAGTTTGACTGCTGGAAGCCCCCAGAGAAGCTCAAGTATGATTGCTCTGACATTGATAGGGCTCTGTGTGCATAAACCATGCCAGCAAATGCTTAATATTCATCTTTTGTTTCATGCCCTATATCCTTTGAAAATCTCACTTTTTAAAAAGTCTAAGTTCCTTGTCCTAGAACACTTACTAATTACACAGAATGGAATGCTTGTAATCTCAAAAATATTGGATCTCAGCTATATTCTGGAACTGAGTATTGCAGGCATTGTTATGAATATTTTTTTCAATCTTTTCCACAGAACTGATACATACTTTATTTATATAGTCAAACTTAAAGCTTGAAACTTGTAACACTATATGAAAGGACTATAAGATGGTTGTATATGTGAATTGGTGCCTAAAACACAGTGTTAGGGAATGTCTTGGACAATTGCACTGCCTTGAGCCTCACACTTGAGCTCACAACTTCTTTGTACAATAGGACAAAAATGCACATACGTGAATGTGTCAGGAGCTACTAATTTGATTATTAAACCAGAAGAACAGAGAATGCAGTGGGTAATTTTTCAACATAAAATGCGATAATTAAAAAATAAATCCTACTAAAGGAAAAAATAACACCTGGCAATGAACTGGAACAAGTTGTATGATTCAGTGGTAACTAAGAAGGAAAAAGCTTACCTATTTTCATTCATATTGCAGTGATTTGCTGTTGTGATGCTTTGGGCAGAGGCAGCTAATCGTGAAGAGCTCTCTCGCTCTAAGTGAGTCTTCTTGATGTCTCTGCACTCTTCCTCATTCTCACACTAAGTGAAGAGAAAAGTAATAATTTTTCATGGTTTGGATTAACCACAGATCCAAAAATATTTCAGCAAGTCAGGGGCTGGCATTTTCTGTCATTTTGCTACAAATGATGGTACTTTCTTTGAGTATATATCTAACATGGATCAGAAATGATTGGTCCATGTCTTAAAAAATAAAATCTAAAGAGGCAGCATGTAAAGAAAGGGGTACAATATAAAACTTGGTTTCCACCACTTCCCCACTTGAACCAGGGTTGCCACCTTTCAGATACTAAAAAAAGAAGAACGAAAAAATGAAGAAAAATAAAACAACGTGGAAGACTGCTTTAGATAAATGGTCCTCAAAAATACACAGATCCATCTGCACACATACAGTAGTTTAGAGAGCAACAGATGACTGGATGCACAGCAGAACTGTCCAGAAATTGAACAGAAGGTGATTGCAGTTCAGAATGACTTTTGGGGTCAGATCGGTACAAACAGACCAGAAAGCCTGTTTGGTGGACAGCTTTGGCCATGGAGTGGAGGGGGCTTTCCCCTTGGCACCAGAAAGTGAGTGGGAGAAGTAGGGCAGAAGGGTGGATGTGAGCAGAGGGCTGTGCCCACCCAGCCACTGTGACAGTGCTGCTGAGAAGGGGGCAGCTAATGAACTATGGTCCTACTCCTACACCTGTACCCCCAAGGGAAAATGGGGCCACCAGGATGTGAGGGAGCCAGGACCAGTTAGATCCCAGGTCTCTGCGAATGCATCTCTCACAAAGCCAGGGTTCCCTGCTGGGACTGAAGGGCTTGCCTCTTGCTGACAGTCTGAAGGGAAAAAAGATGCTGCCTCTTCTTTTACCACATACGCAGTGATACTGTGCGGACTACGACAAGACATCAGACAGTTGTTCCTTTGCTGACCTGAGCATCATTTCCAAATGCTCAGGTTTTGAGAGAAGCCACAGGAGAGAAAATTATGCTACTATAAAGGCAGTGCCTTCGCTAAGGCATGCAAAGGCACACGCCACCAGTCAACGCTGTCTCCAAGGGGCTGTGATCCCTCGCGGCCGGGAATTTCATCTCCTCCTGGGATGGCATCTCCCCTGGGGTTTGGCCAGTCCCTACGTGGAAAGCAGGGACAAATCCCAGCTCTGAAACGCCAGCCTGGAGAAGACGCTGCCATCGAGTACAGGATGTGGGCGCAAGCGGTGTTTGCCTCCCACTTGGTGGAGGCTCCCCTACCCCCTCTGATCGGTTCCCCAGCAGCTCACCTTGCGTTTCCTTCTAGATTTCGGTAAACCCTTCTCTGCGGGGGGTTCAGCACTACTAGCCTGCGGGAGGCTGGCCGCCTGGTTTGCTCCGGCGCTCATGGCCAGCGGTTCTTCGGGCAAACGCTCTGGAATCCTGGACAAAAGAGCCAAGTCAATGTTGACCCACAGCGACTTTACCTCATCACTGTCTTTCAGAGGAGACAGGAGCTCATTCCTACCGAAAGGAACCAGGGTGTAAAACTGTTCCTCCAGCTCCTTTGCTATTTCACTACTAGTTCTGGCATTAATAGAGCCAAAGGCACTGCAG
>NW_008238464.1:1763832-1778694 GCF_000691975.1 Corvus brachyrhynchos
CGTGCGGCTCTCCCCACTGCGGTGCTCGGCCGGGCCCTCAGCCGGGGTCTTCTCTCCTTCCTGCCGCTCTGCCTTCACGCGGCCGTAGTAGGGATGGGCTTCCAGCGCCGGGCCATCGTGGTGGGTTAGGATGGGTGCTTTGTGAGGGGTAACTTTGTTCAGCCACTTGTCCAGCTGCCACTTGTTGGACGAGGGCGGCTCAGGCTGAAAGGGAAACAGACAGCAACGAGCTTAGTGCCGAGGCCCTGCTGCCCCCGCCCCGAGGGTCCCTCAGGGACACCGAAACGCCGCATCCCTCCGGGCACCACAGAGATTTTCCTTCGGTCCAAGAGCCTCCCTAACCTGTGGCAACCCCTTGGCACTGGCCCTGAGTGGCAGGACAGGGCTCATGCCTTTCAAGCGCGGATGTTTTTGGTTTCACAATGGGGTCTGGAGTTGAGAAGAAGGGCTTCTGTGATTGATCATTTCCAAGGGTGATTCACAACAGACTTCTGCCATTGGCTTTACTGGGAAACACTTCCAAATTTCCAAATAGGAAAACAGTGCAATGGCGATAGGAAGGGAGGAAAACAAGGCAGAAGTACAGCTGAGGCTAAGGGAGAATAGCTATCAGGAAAGCTAGGGATGTGTATTTTGTGTCCTATGCCACCGCAGTAAATACAGCAAGCATTTAAAGAGCATACAAAGTGGCACGTGGTGGGGAGTTGGAGGGCTAATCAAGCACTTCATGTAATCTGCCTGGTATTGACATTATAATCCACAAACATTTGTTGTGTGGTAGTGCTGTCAAGGGTTCATTTTGTGAGTATTGTGTGGCTGTTAGTTTTTCTTTTAATTTCTGTCCCAACACTATCAAGTTATAAGAGCACATCTAAAACATAATGATGTTTGGACAGGGAAGAAGTGGGATAATCATGATTTCAAATGTAACCACAGCTCAGACAATGTTATTGCAGAACAACATGTGCCTGTTTTCTAGTGCTTCTTGCAATCAGTAATTTGAATGTAATAAAATGAAGAGGAAAGGCAAAACCCCCCAAAAGATATAAATGATGGAGTAGATGGCTAGTCATAACCTAACCCCACAGAAGCCAAAGCAAAAAAATTCCTGATTTCCTCAGATGGAACCAAAATTTGATTCACTAAGATATTGCATGTGAATAATCAAAAACTGTCATGAGTTGAACATGAAAACCATCAGTGCTCTGGAAGAAAGTTTGCTCAAGAGAGAATATCCACAGTCTCTAACTTAAAAGAGTATCTTACTTCCTATTTAAAGTAGATGCCTGAGGGCAACACAGGTTTCCTGTACAGCCAAGGGCGCCTTCAGAATCACCCACCGAGGGTTGTATTCACTCTACATGGAGCAAAGGCTCCTAAAATAAGCAAAAAAATTAGACACTGGAATTCATATGATAAAAATATTCCTTCTAGCTGAAGTGCCTAATTTACTCATTACTGAACTAGCCTAAACCTATGGGAAGCTTGCAGGACTGCCTTATGTTTATGTTTTTTAAAGCATGCTCCCTAATATCTTACATGAGGAATTTCTTTCCTGAGCTGTAAATCTTGAAAATGGATGGTCAATATTTCTCTTGGATGAAGCTGTATTTTTACAACCCTTAACTCTTTATCTAAAAATGAACTGCATTTTTTTTATTGCTGTTGAAAATACAGATAGATTTGTTTGGTGCCATTCACTGTGCACATATTGAATTTACTCGATATATAATAAAAGTTCACTATACATGGAAGTCTTTCCACTGTTCAGGTGTATTTCAGAAAAGGAAATACATCAGAAACACATGGGGAAAAATACACCTCTGCCCATAAATATAGGTGAGAGTGAGTGCTGCTTGAAGGTTCAAAAAAACTTCCAATTCATCTGTTACATCCTGTTCTGCCTCTTCATGTATCTTGTAATTCTTGAAAATGGTGGCTCACGGATTTCAAGGGATCACAGTAAACCAGCAGAAAGAAGTGATTAAGGGCTACAGTGTCATAACCTGGCAGCACAGCACTTTCCTAGAGTGGTATGTCTGCTATTTAGGCATAGTAACTATAGTCCTACCAACCTATTTGCCAACTACGAAGTTTAATAAAAAGGATCAACAGTGTTACCAGCTTTACTGGTTTTATCAGGAGTTTCAGGTGCACTTTGGAGGTTTATTTAAATAAAAATTCAAATCTTTGTGGCTTCTGAAAAAAACCCTGTCTGCTAAAAATATCCTTTAAGATGCATCTGATAAAAGTAAAATGCCTGCAGCCCATCAGGGAAATTCAAAGAATCCAAATTTAAGAATCAGAATTTTAAAACTTTTCTCACTAATTTTTGGCCCCGATACCATTTTGGAATATTTGAGATTGTCAGGGTACATGATTGATGCTAGTTCATTTTTGGAAGTAATTTATTCAGTTGATTGTTCTAACTGAAATTTACTGTACTTTGAGATCATATTAAAAAAACAAGAAAGTACCTTGCAAGAGAACAAATCATGACAGCCAAGAATAGACAGCAGGACTGGTAAAAAAATGGATTGGGAAAATTCACTTGAAAATTTTTGCCCATCCATTGTACATGCCTAATTGTAATTATTTGTGGGAGAAAATCTCGAATTTCCACTCCACACACCATTCTGTGGAAGAAAAGCTGGTTTGCTTGAATTGGAAGCTTTTCAGCAGCATATAAGGATGGAAATACATATGAATATATATCCAGAGTGTTCTGATACCAAAATGCTCTCTGCCTATTGGTTTTGGTGTCATGGAAGTATGCTGCCCTAGGGCCTTTTAGAGAACTGGGTAGTTTTCAACTGGGTAAAGCCAGTACTGTCCAGATGGGCACCAGTAATAGGAATAGCAGTCTGTGATCAGCTGACTTACAATTAAATATAGGTTTGGCATGAAAACTCAAACCAGGAAACTTAACAGAACAAAGATACTTTCAGGGATCAACGAACCAGAGACATACACATGTGCCAGGCTTCATGGAGAAACAGGAGGATGTGATACATTTCCTTAAACATTGTGGGTGGATTCATCTGTACAACATCGACACCTATATCTTAGCTAGTCAACAAGTTCCTTCTCCAGTCAGTGGACTACTCTTCTAGGGTGTGAAAAATTCTCTCTTTAAATAGACATATGAAATAGGCCAGATGAGCTGGGCCCTAAAAACGTCTTCTCCTCTCCCCAGACTGTAAAGGGGAGGCTGAGGTGATGAGCAGATGTAGGTATCTACAGGAGAAGTGTGCAAATTTAGGCGGGATGACTCCCACACAGCATGTCTATATATCTCAGATCTCTTCAAGGCTGCAAGTGCAACCAGAGGCACAAATGGCATGCATCCAAAAAAAAACTTTTGGCAAAACGTTATCCAGAAACACTTTCTAGGGTAAAGGGCTGTTAAACAACGCCAGTGTAATGGAATCAGTCTATGCTTGTTATCACAAAGAAGGACCTAAGGCATGGTTAATATGTGGCAAACTTGAAGTATGACACCACTTTCACTGAGACATGAGAGAGCCTATAACACGTGCATGGACACAGCCCACTGTGGGGCAGGACTGAGCTGTCCACCATCCTGCAGGCTACTCTGCCTATTGTAAATCCATGGACTAATTTACCCTTGTGGTTACTTGCTCGTGCGGCCCTGCTATCAAATACTTCACTCAGGGCAATCCCCATACAAATGTGGTGCTTTCTCGTTATGTTTAAGGCACAAATGGCAACGATGATGAAGAAGAAGATGATGATGATGATTATTATTATTACTGTTATGTTATTGCTACTATTAACCCTGCTGCTAGTGCTTTAACAAATTAGAACTGGGCATTCCCACGTGTTAGGCACAGCACACATATACAAAGGGTTTTCTGGAGGGAAGGGAGAGTGTAGTTTGCAGTCTTTGTCAATAATAGTCCACAGGACAACCAAAACCCATGAATCCTATTTGCAAAGGTAAAGATAGCGTCTACAGCAGGTCTAGTGGTAAAATCCCCTTTTCTTTTGTATATGTGACTCCTTAAAAAGGAGGAAGAAACTAATGGTTGTGAACTAGTCACAACAGCAAAAGCTGTAAAGGCCATTGCATTTGGTATGTGGGGCTGGTGGGTCTCAGAAAGGGGCATCTTTCTTTTCCAGACTGGTTACTGTTGAGGAGCCATTGATCCTTTGTTCCATGTGATAGCTTCTCTGCTTCCTTCCTGCCTGTTCCCCACTCTTGTCCTCCCTCATAGTAGGAATTCGTGGTTGCCTAACCAAAGCCAGCTTTATTAAAGGTTCACAGGATAATTCAATGGAACAAAGAACAAACAAACCATATTTTTAGCTTTAGAAATGTAGCTCTTTCTATATACTTGACACCCAAATTTTTTTCTGAAAAAAATCCATCTGATTTTTTTCAGAAATTCTGAAAAATCCATCTGAAAAAGGATAAGACATAATTTTTTTCCAGATTCCTCGTTTATGACATTAATTAAGGTCATTCAAAGAATTCATGACTTCAGCAAAGAAACAGGAGATAGAAGTCTCAGTTCCTTGTTCATAATTTTAGGTTTGGCAGTCCACAAAACTTTAACTACTCCCATTAATGTCTGAGGCACCTTAATTTGTCCACATCACTGAAACCAGTCTGAATGTTGTCTCCCATTCTAGCTCAGCCATTATTCTTAGTTTACTGCAGACATAAAGTGTAGACAGCTGAGCTAGTCACTACTGGCTCTAAATAGTCAATGGAAAGAAACAGACACTTTTAGGGTGCAATTCATCTAATCTACTTTATATGTATGCTTTACAATGAGCTGCTTTTACACTCTAGGCAACTGCATTTAGGCACCTGAGGAAAACTTGAAAATCTCAAAATGAGATGAAGAAAAAATTACAGAAGACATGAAACAGCACTTGTTATATTGTTATATAAGCTCAAATGCAGAAGATATACTGTCCTAGAAATGAAAATCTTGGAGTAGGTGCATATAATATTTCAGATTATGAGGGGACAAAAAAGAATGAGGGCATCATAATGGTTTGCAGATTTCTACATTAAGTTCCTCCCAACCTTTAAATATGGAGTTCCTGCCCAGCATTGTGCTGGACTACTCAAGTTCATTGAACCTGAAAGCACCAGTTAATGCTAAATCAAAAACCAAGATGTATTTACTTTTTTTGTCTTATCCAATAGATTACGTTAATTTTAAAACTAAATCTGGAATTGAGTCTGCTACTTAAACTTAGGTGGACACGGCTTCCCTTTAGGGAGCTTCCAAGGAACTATCTCTTTCCATTTACTGGATAAGAAACTGGCATATACTTTAGAAAGATGGCTTCACCAGGTGCATAAATCTAAGTTAAAGCATTTATGCAAAGCTAAAAGGACTTCCAGTCAGAGACATCACTTGAGCATGTTTGAACTGGTGCCATCAGTCATATGATAGGCCTGGGAAAGCATTTACCCTTGGGGAAAACACAGGTATCCTACTTCCCTGGGACACCCTGACCCTGTCCATGTGTGCTGTCTCCCATATCCCATCAAGGGATGAAAATTGCCTATGAAAATCACTGCAGCCATCACATTTTTGAGTCACTTAAATGTCTGTGTAGACATGTTTCATACAGCATGTCCTAGAAGGCAAACCACACAAATATAATGCAAAGAGACAAGCAATCTGCTGGAGTGGGGCAGCTGTTTCATGACAATGATCACTGACAACTTGGGCTCTGTACAAAAGTAGTTCCACAGATCTCAAGAGGATATGTATAAAATGCTTAAGAGGAAGCATTTCCTCCATGTTTCCATGACTTAGTTCTCTGCTGGACATTATGAAATCCACAACCTCCCTCAGTTAATTAGCTCCTGCATTCCCTGAGGAATTGCTGCTCTTGGATCCAAGCAGCATGGGTATCTGCCTAGATAGTAACCACTCCTCCCTTCCTGTGCTTTTCCTCCTTTCATCTCATATTTCCTTCCCCTTTCTTTCTTCTTTTCACCCCTTTTCTTCCACCTTGGAAGATCCCACAGAGAGAGGAGAGACTGAGCATGAGATCTTTGAACTAATTCCAGCAGGGAATTAAGCAGACAGAGAACAAGGTCTTAACAGGTCAGATGAGAAAGCTCAGAATGGGAAATAAGACATGGGTACTGCAGGGAGAGCAACAGGAGAGTCTGGAAAGAAGAGAGAGAGATGTAGGAAGGGGACAAAGTGAGAGGAAAATTAACTGGAAAAGGGTCTGAAAGTACTGTGAAGAAAAGACAGAAAGTAAGTGTTAAACAAGGAACAAAAGTGACAGAACCTGAGAAAAATATATTAAGGATGTTTCTGTGATTACTGCATTTTGCTCAATTGGAAACATGGCTCCAAATAACCAAGGAAAATATGAGGAAAGGTTTGATGGTTTTTTAGTATAATTTTTTTCCAGGGTGAGAGAATAGGTGAGACAGTTTTCGGGGGAGGATTCTAGTGATTGGATGGTTCATGTGGAGTAGGAAAATACACTGACTGTATTTCATGTGTATTTACAATCTTGCTGCTAGATTTTTGAATATTTTTACATACATTAATGTGTGTGATGTGGCTGTGGAGTTCACAGTTTAATTCTAAACGTGTGTATTGACCAAAACATGTAAAAGTGTCAATCCTGGTAGAAATGCAGAGCAGAGAAAGCAGCTTTGTTGTGTCTGTTGAGCTTTCTGCAGAGGTGAAAGCAGAAGGTGTCACAGCACTGGCAGCTTAATTGTAGTTTGGCTAGGGCTTGTCTACATGTGGAAATTTTCAGTGCTAGCTTTCCAGATGACTAGTTTGGGCTCAGTGTTTTGCACCATGAGTAATTCAGTTTAGTCCATTTTGGAGGTGAATTGAAAGAAATCACATAAAGGCAGCAGTAGCAGAGAATAATTCACTTAGAGAGTGAGGCAAGGGAAGTGCATGAGTGAACAACTGGTTTCTTTTAAAAATCCACCCTCAGACTGATTTTATAATAGCTTCCCTGTGTAGAAAAGCCTTTAGTTCCCTCGCAGTGCTGGGAGCCCACATCAGGACTTAACACACTAAGCAAGCCATTGCTATGGAGGCAGAGTTGCATAAAACTTCAAGCAAGCTGTGAGCCTTGCAAGGTGCTCCACTCATCTCTAATTTGAGGAAAATGCAACAGGGTCCTTTCTTTCTTCATTTTTGTTTCAAATGCTTTCATCTGCCCCAAGATCCTCTGCCACTTCCATTTCACAGCATGCCAGGAGGAGGATCCTTGGGCCTTTCCCACTTTTTTTTTCCCCATACATCTCCTCACAGCCTCCTTGTGTTGGCTTGGCTGGGAAGAGGTGTGAGTGGGTGTAGTAATGGAATGCCACCCTAAATCATAAAGAGAGAATCCCTTACCTCTGGGGTGGAGTAATGCGAGGGTTTGCTTCCGTCACTCTCGCTGGAGCTGCTTTCGCTCTCTGAGTCAGACTCCGAGCTGGTCTCCGATTCACTGGAGCTGCTGCTGCTCGACCCCTTGCTGGAGAGTCCCGAGGCTCGGGCGTTGGACTGTGGCACCACCAGGCTGCCAGCCCCACACACAGCCCATGGGGGTGTGGGGGCAGGGGAGGGAAGAGAAGGAAACAGGAACATAAACACAAATGTAAGAACCATGCTGTTTTAGGGAGCATACCTCTCAGAATGCCTGTGAGCTTGTCTCTGTGGCTAATGAACAGTAAAGTGACTTCAACATTACATTGCTATAACTGGGGGGAAAATACGGGGTTACTCTCATATCCATTTAAATCCATAGCCTTTGCCATCTTTTTCATCTGAGGAAGAGTCAAGTTTTCACTTCAGCTTGTCTCTTTGCCCATTCCACAGATATTTTAGGATATATTAAAAATACTAAGTGTTAAAAACCAGTATAGAAAGCAGTTTTATGCTGTCTAATGAACACTCAGCCCAGAGGTGAGAGCAGGAGACCAAAAAGGTGAACAATTAAGAAACAGAGTTGAACGCCATACTACCAGTCATAAGTGATAATAGCAATAACCATAAAAATAACAATAATAATACATTTTCACTGGAGCCTCCAACCCCCATCTTCCATTTTGCACACTTCTTCACCTACCCATAAATGATGTGGTTACCTGTGTGTACCATCTTGATATTGACAATTCAAGATCTAAGACTCAGCCTGCAAAAACTTGAAGAGCTCAGGCTTGTGTTTTTGCATGTCAGCAGTGCAGTGCTGTCAGCAGAGCTACTTGCCTTCTTTAAAGTTATGTTCGCATGCAAGTGTTTGTATTATCAGGCCTGACAGCAGCAGAAATGTGTATTTTCCTGAAACAGTTGACCATGCATATTAAAAATATCACAGTCATAAAGACTTGCGTGTGAAATATCGTATTAAGTCATCCAGCTTATTCCCCAGGCAATGGAATATTGTTCCCTATAGCAGGGTGCATTTTCTAGTGAGTTGTCCAATTTGATTTTAAATGACTTGAATGTAGCTTTTACTTTTACCCCTGGGAAACTTCTCTGCAAACTAACCCAAATTCCACTGTCAGAAATTTCTGCCTACATTCAACCTGAAGTTGCCCTTTTAAAATTTATAGTTGTTACTTATTATTTCATTGTATTACTAATAGTTACTATGATAAATTATCCTCCTCCCTTTTTGCTCTCACATTTTTGCAGGCTGTTTTCCTGCCCTACTTCAGTCATCTTTCAGACAAGGCCTTACACATTTACTTCTTCTGATCTTTCTTCATAAGTCATTATCTCCAGGGATATGGGATCATTTTTATGGCTCTTTTCTGAACTCATTCCAATTTGTCTCTATCTCTCTGATAACAGGGTGCCCAAAACAGAGTGCAGCATTATAGATGGCTTCTCACTACAGCCCTACAATGAAGGGCTATTACCTTCCTGCTCCTTGATGCGTTGCTTCTGTAAACATATATCTGAGCTGTGAGGGAATGTATAGTCCATTAAAACCTCTACTTCTCTTTCAACACTGCTTTCTTCAGAATTCCTCTACTGATAGCTGCATGATTATTTGCTTCCAGAGAGATTAGCTCGCTTTTTTCCTTCATACCTGTTCTCATTTTCTTCTTTTACCTTGAAAGCTTCTAGCTCCTTTTATTTCTCTGCCCTCAGAGGTGTCTGCAGCAACTTCTAATTTAGTATCAAATGCAAACTTAATTAAATGGTTATTCACTTCCTTTTCCAGATCATTAATGAGACTGTTAAATAAACCCCACATGAAACACACTGGTACCCTGATAACCATCTCTTCCCAACTCCATTTACTGATGTTTATCATTACCCTTGTTTATGCTCCATCAGTCCAATATTGTGGCTAAAGCAATGTGATCTTGGAGATGCATTTTGTGAGAAATAATATGTAATAATTAATTACAGTTCTGCTATGTTGCACCTAATGAATTATCTTTACATGTTAATGGTGCTTTTCATTATGGAAAACGGATACCTGACACCTTGCACAAGCCACATCTGACAGGCAATTCCTGGGGCTTTGAAAAGAGGCCAGGCCATCAGAGATGCAGTTTCAACTTCACAAATCCCCATGGTCACACACTTTCTGGCCCTCTCCCTGCCTCCCCTAACATATGCTAACCTTTCCCCTCTGGACCACCTGTCTTGCACAAGCCAGTACTCCCACCACATTGCCTTTACTTGCAGCATCCCCACTGCCTTTTGCTTGGAAGCGGCACAGCTGCCTGCAGCTTTCTTGCTCCAGAGAGTTTCTGGTTGCTTGGGGAATCATGACACTGTTGGAGATCTTTCTGCACCCTTCAAAGCACAGCGGGGACAGGCAGTGAAGAAAATTTCACCTGTGATCTCACCTTACTAATTAAAAGCAAGTAAAATAAACAAGAGGAGGAAGAGCTGAGATCTATTATATTTTTGATCTTTATTTCCATCCTTGTAACTACTGGACGGTAGAGAGAGAGGCGGCAGTAAAAGCTCATGCTCTGTCAGGATGGCTTGGTGCTACACACGTGGTCACAGAAGTGTCTGCCACCTCCTGGGGGGCAAGAGGTCCGTCTTCATGCACCGGCATTAAATGTACCAGTTACAACGAGTGCCTTCAAAAAACCTGTTGTTTTGTCTAGCCATGTAGGTGTGGTAAAGACAAGATTTTCAGGCATTCGTATAACTTCATTAAGGCACAGAGGTGATAGAAACAGCTGATATGCTTGTAAAAAATTTTCATTTTTGGAGAAGGAAAATTGATATTTCGTAAACAGCTTCAGGATGCCGCAGCTTTCCACTTGTACAGGTTGACCAGTGAACTCTAGATTTAAGTTGCTCACTTATATTAACAGAGTGCAGTTAATCCCTTGCTAATAAAATAGTGAGAGCTATATACAAGCCATTATGCATAGGTTTTGTGGTTTTGATTTTTTTTCCTTAAGAGAATACAGAAAGAATATGAAAAGTTAACTGCCTTTTCTGACAGTGTAGCTTAGGGAATGTTTTTGACAGTGTCTGACTCTGATGGATTTCCAGTCCCCTCCACAACACCACTGTTACTGGAAAGTTCTTCAGAATCACAAAACATCTGCACATTTATGTCCTGCCCTTAGTGACTGTGGTTTTAATTTTTAAACCATCATTTTTATTTGCCATTGACTGAAGTATTCAGAAATTGCTATATAGGGGATGAGGGGGAAAAAACCCATGGTAATATTTCTTTCCTGTTGTGACATGAAATGTTTTTCTAGACTGCTGAATAGGAATTGTTACTCCAGCCCTAGATATAAAATATAACTGTTGGACTCTTCACAAACATCTGGAAAACTATGTTTGCTGTTCTAATGGTAGCCAATATACTACAAAATTTAAATTTTACAATATTTTCCCATTTATGCTGATACTGATGAAGTCTCCTGTCCCCCTTCTACTTTTTCAATTTTGAAATATAGCATATTCTTATAAGGATCCTCATTATATTATAGTGACCAGGGTAATAACAGTTACATCTGTCTTCATGCATTCTTATTTAAAAACCCCCTTGTTTTAAAAATTGGGGACTTTTAGTTTGGACTGCTCTTTCTGAAGGATGTAAGCAAGATCATGCAGTTAGACTGATTTACATTTTAATGGCCGTGGCACATAACATTCATGCGTATTTTGCTACTGGTTTATGCCCCAGAATTAATTACCACATCACAGAATTTGTATGTTTATTTTATGGAATTAAACAACAATTTGGGTGAGAACCACTTTTCTTTAAAGCTCTTCATCAGAACATGCACCGACTCAAGAGAGAGAGTAAATACCCTGTAAATTTGCCAGAAGCTCAGTAATAAGACCATTTAAAAACCAACACACCATCTGAAGTTTCTGATCAGATGTCTCCCATCATCCTGGCTACAGGGGACCTGGGCACCCAACTGCCATGCAAGTCTCCAACAACCTGTTTTCCTGCACTGTCGAGTGAACAACTGACCCTTCTTAGAAGAACTGCTGGATTCTTTGTAGCCTCTATTTTTCTCATATGTGCAGGTTCAGAAACCCAGTGATTTGGGGAGATTAATACTTCTTCCCCACTCAAATTAACTTGTGATCCAAGTTGAAAGGTGGAGCCATCTCAATCCCTGGACAAGGCCGAGAGGTTATTTGTCTGGGACCAGTTGTTAGCCCCATCAGGCTGCATGGCCATGGCCAGCCTTTGAATGGCACCAGTGGTTTGAACAGTTATGCAGGAAGGTGCAAGAGTTTGCTATTCAGTCAGTGGAGACAGATTCCCAAATGAGATTACTTTGGTGGCCCTCAGGAGACCTCTTCAGGTTAATCACGCTGGATCTGAGTCCCTCACTATGCTTCATATTAAACTGCTGCTTACAGCTGCACTACTTCCCATGATAATAAATCACAGTATTCAGCACAGGCCACAAGAAGTTCCCAGGCCAGGCATATGCTGCATTGCACGAAATCAGTCCCAAAGACATGCAGCATGGATAAAAGTACAAGTAAAACTGATGCAGTTCTTTACCAAATTGCAAGTATTCAGTGACAATATAAGTAGATTCAAAAGAGAAAAATCCCTCTGATGCTGAAGGATTTGCGATTCCAGTTTTTAGCTGCATTACAATATGAAGGCACTTTATACTGACTTTACACAGGCATGAATGATTATCAAGAATGCAACTCAAGGGAGAATCAGGCCTTGGAGAAATGACTCAGCCAAAGGAACATATCAGAGTGAGCCTCTCAAATACTTTTCCAGCCACAACAAAGGCTATGCAAATGCTCACAGAATCATAGAATCATTAAGGTTGGAAAAGACCTCCAAGATCATCAAGTCCAACCTTTGACCAAATACCACCAGGCCCAGTAAACCATATCATAAAGTATCTACTCATTTTTTGAACACTTTAGGTATGGTGACTCCACTATTTCCCTTTACCACTCTTTCAGTGAAGAATTTTTCCTAATATCCAGCCTGAACATCCCTTGGCACAACTTGAGGCCATTTCCTCTTGTCCTATCACTGGCTGCCTGGAAGAAAAGGCTGACACCTACCTCATCACAACCTCCTTTAAGGTAGTTGTAGAGAGCGATAAGGTCTACCCTGCACCTTCTTTTCTTCAGTGTAAACAAGCCCAGTTTCCTCAGTTGCACCTCATGGAACTTATGTTCCAGAACTTTTACCAGCATTGTTGCCCTTCTCTGGACACACTCCAGCACCTCAATGTCCTTCTTGTAGTGAGGTGCCTGAAACTGAATACAGTACCTGAGGTGTGGCCCCACCACTGCTGAGCAGGGGGAAAATGCTTCATATTTTAGAGTCCAGTTGGTCTGTGTAATTTCACTTTGCAGAAATTGTATCCAAAGCTTTCTTATCAAAAACGTCACTAACACTATCTGCTGTATTTGTGTTTGTGTCTGGAGACAGGATGCTACTTATCCAGTGTCATCTGCACAGTTGTGATCATCTAAACTATTCTTCTTCTAAATCTCACTCTACTGTGCAACTGCTAAGTGGCTGTGACTTCCCACAGGAGAGAGAAATACAACAACTAGTGAGAAGAGCTTATTTGAATAAACAAGTGACATTGTTAGGGATCACATTGTCAACATTGAGAGGTAAGCATGGAGAAGGTGATCCAAATCCATATGTCACAAACATCTGAGAAAATCCTAAGAAAGGCTGTATGAATACTTGGAGTATTTGGGACACCCAGAAAAAAGATCTATCACTGTCTAAAAGATTGAGGCCAGTTGTGGGTAAACAATACTCTGAAACAGACACCAGTCCCTTAGCTGGTATAAACTGTCATAACTCCATTGACTTCAATTAGGCTACAGTGATTTAAATCTAACAGTAAATCTGACCAAGACTCTGAAACAGTATTTCAAATTCAGTGATGAAAACATATTCCATGGTTTAAAGCTCTGTTGGCAGAGCCTCTATTTTGATTCCAGATTAAAGTATCTGAAACATCCCTTCCTTCTTCCCTCAGAGCCAACCTAAAACCCATTGAAGGTCTTTTGCACAAAACTCTCTTTATCCCTTTGTTGCAAGAAGCAAATTCCACATGGTGCTTCCTCAAAGCACAGGCTGAGAACATTGTGCCAAGATCTGTGTAAATATCTCTGCTGCCTGGCACTGAAGATACTGCATGTCTCTCATGCACGCAGTAGGGAATTCCTGTCTCAATAATTGTGAATGAATCACAGAAGCCATGAAAATGGCCACTTCTTGCTGCTGCCCCTGTGTATTTTTCAAATTCTCTTCCAGCAAAGACCTCTGAAGCATGCTTACCATGGGAATTATCTGGACTTGCAGATCAGGCCATCCCAATACTGTAACAGAACATATGGGGATATTTTCTGAGGCAACTGTAGAATGCCAAGAAATAGCACCATTAGGACAGCCTACGGAATGAATGTGGACTTCATCCATTTGTTTCAGGACAAAATCATGTTGAGAAAAGGGAAATGATACCATTAACTCTAGAATGTGCCCAGACAACAGCCAGACACCACCATGGTTTAAAATACCAGTACAAAGGCTGGTTGTGTATTTAACATTCAAAGATGAGTACAATCACAGAGCCATAGAAAGGCTTGGGTTGAAAGGCACCTTAAAGATAATCTATTTCCAACTCCCCTGATCTTTAGGGTCTGTTCTAACCCAAGCCTTTCCATGGTTCTATGCTTCTGTGATAAAAAGGCTCTGCTCTAGTATGAGGTGTGCCCCATCGTATCTGAATGACCAAATCAAATGACCCTTCCAGGGCTCCAGCCACCATTCCATACATGGGTGTAACCGAACTTCCTACGGTCAGTGTGTTAGGAGACATCCTTCATTATTCTTTAAAAAGCACTAAGATACCATTTTTCTGAAGTCAGTATGGAAGTGACACAAATTTATGGTTTTGTACCTTTGCTAACTATAAGAATTAAACCAATTAACTGTCTGAATTCTTTCCAGTTACCAATTGCAAAAACCTATCATTCTCTAACAGGAAAAGACAGCTAGCCCTGCCATGGCCTGCTGTTTCAGCCTGAACACAAAAAAATGAGGCTGTATGCTTCCCTTTCTCCAGGTAAACGATTTCCCAGGAGTCTGTTAATACCTTTTGGAAACAGAGAAATGTTTTCATACCTCATTCCTGTAATGGATGAGGTATGAAATGGGAGTCATGATGAGTGAGAGTCCTGGAGGTTGTTTGGCTTGTCACAATATATAATGCTTCTGTGAAAGCACTGCATTACCTTAGCTGCACCACCTTTGCACAGCACAGCTAATAAAGCACAGCTGCCAAGAACAGGGTTCATAGACCCCACCTATATTTTAACACTTTCCCTGGGAGCTTCTTAAATAGTTTGTGCTGACAAGACTACAAGTATCATCTGATAATGT
>NW_008238464.1:1778740-1782535 GCF_000691975.1 Corvus brachyrhynchos
GTCACTAAAGAATATTTGATAGGAAAGGCTGTTTAAAAGAACAAGCTATGAAGCTCATGCACACACATATACAAAAAACCCTGAAGAAAATTCAGTCTGGCAAGGGGCATCTACTTGAGGTCTGGTTGATACTGGAGGCAGCCAAATCACAGCTCCCACTGTGAAGGAATATGGTAGAAAAGAGAAAGCCACTAGAAAAAACCCACCTTGACTAAAAAATAAACCCTCCTAAAATAAAATACCATGTAACAATTAATAGTGACACTTCTGTATAAATCAGTCTATCAAGAGGAGCGTGTGCTGGGGTATCTGAGATGAAAGGGTCCAGTAGACCTGGAGCAGCATTAACATGTAGATGAAGTGATTAGTCAGCAGGCTGACAGCTGTGATAGGAGCCTGGTGCCAGATTCCAGCGTCTGCTTTCCACTGCTGCCAAGTGTTCGCTTGTCGCTCCAGATAAATGGAGCATCAGCAGTGTTTTATTTGACCTGCTCACAAGAAAAATAAAGCAACTCTGACTTCCTTGGTGTGTTTGTCATTGACCTTGCATCAGCTGAATATGAGCAGAGAGAATCCCTGGTCCGGGCAAGTTAACTCTTTAGTAGAAGAGCAGCGATAGGGTCTTTTTACCTTGGTAGTTTAATTAGTCTCTTAATGGCTCAAAGTACAGTGACTTGAAAAGAAGAAATGACAGGCATAGTCTATGTGTCCTATACTGTTCTAGGAACATGGCTTTGGACCAATGGCCTGGAGAATGATGAACAGCTTTGAGAATAGTCCATGAACAGCACCCTTCTACCTCCCCTGCAAAATCAGGAAGCAATCTCTATAGAGACTTTTCTTTGGGGGAGGGGGGAAAAGTGGGCCAGAAATAAATTGGAATTGGATAAAGTTGTTGAGAAGATTCAGTCATAGAACACTGTCTTTGATATCCCCCTGAGGCCAAGGGCAATGCCTTTTGTGTGTTTTCCTTCATATGTACCCCAGAACTTTTAATTTTTCTTTTTTTTCGTAATTTTGGCCATGTTAGGAGTTTTCTATTTGAGATCCCTCTATTGTCTGGTCAAGGCCAGTTTGTGCCCACTGGAGATTCCTACCTCTCTTGATGGACTAGAAAGAATCTAAGATCCTAAGGATTGCTTAAACTGTGTGCTTGGTATGCCCAGCTCCTTGTGCATTGTAATCTGTATGGAAAGCAAGTTGGTTCAGATTCCTGTTCAGTCACCTTTCTCTGCTTGTCTAAGGACTGGTATCCAATATGAAGACCTCTATCCACTCCCAACTCAGTACTCCACTATTTCATTAGACCACTATCAAAAGCTGATCCCCTGTCAGATTCAATTATATCAGTACCACCTGTCTCAGGAACAGATCCTCCACTAACATTTTGAAGGTGATTTCAGCAGCCTGGTTGGCTTCAACCCGCAGAGAGACATGTTAGAAAAATAAAGGTAATTAAGCACTGGAACCGATCATCAGTAAAGATAAGGAACATCAGCCATGGTAGTTTCAGAAACCAGGCAAAGGAGCAATGCAAAATATTCTGTAGAGTGGCTTTAACCCACCGTTTTCAATATGTGTCATCAGGAGATTTTGGCTACAGTTTCACTGGATATTAGTCTGGGTGTTGCTCTTTTTGTCTCATTTATTTCCTAAAACATGAAGTATAAATGTACTTCTACCCAAGAGAACAGCAATTTTTGCTTGTGAGTGACAGCTTCATCAAGCCTCAGAAGAAAACCACAGCAGTGCAGACTAGAAAAACCTTCCTGCACTGGCCTACCATCATCTTTTCTCAGAATTACTGTTAATAAAACTCATGTTGTGGCTGGCCATCAAAACAAACAGCCTTTTGTAGTCTTCAGACACAGTCATAGCTCGCCTCAGCACAGCAGTCTTTTGCCTCAGTCAGCAGAGCCCTGGGTATGGATCTGCCTTGCAAGACCTCTTGCTAAGCTCTGGGAGTCCAAATACAGATGAACTTGTGCAGATAAAATTACTAACTACCATAATGGCTGTCCAAATGGGTGCAATAAATTTCAGCATGAGACAAACTCTCTCAGGTTTTACTGACTCTTAATGTTGCTGCTGCCAGCTTTAGTGTTACTCTTTGACTCAAGCCATATTCTGTTGTCTCCCAAAGGTCTTTTTGGCCCGTCAGCTCTAATCAATATGCTGCCTTGAGAAGGAGCTTGTTTTAAGTAGGTTTGCTCACCATAAAGAACCATATAAAGAAAATTTGACTTCTAGTCCTTGTCAGCATATATCACTCCCTATGCAGAACAGCATTTAGATGGTCTGTTATTCGAATCCAAGTGCTCTCTTTTATATGTTTCAAAAAATGACAAATGCCTGGAAAAAATGCATAGTTTTTCTACAGAAGACATTAGGCAGGCTCAGGAATGGCAAGCAGAACAGCTAATAAAGCTCAGAATTGTAGCAGAGAGGATGTAAAAGCTAATTAGTTTGAGATTATTTGAAGACTTGTAAAAGGTTCTTCTGTTCTCCTTTCTGTTGTAGGCACAGCTTGTTTTCCATCGTCATCCAAAAATACTTTAATATGCTTTTAGAAAGAGTTGCCCAGGATATGCTGTTTACCTATTATTGACACATTAGCTGGAAATAAAGAATGTTTAAAATGAATTTTCAGCTGTTGAGTTTTTTGCCTGTGGTGCAGCCTTAGGTTTTCAGGGGCCTGAACCACTGGGAAAAAAACTTCTCCCATTCTGACCAGGCTCAGGTTCTTGACCCCTTATTCTGGTTTAATAACATTGTACTTTACAGCTTGGATAAGAGTACCCAGAAGTGCTCGTGAAGAGCAGGACTGGTCTGTCTAGTGAGGGTGTCAGGATCTGACGCACTGTAACTCAGCAAACACAGTGTGCAGATAATTGATGAAGGATTTTGAAGCAGAGAGCAGTACCTATGAGTAACCTTTGCTGTGCTTTCATCAGGTATAATGTGGTCTGTGAAAAACTATGAAGAAGGGTGATATGCACAAATATATAAATGTTACAAAGAGTTATATAAATTGCCCTTTACAATTCAAAGGAAAAACTGAATGTGAATTGCATCTTTTTGTTAGATGTTATCCATGGAAAGTAAACTTGAGGTTTGCTCATGCACACACAGATGATGAGGGGAGGCAGAAATAAATTTCAAAGTAAATATAATTTTATTTGCTTTATTAATCTAGAATGTAGTACCAATGTGTTTGGACGCAGCGGTTCCCCAGCTGCAACCTCCTGCAGGATGTTATCAATCCTTTATTTCTGTGAAATGTGCTACCAACTACTACGAAAAACACTAGATCTGTATGACATTTTAATTAAAAAAAAAAATTGGTCTTATACCATGCTGTGTCCTGATGTAGTTAAACATAAATCTTCCAATATACCTTTCAATCTGTATCTCACATGTTTTGCTGTTCATTAACCACCATGCATCTTTTTAGGTTTCCTATGAATTTACAATATCACTAAAGCATGTGGAGATGCCTTTGCCTATTCTTCAATACATCTTTTTCTCTCCCTGCCTCTCCCAGTGGGGCAGAAAGGGAATGCACCCATGGTAGTGGGGAGAAGGCACAGGGAGAAATATTGCTAGTTGGTACTGTGTCTCCCTCCCAGTGGCACAACAAGCTTTTGCTGTCATCTTCCTTTCTCTGCCCCCAGGCCAATAGTCCTTTTCTGGCACCGGTCTTGCTGCAGTGCCTCAAACATGCCTCTGCCTGCCTGAGCTCCTGCATGGTCTAGGAAGTGCTGTGTCAAGTGGTGAGCCTCTTCAGAGCAGGAA
>NW_008238464.1:1782641-1789023 GCF_000691975.1 Corvus brachyrhynchos
ATTCAGCAGTGTGATCCAGCATGGAGACTGTAAAAGGTGTAGGAGTCAACATGTGTTGCTGCTGGGAGTTCAGTGCCCAGCTGTGAGGATATACATTCAGTATTTCTTTAAAAGGGTATCACATCACCTGCCTGCAGCTGGGAAACAGCTGGGGGAAAGTTGGACAGTCTGCACAAGAGCTTTGCTGAGATGAGACACAGATTTCCAGGAGAGTATGATTTTCCATGGTCAGTGCAGCATGAAAGTAACTCTTGGGGATTTTTTTTACCACCCCAACATGACCGTAAGTGCTGCTAGGCAAGCTTCAGCTTGGGGAGAAAGATCAAGCACTGGGTCTTTGCCATTAGCTTAGGCACTAGGGGAGAAAGCTAGATGACTTTGTTGATAACTACTAGCTTGAAGACCCCAGCAGGCCTTCAGACAGTTTTATTAATCATAAAAGTCATTAAAAATGGCCAATTCCTCAGGGGCAAAGTAAAAACAAAACCTTGGAAGAATGAATCAGAGCAGGCATCTCCCATTCCTAAGAGCACTCCGTTCAACATTCTCTGCAGGAAATGGAAAGGGAATATTTAGGACTGATACTCCCAAGCAATATAATCTAATGCTTTCTCAGGGAAGGGGCAAGCTTCCTTATGGACTTAGATTGCAACAAAGGAAAATATTGATGGAATTTTTGTACAGATGGGAGGCAATGAACTCTCAGTCAGTTGATTCAGAGGTTTGCATGTCACATCCAGAATCAGCAAGATAGTCTTCCCCTTTGCCTTTGCACTTAGCCTTTCCTCTTTTACTTTTTTGCTTTCCCCTGGCCTCTCCCTGGATCCAGATCTGGGCTCTGCAGTACAGAAGAGACACGGAGACCAGCAAAGTGCCATGAAGATGATTAAGGGATTGGAACTTCTTTCACATGAGGAGGCTGAGATGACTGGGAAGGATAAATACCTGACAGGAGGAAGAAAAGAAGACAGAGCCAGGCTTTTTTCAGTGGTGCCCAGTGACAGGACAAGAAGCAAAAAACAAAAGTTGAAATACAGGAAGTTCCATTTAAATATAACAATTTTTTTTTTTTTTCTGTGAGGATGGTCAAACTCTTGAACAGGTTACACAGAGAGGCTGTGGAATCTCCATCCTGGGAGCTATTCAAGACCCAGCTTTGGCCTTGAGCAACTGCTTTAGCTGATACTGCTCTGAGTGGGGGTTGGACTGGATGATCCCCAGAGGTGTCTTCCTGCCTCAGTCACTCTGTGACCCTGTTGGGACTAGCTCAAGTACGACAAACAATGGTGCTAACTAACGTGATAATGTGATAACTACATGGGTACCGAATGGTTCCTGAGCTCCATCTGGCCATGAGAGTTCCCCTGTTTTGTGTTTAAAGCTCACTCAGATGACTACTGGGTCACTGCCCCAACTTGACTGAAATGTAGACTTGGCCTCAGGCACCAAACCTACAGCTGAAACATGTCAACTGCATATCACGTGTTCACAGTTTTACCCACTACTCCATCCTCTTGCATGCTATTCCATGTTTGTCAGAGTAAAATGGACTCAGGGGGTGTTTATTAGGTTCATTTGCTGCATTTGGTGTATTTTACAGTAAGTGGAATGTGCAACAGCAGCAGCCAGAGGTTGGAAAACTTCCTTCTCCTTCAAACATTTCTGGATCTGTTTCTGAATGTGACCAGCAGTGTCTGAGGCAGCCCATCAGGTTATGCTTTATTTATTGAGCTGTACTTTACAGCACCTCTCTTCTATAAAACTGTGCTGTTAGAAGACTGCTTTACATTTTTTTTTGGGAGTATCTCTCAAGTGCAGTTGTCTAGCATCACTGCCCAGAGCAGCTGCTGAGAATGCCAATGCACTGACAGCGGCAAAATCCCTTCTTTCTGAAGTCAGGAGTAGAAAAGATTATCATGAAATAATGGACTAATGTGGCCATTCTATCTATGCTGCTCATAAATTACATTTTGAACCTGGCAATTGCAGGGTAATTAGGAGGAGAGTAGCTTTCCTGCAGGAACATATATTTCCTCTTCTGCTTGCCTGACACACTCCAGTTTAATTTTTCCTTTGTTCATTCAGCTCAGAGAATAGCAATTACCAGAGGTGATAGCCTAGTAGCAATTTTTGAAACATGAAGAGACTTAGCACAGATATGAGATAAAAAAAGGACAGGTATCACTAGTAATTAAAATAACTTTGAATTAAAGGGACTATTGCAATAATTGCTTTTGTCCTATACTTGTTAGCACATAACCTATCATTATGAATTACTAATACAGTGAAATAACACCACTGTGGAGAATGAGCTTAAAAACACAGCTTTCCTTAACATGTTACTTCATCAGTGAGAGGTAAGTAATATTTGGGTAGACATTTCGAAATGGTAGGTGATGCCACAGCTCTGATCACTAACAGCCATGCAATTTTTCAGCCCTCCTTCCCCTTTTGGCCCTGACAGAGAGGCACAGGAAACAGGGCAGGAATTCCCATCTCAAGTAGCCAGAAGAAGGTTTCACATTATTAAAACAGATGATTTCCTTCATCTAAAAGCCTCTGAGGAGCATAAATTACAAACAACATCAAAGCAAGTGAAAAGTTTTAGAGCAGACTGTCAAAGAGGCTGCTGGGGTTTCCTTGGTAGATTTCCATTTTTACTGAGTCTAAGCCATTTGCTTTCTTTCTCAAAAAAATTCCATATGTCTGTGGATTATTTACGGTTGTTTTGGTTTTTGTTGTCAAGGGTTTTAAGGAAACAATATCACAATTATTTAACATGGGGAACTAAAGTTAGACAGACAGTGCCTGCAGTAAGAAATTATTGGGATGATCTCATGGACTAAAACTTTGCAGACTTCTCTGTACTCTCCAGGGTGAGACTAGATACAAAGAAAAGCAGTATAGACAACTGGAAAATAACTGTAAGCCTGATGCTGTACAAATACAGCAACTAATTATTCATGTTGCCATCACTGATTTTACAGGATGGCAGGATTTTACCAGTGTGGCACAGGAATAAGGGCTGCAAGATATGTTGGCCCAGACTTGAAGTAGAACTGAGAAAACTTTGTTTAATGATTATTGGAATTCATTTGATGAAAAGCACAAAGGCCAGCTGGGGTCTTAGATTAAAAGTCATCAGGGCAAGCTGTGAACCGATTCACATTAGCTTCCTAACTTAGTGTAAAGAAGTGATTCTTATTAGAAAAGGCATGGAGACACTATGTGCTGATGAGGTTATTACCTTGTCCTGAGGAGGTGGCACCTGCTGAGCGTAGGTTTTAAGTGCTTTCCCTGCAGGGAAAGGTCGTCATTACTCGCTGGGACATGCACCATGCAGGAGGCTGGTGTGTCACACCTCAGCCTGTAGCTCCTGCCTGCAAGGCCATGGGTATACTCAGCAGTGATCTACAACCAGATACCAGGCTGTATTGACCACATCCAGGAAACCAGGCTCCATCTGTGCCATGAAAGTAAGCAGGAAAAAGGATGGATCTGTGAGAAGCATTGCCACCTCTTGGGATCACCAAGCAGGAGATGTCAGTTTTAAAATCTGTCATTATCCTGGCCAAAGCTTCTGCTGTGTTGGCAGCCAGCAACCATGTGAAATAGAGATCCTTAGGAAGAAGGGACAAGGCAAAAAACTTTCTTTTTCTTTAAGGGAAGGATCCCACTTTATTTCACATATGCATGGATGCATACCTGTTTGGCCAAAAAAGGAAAGAAGTAGAAAGATGCATATTAATTGCTTGCAGGCCTAGCAGCAAATGCCAGATTCTTAGATCCATCATTTTCTGCAGGTGAATTATTCCAAAAGTTATTCATAGTCCTTACCTAGTAATTATGCAAGAAATATTTTCATAAATGTTACATCAATAATTTAAAAGCAAGAGCATGCGATTTTCAGAGTGACCTTTGACTTGAGTTTGATGGCCAGGAGAGAAAAAGAGCAGAAGAATAATCATACATGGTAACTATATGACATGAGAAGGAAATTCTAAACCATGCATGGCTGATGAGTTTGCTCTGATGGGTGGACTTCTCTGGACTGAACCATAACAGCACTAGTCCTCCATGCACCCCTGGCAAGGACTGAAGAATACTGTACTTGATTGCCTTACTCAATGCTTTGTGTTGACTTGAACATTTGTGAGGAGCTAGGTTGAAACAAGACCTGGCTGATGCGAAACTAACTGGATGTAGTTGCATCTCATGTCAAGCTTATAAGGTAAAGCTGTTTACCTTCTGCATTGAATGTGTCTGTTTGAAATCTCCGAGCTCTGACTCACTGGTTCAGGTCTTGATTGTGACCTTGATTTGATGACTGTGTTGTCCACTGTTAATCAGCGTGTTGTGGTTCTGCTGATATGATGATGTGTTTTACATTTGTTTCCTTATTTTTAGTACACAGGGCTGGCTTATTTGTTTCAAATGTAATACAAGTCATGTCAACTGAAGATGTATGTGACCTACATTACATAATTCCCATGCATGTGGCCCTGCAACCAAATAAATAACCCTAGTCCTGACAAGACCATATCAAGATTAAAACAAAGATATTAAAATATCTCAGTAAGAAATTAAACAAAGAAAATCTCAGAGTTGCACTACTGCCTTTAACAAGCTCTTCACCAGGTGCAAGACAAACCTAAGGCAATCACTTCCTAACTATAGAGTATGCTTGTTATGTCTTAGCTTTGGACACATGTTGGTAATTTTAGAGTCATCGTGGCCATATGAATTGGGTGTCACTTCTGAAAAAAAAACAAGTGCAACTTTTGGGGGTAGTTATTCTTTTCAGTACAAGTGCAGAAAGTGTATTTGAACAGCCCAAACATTCACAGAAGCTAAGCTTTGACTCAATCAAACTGTAGCCTATGACAACCTGAAAACAGTACCAGAAAATCTATTCTTTCAGATATGGTATGGCCTTAATAAAAGTAGTGCCGAATTTCTTAACAGAGGCTCATCTTTCCTCCTTCCAGATTTTACCTTCCTTTCATGGTGTCCCTTTTTACACTGGCGAGACTACCTATATGTTTCACCTCTTCTTCATTCGTGCAGCTCTTGATGAACGAGACGAGTGACTGGCAGGTCCATACAGTTACAGAGTTTGCAGTTACCAGTTCTTCCAGCTAACCTCCCAGTTCAGCAGATGAACACTGGTGCATGATATTGCTGTGGAGCTTAACTCCAAAGCACACAAGGAGTGCATTGTGACACTGGAGTATGTCTTCTCCATTTGAGGCAGTGGGAATTAATTTGCCATACGTTCCCTTATTTAATCAGACAGTGTTTTCATAATTTGTTGTAATATATTTAAAAGGCTGGTGTGGTAAATGGCTGACACGTGAACAATTAAAACCAGATCCACAATTTACTGCTGCTCCATAGTAATACCAGATTTTGGTTATAAAAATAACCCTAATAATTTCAGTAGGGCAACTCTGTCATAATTCCCAGTCTAACCAATCTGTGAGACCTTACAAAGGCAGAGGACAGCAACATACAGTGGACAATGACAGAAATTTATCATGGCTCTTGTTAAATGGCTAATGCTGCATTTTGACCAAATGGAAGAAAATAATACAAAATACATTTCTTAGAAAATAATGTAGCGTTGGCTCAGATTAGCTAGCGACATCAAATGCTGAGGCGCTCATTGCTTCAATAGTGCCCTTTGTCTGCACACATAAAGAATATGCATGGGGATAATTCAAGGCTCCAGGAGTGGGGCAGATGTACTTGCAACACAAGGGAAAATCTCCTGGATAATCAGGTGTCAACCTGCTGCGTTTCATCAACATTAAGTCCCTTACAGTAATTTAGGAAAACCAAAAAAAAATTATATAATGCTTATAAAACATCAGCAATCTGAGGTTAAAATTTGGTTGCACTTGACAAGCACATAATATGCTAATACAGAAAATGGTGTAAAAACAGAAGTTGAAACAGAGGTACATATGAACCAATACATCTCTATCAATTAGAGAGTGATAATCTCAAAGGAGTGTTTAGGTTTTGCTGTCTTCTCAGGCTGTTCTCTGGGTTTGCACAAATGACTTTGCAGTTGTTGCTTTCCCCTTCAGCTTTAACAGAGAGAGGTGCTGTGCTGTGAGTCTCTCTAGCAGGAGAAGGGAGAAAGCTGAGGGTGATCTGACAGCGGGAGAAGCCCAAAATTAGGTTCTTCTCAGAGCTCCACTTTTCAACATCATTATTTCAAAAATGTAGGCTACAGCTTTCATGTCAGAATACCAGCACTCTCATTTTTCTATATACTGGTGCTCTTCCCACAAGTCCTGTGGGAGATGTTTGCACTAGGGGTGCTCGCACCAGAAAGTTTCAAACTGGAAAAATGAGTGTGCTTCTTATTAGGTTC
>NW_008238464.1:1789098-1813554 GCF_000691975.1 Corvus brachyrhynchos
TTTTTTTTTTTTTTAATTGAGCGCGAGACAAGCTCTATCTTATTAAGTGAAAACAAAAGAGTGAGAAGTTGGAAATTGCCAGGAAGCCTGGGAAAGACCGATATTCAGCTGAGATTTCATTCCATGTTTTCCTGTTGACCTCACAGGCTCTCAACACAAGAGCTCTGAGTACATTAAAGAAAGGCCACAGTCTCATTTGGTCCTGTGAACATTGGCAATATGTTATGGGGACAATATACAAGCTTGAAAAGGAAAAACCGCAGCAATGTCCCCATGCCCTGGAGGTTTTGTCTGGTGCAATGCTGTTTAACCAGAGCACTGTGGGGTTTTAAATGGCCATATGAGATTTATAGTAGGTCATGACCAGATCTCTTTTCAGGGCAAAGTTTGAAAAGTCCATTTGTCTCAAAATTTAAAAAAAGAGTCTGGTAATTCTCCAAGGTTTTTCCTCTTCCTTCAGGCAACTATTTTTGCCTGGCCAGAGTTCCTAAACCCTCCCCAAGAGCCCTTTTAATGTGGGAATTATTGTCCTAGTGTTTGCTATCAAAGAAATAATACTGAAGATACAAATATTTACAAACTCACTCTAACTCCACATGGTCAGTATCAAGCTTATTAAGTTTTAGAAAAAGGGACGGCATGACCTTAAAGAAGTAGCTTCAGGAAATCAGTATTCGAGGGCATTATTAGGAGGGAAAGCGTGATGGTTACTGCGGGGGGTTGAGTGCGAGGACTCAAGGAGCAGACAGAACCCGTCATGGCCAGCTGATGGCGTGGCTGCCCCACTGTGGGGCCGGCAGCCGAGGGCAGCCCTGGCTGGATGGGTGGCAGTGCCGGCCCTGCTGCTGCCCAGCTGGGCTGTGTCCCACCCGTCTCAGCCAAAGGAACGTGCCGGTGTCCCTGGGGCTGCAAAACAAGGCAACAGGGCTGGCCCTCACCACAGCTGTTTCTCCACTGTCCTCCTCCAGTGATGGGGTCCCCATCAACCTTTCAGCAGTGGGTGATGCTTGGGTACCCTCCACTGGGCTGCACTCATGACACTGCAAACCAGAGGGGCTTGGCTCCTGCTACACTGGGGCAGCTGGAGGAGACTGGTAGGAGATGGGGTTCCAGGGAGGGTTCCAGGCACCCCAGTGGGGTCAGGGTGGTTTTGAAGAATGGGGAAGGGGCAGCCTGGGCACGAAACACAGCAAGGGTCCATGATATGCAAACAGAGAGGCTCTGAGACAAGGTCCCCTTGGGAAACTTAGCCAAAATCATGGAAATCTGAGGCCACGTGGGGGAAGATGCATGATAGAGGCTGCATGTCTGGTTTTCCTCTTTTCCCTCTAAAAGGAATGTAGGAAGGAAGAAAAGGAAGATGGGAATGACAAGCAAAGTCCTTCAGGGCTGCTAGGAACCAGGGTGTAGCTGCCCCCTAACCAGCACCTTCCCCGCCAGCAGGCATCACCTTCTTAGACATGAAACAATACAAGCCTCCCTGGGTATGCACGACACCAGGGCCACAGCAGGTCCTCGAAAAAGCATATTAAAGTGTCTGAAAGGATCATTGCAAAGCAAGAAATTTACTTGGCAGGTCTCTAGGACTTTTCAAGGGGGGATTTTTATCTATTAAATCAGAATCATGGGATTTTTAACCCCGCTCCCCTGTTCTGGGGTTTGTTTTTTCTTTTTTTTTTTTTTTTAATTTGCCAAACTGTTCATTTAGAGCAGTTATGTTTGGTTGTGCCAGTAAGTAATAAGTGAGAGCTATTTGTGAATTATTTGTCTGCTAATTTTTCACAGAGAAGGGCCTCTTCTGTGTGAATGTGTGGGTGAGAGGCAGTGTCCTGCCATGAAAAAGAGTTCTGTGCCTGAGTCAAGAACGAAAAAACACTTTAAAATCTTGATAGCAATCTAACACAGAAGATACACTGCTATGCAAAGTAAATTTTGTTAGATATAAAATACCTACCTTTAAAATAAACAACTTTCTTTTTGGCTAAAATGATGGAAGATTGCAGACCATATTAAAGAAAGCATGTGTCATATTTATATCACACCCCATGGAAAAATACCTGATTTAATTTAAATAATTTCTATTTGTTTCTGCCTTTCAAAATGATAACATTTTCAGGTTATAGAAATGCAATGTCTGAACTTAGACTTTTTACACCCAGTTTCAATCCAGGCCTAATTTTACTTCTAAGTTAAAAACACATTAGAGCAAACAGTCATAATATGATCTGGCCCCTCTCTGACTGCAAAAAGGGCAGCCTACTATAAATACAGTCCTTGAGAGAAGGAAGGTCTTCCATTCGGAGAAGGAATTTGAAATTTCATGCCATTCCAATTTGGAACAAAGCCCTCCAATTCTGAATTTACCCATGAAACAACCTCAAAAGAAAGCAATAATAATGAAAAATAAAGCAGAAAGTGCTTGGTCTGGTAATTTGTAAAGAAAAAGTCACCAGACAGACTCCCTGGAAATGTTGAGTGAGCAAAAAAAACCACTTGTAACTTTAGAAAATGAGCCATTTGAGATTTCTGGTCTCAGTTTACATCAAAAAGGTTTCAATGGTTCCAGAGCCTGAACACTTTCCCTGCTCATCAAGTTCCCAGTGAGGGTCTTGGGGAGCTAGTAGTGCCCTACGGGACTTCTGCTGTCCCTTCACACCAGCATATGTGAAATAGCTAAGTGGTAAAAAGCTGTTCCATCCTAAGAGCTTTGTTTAATTTCACAAATGCTCCAGTTTTTCTTTGGGAGAAAACCCAGGCTGTTCAAACATTTCCTTTCACTGAAATGCAAGAAACCTAGAACAGTATGAACCATTCCTCAATGGTAGAATAAATCCAATACTTTTCCAAGGGGAGAGGAAAGGATAAAAATCTCCTGCGACTTACATCAAAATCGAGGCAGTCATGAAAAAAAGGAGGAGACATCTGGATGGGACTGCATGGGGGAGCAAAGTATCTCAGATCACAGCAATGTGACTCCTTGCAGGAGCATTTCAGGCCTGCTTCAGCCACAACTAATCCCCACGGAGAAATCACAGGGTACCTCATTCTTTGTACTGACTCATCCTATTTTTTTGCCTGCAAGGAAACTGGACACAGTTCTGCATCTGTGTAGTATCCTCTTCACCCCTCAGAGAACAAAGGGCCAGCCAAAGCACAGACTGTGTGTTGTCTCCACTGGGGCCTCATGAAGACACTGTTCTGAGGAATCCCTTGCCCATCCTGGGCACAAACATATCTTTTTCATGGCACTGGCGTCCTGCAGAACCTGACTGCTCTCCCCTGAGCAAACCAGTCTCCCCTTTCCTTTTTGCTTCCATTGTTGCCGGGGTCAGAACAAAAGCAAGCGCAAGGAGAAAATGCTCTTGAATCTAAAATTAAAAAATACAGAAGGCAGATAGCCTTACCAGGGACAAAGGCAAACCCAGAAATTTAGCTGAGATTTCTAAACCACCTTTGCAGGAAGGCAGGAAAAACCAACTGGAGCAAGCATGTCATCATCCATGGAGCTGATGCCAGAAAGCCCTGTTGTGCCTCGCTGATTACTGAACGATTAAAGCTTGAAGGGGGGATCTCCTTCCATCTGCTGCATGGACTGCTGCCTCACTCAGAGGGAACTGAGATTTCTCCTTTGCATTGCTGCACCTGCTCCAGAGACTCCCTGAGCTACAGCTAGGACACGATTCACAAGCACACAGGGGTCATAAGTCCCAAACTTGTGCCATGTAACTGGACCAGGCTGAGGTGTTACTGCTTGCTATGAATTTTCAGCTTTTCTTAAAATAAAGTGGTAATGAAAGTGGTGATTTGTGTGAACAGCGCGGCCACCAGTTTCCTGCTCTTGGTGCTGTGTAAACCTGAGCTGTCTTTCATCAGACTGCCAGGAAATAGATACAAATGTATTTAGAACATTTCACTTTTTGCAGCATAGCACTAAAAATAGCACAATATGTCACTCCTAGTATAGGGCTCTCTGTTCTCTTATCCCACTGCTGAAGTAAGAAAGGCATAATGTTATCAACTAACTGTTCTCCCACCTCTTTGAATGAAGCAAGTTTTAGCTACAAGAATTACTTTCAGGGTTAAAATCCCTTGTTTTACAACAGGTTCGTTGCCTAGGGGGACTTTTATTGCCCAGAGGGAGCATAGTGTTCAAATCTCATTGAAATATCACAAGTAGTATTGATAACAAGGAAAACAGAATTCATTAACAAACTCACTGCCTATAGCTACACACTCATGATATATGGACATGGTGTTCAGAGCATCAATTCCATAAAACTTTAGGTCAGTGCTCCTTTTATCCACATTTATGAAGATAGACAGACAGGTTAGACAAGATTATGCCTCCAAGAGTCATAAAAATGTAGAAGTTTCCCAACTGCAATCTGATTTTTCAAAGAAAATTATGTGCACAATTTAACAGGATAGCCACACATGCCTCCCAGGTTCTATATTGTTAATGTTTGTTTCCTTTTGGATTGTTCCTGTTTCTCCTACTCTCACACTTTTTAAATTTTCCTCAGATACACACATTAGAAAAACACTCTCACACTTCTTGTCCTATGTGATTTATTCCGAAGAAATTAAATTACATTTTTATAAGCCTGTGTTACCACAAATGATAGCTGAAGATTTGCTGAAAAAATTAATTCCTGATCTGTTGCTGTGAAGCATCCTCGCTAGCACTGTACTGACTCCGTCTTTCAAAACCAGATGGAAGCAGTCCAACAGTATGATTAACTTCTTAGTCCCTGCAATTTCCTATTGCTCTACTTGCCCTAGATTTCAGGATTGACCTCCTGCTTCACTGCAAAATGCACAGTTGCTCAGTTTGATAAATCACATGAATACTTTTTTGATCACAGTTATCTACTATTTACTACATACCCGGTGAGGTTAATCATATGCTGAGGCACTTCATATGCTGCACACATATACACTCTTCTTCCCAATAGCACTTTGCATATTCTTCATGCTGCCAGCCAGAAATGGGACCTGTTTTCTTCTTACTAATATGTGAAAGACCGCAGACCTACACCTTGCATTTTTACCTTCCACATTCACGCTGTAATTATACTCACAATGTTTCTTAAAAGACCAAGGAAGTCAAAGAAAATATGTGAGAAATTACTAGTCAGACCTTTCTTCTAGCAGATAGATATTTTTTTCAAAATGCAGACGTTTCTGGGAACACGAACTGATTGTCTTCTCCCAGATATCTTTGGGGAGCAAATGCACAAGTTTGCCCATAGGGAGGTGGGAAATGTTTGGCTCCCATGATAGCAAAACACTATCATGTCCTTGAAGAAAAAAATACATCTTAACTTTTCTTTTTCTGTCTTTAAACATCAAAGGAATTCCAGTATTTAGTAGGGCTCAAAATTGTTACAGTTCCCTGGGACAGTTCTGCTCCACCTTCTCACACAGCAGTACATCCGCATCACATCTTTGGTGTTATGGTAGAACAATTCTAAATAAATACCAACAATAGTCAAGGTATGAGAAAACATCCAGCAGCAAAAAAGTGAGCGCTACAGGTCTTGCTCACAAATTAAATAGAGGGAAATGGAGTCCCAGTTTTACAGAGATACCTATTCCTTTTCACTCTAAGCTGTCTACACAGACTCTTCTTCTAAAGCCCTTTTTCACTAATTCACAACATTCTCCAATACTGGGAAAAGTATCCTATATACAATATGTATCATTAGTCTTCCACCTCCATGTTCTGTGACTAGCAGAACTAGCAGTTTCTGTGAGAAACTCTAGACCATTCCAAGGAGCAGCTGCTCTATACTGGGGCGGAGGGCAGGAGGGGGGGATGCAAGTGTGAGACACCAGCATTTCCAAACAGCCAAGCTTTCATGTAAGACATAAATGATAAATCCATATATTCTCTCTCAGAGGTATTCTCTTTTTCCTTTCAAGGATAATCCAGGAAGTTTAAGCAATGTGCTAACAGTGAGAGCTGCGTGTCTGCCTCTGTGGCAGTGAGCACTGTGCGCGTAGGCTCTTCTCCAGCCAACCTTTTTGACTCCTGTGGAGCCTGTGATCTCAGTTCCGTCACTCTCTGCTGGGACCCAGATCAGCTGTCCCAAGCCAAGGCTTCCCCTCGGCTCTCACTGATTGCACAATGCTGCCGCATGAAGCCTTTCTGGCCAGCCTGCCAGCTGAGTCACTCACTGATAAGCTGACATCATGATGTAGCTTCTCATGTGAAGGACTCTCACGGTGTGAAAGGCGATGTTATCGAAAACATCAGTCCAACACAAACAGTAAGTATGTGAGCGACATGAAGCACATGAGTATTTTTGCTAGCTGCCACTGGACTATTTACTTACTTTAGGGTATCACAAGTTTAAGTGCTTTGCATAATCACAGCTCAAGCAGATACCTGAGAACAAGAAAACTTTGTCTCCTTCCACAAAAAGTTTTAAGGCTGCTTGGACAGCTGCCTTGCCTGCCCTAAGTGATCTATTAAAAATCTACATTGCCTCTTACTGTTGCTTTAATATTTTACAGGCAGTGCCTCCCCAGGCCTCCTAACACAAATAGTGTATCTCAGTGTGGCTTTGTCTGAAGAAGAGCTGTGCTACACATCCTGCTGGACTAATCATCAATTTTGTGGCTGCTTACAATCTCAGGGGAAGGGACTGGGTTGTCTGAGGTCAACCTTTTTGATTTCTCTTGCACCTCAGTGCTAAATGCATGCATGCAGCCATGAGAGGCAGTGCAGCAGCATCTCTGCTTGCAAATGTCTCTCCCCACAGATGTGAGGCTCTGCTGTTTCTCAGCTCCCCAAACTCTTCACTTCTCCAGAGGGGAAGGGGAAAATTTTGTTTGCCTTTCAGGATCCTAAGTGCTACTGGCCAGTCCCATCAGGGTAAACCACCTCATCTCTGGTACAGCCTGCATTTTGGTGTCCTAACCAACGGCATGGCATGGTTACATGGGAGTGCAAAGCACTATCCCTCCTGCCCAGACTGAAGGTCAAGACAGGCTGTGAAGCTCACCAGCCATCATGAATGGGGCTTGTCTCCACTGACAAATGGATGCTGGTGCTGAGATGCCTACTCTGTGAACAGCACAAGCTGGTAAATCTAAAAGGTTTATCATAGCCCGTGCTTCACAGTTCAGGTCTGGACGACACATATGTATCACGCAGGTGCTGAGTGTAAGCTATTGAGCTGGACTCTTTTCAGGGCTTATCAGCTGGGGGGGGCTGGGCGATGAGTGGGTTCAGCTCTGCCTGTACCTTAAATGCCTGTGCTGAGATTTTTATGGGCAGAGCTGGTGGGTTTTGCCTGCATCCTCCAGTATAAGTACACAGAAAGGAGAGCAGACTGTGGCTGTGAAGTCAGCACATCTCCCAAGTACCACCCAAGCACTCAGCAAAGGACTTGTCTTTCCCTTGTTACAACCAGAGAGGAAATTCAGCAGTGGTACAGCAGTTTCCTCCAAGTGTTTAAAACTCTTCAGCAGACCCACTTGGCCTACACTCCGGCACAGAGAATTAAAAGCAACCAGGGGAGTAAAAGTGCCCTAGGACCACTGTAAATCTTGACTTCATGGAAAATCTTATCTTGCACATGAATATGAGCTGCGAATAAATTTAATGTGTGGATTAAGTACTGTACGGTCTCCCTCATGGTGGGCTTTTCAGCCGAAAAAGAACAAAAGAATAATAATGAGTGTTGTGTTTGGGTAGGATTGCAAACAGCTGTAATTTACAGCTGGACATTCTCTATTGCAAATGTATCCAGCAAGCAAGAGCTTCTGGGTTAGTGGAACAGACTGCAAAAAAAATTAGCTTTTAACTTCAGCCTTAAGGTCAGAGTTCTGGAACCATGGGAGTCAATAATAAAATCTATTTAGCTCAGTGGGATTAAGCAGGTTTAAGACCTGGCTTAACCACACTGCTTACTGTTAAATAACAACAGAACACACTGAATATTTTAGTTACAGGAATTTTTCTTCATTTGAAAGCTATTCAGGCAGTGGATATGGGAGTCAGACAATTGAAAATATGCCAGCACTATACCATTAAGGCATATGAGTTAAGTTCTTGCTCTTCTCTGTCCCAGAAAGTGAGTTATCTGTATAGTTTGACCACTTTACTGAAGAGCACAATAAAATTAAAACCAAGCTGTACTGAATAAACACCGAGGGCTTTTCATGAGAGAATGAAAAGCTAATGGGGCCAGTGCATCTTTGCTGACAAAATAGTGAGTGCATGTGCAGAGCAACCTGTCTTCTGGAAGCAGAAAAGCTGTTTCAGTCAAGCTTCTGGGTCACTAATCTTTGTGTTTGCACATAAATCTGCTGGGGGTTACTGTGTCATTCTGAAAACAAGACTGAGTGCAATGCACTACAGAAGTCAATGGCTAGGTTTAAAAACTCTCTTTTTTGTTTGTTTAGTTTTTTTCTCCTCTTTTAGTTTAGCTAATTGTTACCTCTTTACTAGAACCTGAAAGCAAGAACTGCAGCAGGAACTGCTGGAGAATATAAAAAAAAAAAAAAAAAAGGGCAAAATTACTGAAAGCTTTATAGTAAGCTGCCATCTCCCTTGTTGCTGGGAAGTGCTGGTGTGTGACTGGGAGCTCTGAGTTGCTACTGGGACACAACTAATGAGCAGCAGTATCACAGGCATCCTCACTCTAGCCAAGAGGAGACAGAAACTGCTGTCACAGTGTGGGATTTTGGCCCCCTGCCCTCCCATTTGCTTGCTGCAGTGAGGTCATGGGTGGCAGGGAGGCAAACCCCCAGGGTGCACCCCCAGCCTTCCCAGCACCCCCTCCAGAAGGCAGGGGAAGGAGGGTGCCCTGGCAGCTGAATATTTGCAGAGCAGGTTGGAAAGCTGTAGACCCTGAGCATGCTTTTAGGGGCAGACAGGGAAATATTTGGTCATAAATCCTAAATCTGAGGTGTGATGGTTATTAATACTGAGGCCCTTCTGCCCTTTGGATGAGGCCAGCCTGCACCCAGCTCCCTCACCATCTTTGATGAGGTAGGGAACATTGATCCATCACCACCACTTTTCTTTCCAGGGGAGACAGAAATCAAACTGTGGGGTTTGGGGCTTGTTAATTACCTCCAGGGGCACTCCTGCAGGAATGTTCCTCATTCAGCCCAGGGGGAGGATGCTGTGAAAAAAATTCCCATGTTTCCTTTGGTCACGGTATTGTCCCCACCAAGTGCAAAATCTGCTTTGCCTTGGGGTGAGTTTGCACACCTCCAGGGAGAGGGGCATGATGCTGACTCCAACTCCACTTTCTTTTGACTCCAACTCCACTTTCTTTTTGCATTCATTCCAGTTACAGCAAATACTTCTGTGCCCTATAACTGTGCCAGCAATTTCACCCACATCCCATACATTTCACTCAGGATTTTTTTTCCTTAAAGGGGGGCAAAAAATTCTAAACAAAACGCTGTTTGTAAACTTGGGGAGGGAAGGTTGATAATTTTGGCCATCTTAGCCTCCAAGCAGAGAGAAATGTTATTCATCCATGCACAACATATAATTCAGCCTAAGTGACAGGCTCTGCTCTGGAGAAATCCTGGCCTGAGCTGGCTTCCAGAGTCAATTACCGCTTATTCCCAGGGAGGCGGGGGGCTGGGGGCCAGACGGAGCAGAGGGGGCTGCCAACAAGGCATGGGGAAATTTACTCTGTGTCAGCCTGCATGACACAGTACCTCATTTGTGGAAAAATGTAAATCTGCTAGTTCTTTTTCACAGGCACTAAAATGTACAGTGTCTCCTCCCCCTTCCCTACCCCCTTTCCCAAAACTGGAAAAGAAATCAGAACCGTCTTAGAAAGCTACCTTATATTTCAATCAATCCTCTTTCATAAAAGTCATTTAAGGTAAATACCTGTGCAGACCTACAACCCAACTATAACATTTACTATGGCCCAAATCCTGAATTCCTCACTCAGGCAAGTTTCCCATTGAAGTTAATAGATTTTTGCTTGAAAAAGAGCTGAGTAAAACCTGAACACTAAGGATTTGGTCCCCTGCTTATCTGCCTGGAGCACTGCTGCAGTTCCAGAAGAAGTGAAAAAATTAATTAAATTCCTCCAAAATACCAATCCATTAAAACTTAAGGGGTAAAAAAGGGCATTGTTTTTGTGCATAAAACATACAGAGAATCTCATCAAAGGAAGAATAATTCCCAGGGAAAGGACTTGGAAAAAGTCAAAAGAGAACATCCCGGAATAAATGAAGTACTTATTGCTGAGAAATGAGTTCAGATATATCTCAGCAAACTCTAAGCTCAGAATTTACTGCATCATTCATGCCTTCTCCAGTAAGTTTCTTATCTCTCGTTTGGTATCACAACAAGGGATTCTGCATACTCTGTATGAAATACAACAAGACTGTGATTTTTGCAGTAATAAACTCTACACATGCATGACAAATCCAAGCATGCAAAATGTTTAACATCCCAGTTCACAGATACTTTGGGGACAAAATCCGATTATGAGTTATATGCCACAATAAATAGGGCTCAACGTTTCATAAAGCAATTTATAGTTCATAAAAATGACAAAATGTACCTGTCAGATAGAACGCGGAGAGCAGATCTCTGTGCTGCCTGCTGGAAGAAAGGGCAGAGATGTTTATTTTATATTCTGACTTGAAAATTATGAGCACAATCAACACTTTAAAAAATGCGTTACACACATTTTTGTCACATGTCCAAAATGCTAAAGTATGAGCAAAGTAGCAGAGAGTCTATAGTCAAATGGACATTCCAGACTAGTAAATGTAAGAACACACTTTGTTTAAAATGCCAAAACCCAGAAGATTGTCAAAGCACCACACAGTATTTGAGGTCTGAACTACTCTATTTAGACAATTTTTTCTGTAGGTCCCTGAAAACTCGCCAGGACTCGGTTTTCTGCTTTCCCCTCTCCCCGCTTCCACACTCCCACTCCTTCTCCTTTACCATTAGTCTCCTCCCATTCTTCCACAGAAACAAACGTCACATATTTGGTTCCTTTTGCGATGAATTATAAGTTTTGCAAAGCTTGCCAGAGCTGCTGTAGACTTTTCATGAGTGCTGCCATGTTAATCTGCTGGCAACATTTGCCTACTCAGTACAGGATTGACCTTTTGCTGGTTTGCTCTTCAGTTTTTGCCTAGTACAACTCTTTGGATGGGGTGGGGAAACATGGTTCTTGTTCTTGTGTTAACCACCAGGTCTGGGAATAGAAATCATAGTTTCTCAAGTTTAATAGGACCCCCAAGCCTATCCCTGAGCTAGTTTGCCACTTTACTATTATTATTTTTCAATCACTTCAAGTGGTGTGATTCATGGCACAGTAATCAGCTGCTAAGCAAAGATGAAATCCATAATGTTTTGAAAATCTGCCTTAAAGCCTCCATTCCACTTGGACATGGCCAGAGTGTCCTATCCCCAGCTGCACCTGTCCAGGCTGTGCTTCACATGGCACAGAAGGGACACAGAGCTAAGCAGTACAGAGAGTCAAGGGGCAGGAAAATAAAAGTATATTTTCTCATTGCAATTACCAGTAAATACATTTTGAAACTGCTCTTCCTGACTTATCAGCCTGCTGGGGACTGCATCCCTATTTCCAAACAAGCTGGATGACTTACAGGTATCTTGCTCAGCACCAGAGACTATGGAGGTAACCCTTTTGGCTTGGCAAAAACGCTGCTGACAAATTGCAAGGAAAAACTTGATAAAACCTGACTTGTGGCTGCAGTTACATCGTATTTCACAGAAAAGTGTGAAAAGATCCCCTGAATGGATCCCTAAAGATCTGACAGGAGTGGGAAGAGTTTCCACTTGATTTTGGAGGCAGGATTTCTGCTCTGTGTACTTTCTGAAATAACTTGTGCCTCCTGAGTTCCCTGGGGAGATGTAGTTTGATGTGTATCACACACCAGATTGTCAGAAGACACAGTGGCATAGCTCACAGGATGGTTTTTCCTTAGTGTTGACTTGCTGCAGTGGACAGAGAACCTGTGGGAAGGGCTTGGAAGGTACCAGCAGCTCAGTAGGAGCTTTCCCATGGCATGAACACATTGTTTTTAGTGTTAGGAAAATAATATGGTGAGTCTGGTATTTTTTGCTGTTTCCCATAGGTCATATTATTTGCATGCTCTTGGATACAAAACTATCCATGCCACTGGCTTCAGGCCTTGAAGAGTCCAGCCACTCTCCAGTCCTGTGGGCTGGAATCACTTCTCCTCTCTCCTCTGCAAGGGGTTCTTTAGGACAATGTCATACCACACATTCTTGCCCACAAGTTCAGGGGAGACCCAAACCTCAGGTTTTAGAATGCTTTATGGCTTAAACTCTTTCTTAACGCCCTGGGCCAACACAAGTTCCTCTGCTCCCATGCCTAATCACTCTCACTAGCAGGAGGCTATGGCCATTTTGAGTTTCAAGCTGCCCAACTTCCATGCTGAAGCCTGCACTATGTTACACCGTTGTCTGCAAAACTCAGGAGCCTCTCTCACTATCTGAGCCCTTTTCCATGGCCAAGTTGTGTAGACACCGTTCAGGTCATCTTTTCCTCCCCACCAGCAGCCAGGGCCAGTCTTTCCCTCATGCAGCCACTATGTGGCAGTGCTGTTGAAAACACTTCTCATGTTTCCCACTCCTGCCTTGGGCCACCCAGGTGCTCATGTGGTTGTGCAGTACAACAGGTTAGAAAACTGATTCAGTTGAAAAATAACAATTTTCCTTCATTTTTGTTCTTTTTTTTTTACCCCCCCCCTTAATTTCCCCTGTGTTATTTGTAACCTAGATCCCTTTTCTGAGCTGCTTCCCCACGGAGAGTGTGTCACACCACAGAGTGCAGTGTGAGAATCGGAATGGTATTGGGGGGGTAGTGTGCAGTGGAGACCTTTGCTGCTGACATAAGGTCATGTCCACCAGCAAGGTCACTTCCACCTGACATTGTGTCCACTCCTCTCCGGAGCTGCAGAGCACTCCTGGAAAAAGGTATATGGTGGCTCTGGTAGCCAGAAGGCATCGAAGGAGACAGGTTGCTCCGCAGTCACAGGCCTTGTGGATATTGCAGAGACCACAAGAAAGGAAACATGAACTTTGATGATGCTAAAAGCCCCTAATATGGGATGTGGGGTTCATGTCACTGTTGTATTTCCCTAAAATCCCTAATTTTGAGAGGAAGAAGTGCTGGATAATTTTTCTTCCAGGCTTGAGGAAAGCTGCCCTCAGGAGGGAAGAGGAGAGGTCCCTTGTGTTGACCCAATTTGGTGTGCTAACCGAGCCAGGAGACACTGTGGAACTGCAGCCTCTGTAAGTGTGCCAATCTTCAGTTTCCATCTTGGTGCATCCAGTTGCTGAAAGCTTTGGAAAGATGATCCCTTCTGGACAAGAAAGTGGATTCAGATGACATAGAAATGTACAAGTGTTTTTCAGTGAGATCATTCTACTTTTTCAGTTACCCTCTCATTTTAAGTCCTTTAATAAACATCCTTCTTCACTGAGGTGCAATGCAGATTGCATGGGGCACCTAAGTCTTTGCCTGGTGGTCACACATTCTCTAAATGAGACTATTGATTTCTTTCTTATACGGTCTGGAAATACAACTGTGTTTGATTGCATATTTGTGTGACCCCGAGTTGGTAATGGCCCCATTTCTAAATGATGGGGAATAAGATCCAGTCGCAAGTTTATTCTTCCTCCCTGGAGAAACAGATCTATTGCCTGCAATGAAAGGCAGTTAGCAACTATCCAGCAATTTTAATTCTAGCCTATATTGCTCCCCTCTCCTGGAGAAAGTGAGCTGTTGTAATTAAAGGTAGTTAGCAGTTTCCTAGCAAGTATAAATACTTGCAGCCACTAATTACAGTCTTCTCTCTTGTTCTACTCCCTGCCACAGGACTGGGCTGCTCAACTTATGTGGAAATATCTGCCCTCACTTCTTGCTAACCGTTTGTGATCCCATTCACACTCATTCGTGAATCCCCATGGAGGGTCATGACCCATAGTTTGAGAAACTCACAGCTATAGAAACAGCTTTTTGTGATTTATTATGTTTCTAATATGCTGGTATTATCTATCAAACAATGTAAGCAAAGGGGTGGTACTTCATATCATATAATGCCTACATGACTATTTTTTTAATAGCTACATTTTGACTGTGCTATTTAATTTGCATTTTATTTTACATCATTAACAACTTTACTGAGGCCAACTCATCATCCACCAAGAAAGCTGAGAATATGGTCTACAGTCTTTATTATTCCTGGAAGTAAGTGACTATGCTGGTTATAGAAATTGGGGATAAGAAGTAATTTTGATATTGCCAACAGAATTTTAATATCTCCAAGACTTAGCACTAAAAAGTGCTTTATATAAAGGGAAGCTTAATATTCTCCTGATAAGTGGTAGAATGTGTTAACCAGCAATGAACATAATCCTGAATTTTCAGTTCTTGGAATCAGTGGGGCTACTTAACGGAGGAAAGTTCTCCTCAATATGAACACGGATATTGGAGGCCAACTCACCACATAATAACTTACATGCTGAGTAGGAAGGAGGGAAGGGAAAAGAAACCCCTCAGGTGTCTCAGGTACATGGGCTAGAGAAACCAGCCACAGTAAATGAGTATGAATTATGCTGTTTCACTACATCAAGAATTGCAAATTACAGGACACTGGCTGCTTAGACTTCTTTGATCCCCAGCTGAGTTGGTTAAGATACATTTCGGGCAGACTCTCATTGATCTGCCTATAGCCTATTAATCATTCATGAAATATTCTAGCTGTACCCCAAGACAACTGGGACAAAACAAGTTTTCAGCCAGCAGTAATCATGGTTGGGTTCTCAGTCTCCAGAGATTTCATCTCCTTTCTCCATCCTTTATTGCAATGAGCCAGAGCTTGGGAACATACTCAGGTTTCTGTGTGTGTTAAATGAGCTACCAAAATTAGCTTGAAGTGTGACAAGTTGCAATCTGTTGTTGAAGGGAAATCAGAGAGGAAATTAAATACTTTTATTGTAATTGGGACTGAGCAGTGAGCTAGCTCATTGTAATTGGGACTGAGCAGTGAGCAGAAGGGGTTGAATACAGCTATTGAGATGGAGATCCAGGAGTGTTAAGAGTGCTCCCCAGAAATCCCTCTTTTTTTAATTTGTTGCAAAAGAATTGCTTCATAAACTGCTGGGCTCACAGGCATTTTTGGATAAGAAACAAATGAGAACTACTGAAGTATGTTCTGCTGGGCTTGGAAGACTGTCTTGGAGGCACTGTGGGCTGACTGTAGATGCATTTTCCTATACCTCACCCACAGCAACTTTTGGCAAATCAAAGCCAGTAAACTGGCTGTTGGCAGATTCAGACATTTTGCTTTCCATCTTGCCCGTCCTGTGGATTAACTGCTGTTTTTGCGAGAGAGCTCAGTTACAGTGATTGTATGGAGTTACACAAGCTACACCAGAGACTTCACTGAGATGGCACAGGTGTGCACGTGGTGAGAAGTTGAACCATTTCTTTGGTGACAGTGAAGTAATACATGCTACCTGTGCATGAGTAAATTCCATAGCTTCCAGAGCATCTTGTTTGTCTTCCTTGGGTGGTAGGTGCTGCCCTGGAACTGTGCAGTGAACCATTTATGCTCTAAGTCAGCAGCCCTCATGTTAGCAACCACCCAGAGTGCTGGATGTCACCCTATATTGGACTGCAGTTAATGAGCTGTAGACATACTTTTTCCAAGCCAGGGTTAAGGAAAGATGTCATTACTATATACTGCCATTTGGGAACCAAACCAGGAAAAACACTTTTATATCTGTCTTCTTTCATATTTCATTCTTCACATGTCTTCCATGTTGATTCTGTTTTTATTTCACAAGGTTTTGTTTGTTTTTAGCTTAAATGCAGTTTATTCCTAAGCTAGTGAAGCCAGGAATAAATTTTTGTGAAGAGCACAACCTGCCTGCATGCTTTAACTTGGGTGATGGGACTCTGCAGAGTGGTTTTTTTCTGCTTCAAATCTTGGTGCTGTTGTGGACCCAGAGCAAACCTTCTGGATAATCCTGTGGTTGTGAACCCACCTCAGTCCAACCACATGCACAGTTTTCCACCTTCCATGTTAAGATGAGTTTATAAACACTTTCTTTTGCTGGAAGTTAGACCTGTGCCTGTGAGACAGAGCTGCCCTGCAGCCTCCCAGCTCCCTTCCCGGCACAGGTGTTTATAGACTGTGATCAAGCCAGCCAGCCAGCAGCCCTGCTTCAGTCAAGCTCAGTTCATTGTGCGGATATCTTTTGCTCCAGGGCATGTTTTCCCAACGAGTTAAGCATCTTTCTCCCTCGTCTTGAAACCCTCTCCAATTTTCAGTGTTCTCCTTGAAGAGTGCAGAGCTGCTCATCAGGGCTGAAAACAGAAGTAATGAAAGCCTCTCGCACCCACAGACTTGCTCTGTTTAAATGCCCATGAGTATCTTGTGGCCACAAGAAGTTGCCCGAGGAGATCAGGTCAGGCAATTTATCATAAGTGATTCCTAACATGCCTTCTCTCACTGCATTATTCTGTACTCCTCACTGTTCCTAGGGGCTTTGTTTCAGGATTGCTTTCCAGTGTGGATTTCTGAGGGATTTAAAATCACTTGTAAACTGCAGCTTGAGTGTTTTTCTGTAAATTTGCAATATGAATGTATGAATGTGATTTTCACTGTCTGGTTCATATTTATTTAAGATTTACAGGCTGTAAGACTTAAAGGGGTCTCCCTTTCTTCCCATTTTGGAGTTGGTTATCATCAGAGCCACATCTTTTAAGAAACTGTAAAACTCCTTCTGGATTTCATGATTTTTCTGAGGCCTTTCAACACCTCGGTATTAATTTTTCACCCTGGAGTTTTATTAGTATGTTCTTGGCGTACATTGTTCTTTCTCCTCTGCTTTGCCCATTAATCCTTATTAATCTTCAGGGGCAACACAGTCTAGTGACTTGAACATGGCACCTGGGAGTGAAAGACCCAAGTGCTAATCCTGACTTTGTAGCTGACTTGCCATGTGGCTTCAAACAAGCTGCATCTCAGTCACAGTCTCCCTGTCAGTTCTATAGAGATAATAATTCTTTCTTAGCTCTACCTAAATACCTCTCAGGGGCATTGTATTAAGTAGTTAATACTTGTAAAGTGATTTGGATCTCCAAATTGCTGTATAATCAGCATGGATATTAACCATACAGAGAATTTTATAGATCTGTAAATGCTGAGTCTTCTGTCCTGCATCTGCTCAGATTTTTCCTGCAGTCTGTCCCCAACAATCATGCAAGGTTTCAACACAGATGAGCTAACTTTAATCTTTTTCAGTGGAGATGAGCAGAAGAAAAATCCTTGTCATTTTACATTAATAAAATGATTAATTTCCAATGCCACTGTAGGAAAGTCTCAGTCATTGCAAACAAATCAGCAGTCACCTTGGAAAACCTCCTCTGTCTCCACAGAAGTTGTCTCCTTATCCAGGAAAAAGTAACTTGGTTGAAGTGCTGCTTGCACCTAGGCTATCGCAGACAAGAATTATCAGTGTTGTGCCACAGGCTTTAAAAGATTTATTGGGAAGTCTGAAAGCTCAGAAATTAAAGTAGATTTTTTTTTTTGAGAAGTCCATATATGTGAAAATAGGGGAAAGACAAGCCTAAATTCCCGAAACAGTGGTGGCACTTCCCAGGGATGTGCTATGTCAATCAACTGTGATGCATCTGCTACTACCCAAGTATCTGCTTGGATTGTGCTAGGAAATAAAAATAAAGAAAGGGGTAACACCCTAGGCTGATTGAAACCAGTGGTTAAACTCTCACTGACTTCAGAGGAGGCAGTTTTCATCCTAGGTGCAGGAGAAATTGTAGCAATGGTTCCTCAGTCTCTTTTTCTTAAACAGTAGTTTTGATAGATTGGCTTCTGAATCTTTTTACTTATTTCTCATCATGTTCTAATATAACTTCTACTCCCTTTATAGTGTCCTTCTCCCCCCAGTTTCTTTTCTTCATTAATTTTTTTATTCCCTTAATCCCTTTCCCCTTCTGAGTTCATTTTGTTTTCCAACATGCTCTCAGCTGCCTCTTTCTCTGTTTCTGTTGTCATCCACCTCTGTGCACCACATCTCCTTCACACAGCTCCTCATGCTGACATCACCCCTGCCCGAGCTCAATGGCCAAGGGGAGAGAAGTGAGCTTGACCTTCTGGCTTGCAGGGAGCAGCAGGCAGCTCCTAGAGAGGCTGAGACTTGTGTTTGTGTGCATGCACGCGTGTGTGCACACGTGTGAGAGAGACACAAGTGGGGTGCTTCTCCTCTAACAACTTGTAATAGCTGTGATGTCACAAACAGCACTAATTATTTGTGACTGCTGGTTATTTAACCATTCTCTTGCAGGCACGCTGGAATGCATTTGCCTGCAGGCAAACAGAGCTCGGTGACCAGGCTTGAGCTGGACCAAGACTCAGGCACAGTGGCTGGCTTCAGCAAGGGCTCTCTGCAGCAGGAGGAGAAGTGCACAGGCTGTAAGGCTTATGAGAGACAGGGACAAGCAAAATCCAGCCTGGAAATCCTTCTTTATGCCTCAAGTTAGCTGACACTGCTGAATTGATTGCACTGGGATACATTCCCACGCCAGTCAAAACAGATGTTCATACAGTAATTCTACTTCACAAGGGGAAAAAGTTCTAATGAAAGATTCAAGAAGATGGGGTTAAGAATGTTACGTGAGATACAGAAAAAAGTTTTGGAAAAAGGTGATATGAGTGGAAGTGGGCAGGCTTTGGAGATTTACCAAGCTAAAACTCCGCTTAGTCACAGCATCCACATGAGGAGACAAGGAAGATGCCCTTACACTTTAAATTTAATTTCCTGTCTGTTTTAGAGTTCTGTTACCGAGAAGCATGCAGATCAAAGTGCTATGTTTAAATGTCCCCAAATTTTGGGCATGTCCAAGATCCAAGCTGATCCCTAACTTTTTTCACTGTCATTCATAGTTGTGGCATTCAAATTTAGAGCTTGATCCTACCTGCCAACCACAGAATCTGATTTTGTAAGATAGACAGTGATATGAGCCAAGTTTGGCAGGACAAGACCGAGCTCTTATTTTGTTTCATCTGACAGTTTCAGTGAGGCAATCTTGGTCTTCTTGTCATGCCTTGTGGAAGTGCAAATTTAGATGTCACAGAGATTTTAAAATCAGAGCTGGCAAACCACAAAAAAAACCTTGGCTCAGCTGGCTTAAATCTTACTCTGGATTCTAGTTAAGTTGGATACCAAAAGAATTGCTTCTCTAATACACAGGAAATAATGGACTTACCCAAGTTAAGTCAGGCTGTTACAGTGGCTATTCCTCCAGTCTAAAAACACACTCACATTATAGTGACAGAGGGCTGAACGGAGCATTTGGATTAAGTAAAATATCACCTGAGGTTCCAACCATTCCTCTACCCAAAACTTAATTTTTTCCACTTTTGCTTATCTCTGATTTGTGCGGGTTTGGTTGCAGTCAGACTTGCATGTAGCCAGACTTCATGAAATAAGTCTTCTGTGCTCAGTGGAGTGAGAAACTTCTCATCAGAAAGATATTTTCCTCCAACTTTATCAAGGCATTTTTTTTGAGAGAAATTCATTTGCAGAAATGATGCAGGCTCTGTATTTTTCTCCAAGCCTGAGTATTCTCATCTCCTTTTTCACTCATTTTCCCTTCTGATCAAACATCAAGTATTGCACTGACGAAGAGGTGAATAAAAGGGAACACAACACTAAAAGGACTTAATGTGGTTAAAATATTTGGACGTGGCATATGTGAATGCAATTATCACTGTCTAAAAATGGTTCTAACAATGAACAGGGCTAATGCAGTGTTGTGTTACAACCTGCCCAATAAAACTCTTTTCTCTAGATGTTCCAGCCTTGGTGCTCTGCTCAGTTGATCTTTGGCTTTGGAAAGTGATGTCCTAACAGGTCTTACAGAAAGAAAGCTTTGCTCTTTTTTCAATTTGTTTCAAAATTCATTACAGATGGCTTCAAATTAGCTGAAATATTACATTTCATATGTAGAAGTACTGTTTATAAAGACTCTACTAGAAATTATTCCTTCTGGAGGAAGGTAGATGCATGACTGTTCATTTCAGGATAATTATCCTGTTTTTGTTGATTGTCACTCCGTATCCAGAAGTGAAAAGTCCCACACCAATTGCCATCGAGCATCGACTTTTGTTCTGTTGCAATGTCATGACAGATTTGGCTTGTCCTAAATGCCTGTGCTGCAGACAGTCTTACCAGAAAGATGCATTTCCAGCGATGCACCCTGGCAACACTCAGCACATACATGATGGGAAAGAAACGTAGGCACCCATGTTCCCACGGGAGCTACGGGTGTAACTTGATTCAGCATCAGTTTTTATGGCTTGACCATGACAGGGTGATGCTGAAGCATGGACAGGTCCCCCAGGGCCAGCAGCCCACCCCAACTGTCCCTAGGCTGCCGTGGGTGGGAGGCAACCCCAAGATGCCCAGGAGGGCGCCGGGCTGGGTGGGCTTCTATCACCCTGTGGGGCTTGGGTGGCGAGCCAGATCAGGCTGACAAGACTTTTTATTTTACTGTGCTAAAGCTGTGAACTTTCTGAGACTGCTCTTCCCCGAGGTCTCTTGTGAAATGACAAGGCTTTCTGTTTGTCTTGGCTTGCCTGTGGAGGGGCTGGGTTTGCTTTCTTGAGAAGGATGGCCACTTGCAGGCAAATGCTGCCTGATCTCTTCCTTCAGTACACGGCACATGAGCAAAATTAAGGAACCTGAGAGGATTGATTGCTTCTTCCCTGTGCACTCTGAGAGGGGGGGATTTTCAGCCCCTGCAGTTACCTGCCGCCACAGGAGAGTAGCCATACTATTTTTTGCTTTGAAAAGAAAAAACTTGTGTCTTCCCTTTTGAGATCAGCTGGGGCTAGAGTGCAGAGCCATGTCCCTCAGAGTGTGTTCTGATTGCTTCTTCAACTTCTGTTTATACGATTTTACTAAATTTTGGCAGGAATCAAGAGCACATACCAGGGTGTTGGCTTTTATGAATCTCATGGGATGTGAAAGTCAAGCTGACTCCATGAACTTTGGTTACATATTCCAGACAAGCACAATGACTCTATTTATTCAGACTTGGCAGCCAGAATGCAGATTGACTCTGTGGGTAATAAATTTTCACAGCCACAAAACTTCAGCGGCAACCAACCTGATCCTGTGCAAAAAAAATGCATACGAGGAAGCAGGCTTGGGTTGCAAAAATATGTTAGATTATTATTCCATGTATGCGTACCAGTCAGTTAATTTATTTGGCTATTGATTGACATGAATTGCACAAATGATGCCAGGGATCTTTTTCCCCTTAAAGGAACTCCTTTCTATTACAAAATGTTCATGTTGTAAAAGGACAAGTAAGGGGGGGAAAAAGAGAATTGTTCATATTACAATTGACAATCTCCTTTTAATATTTCACCCAAGACTGATTTAAGTTATCCAGTGACCTCTACGGAGAAGAGCAAGGTATTATAATGGGGACTATTTCATGTGCTATGCAACACTTCAAAGAACCAAAAGGCAATAACCACTACAATTCAGTACTCTGAACAATCTTAAGTACAGTTTTGACATCTTCATGCTACAAAGCTTCAGATGCTTTCTGGGAGAGACGATGATGAAATTATTACTCTATGTGTTATAAATCAGAGTGAATTGGCTCTTTAACTTGCAGATTTATGTTAACTACCTTGGTATCTGCTAATTGCATGCTCTTCAGATATTGATTGGGGATTAAAAAGTATATTTTCTTCAATCTGTGTGGTGTAAAATATGCCAACAGGAAATTTTCTCTCTGCATATAAGATCCTATGATCACTGCCTGTAAAATTGAAACGATCAGTTTAAATGGATAAACTATGCTCATTAAAGAGGAAAAATACATTTATGTAATTAAAATTACGAGATTAATATGTGTGGATAATGTAATTACTGTGGGCACACGCATACTCAGTTCAAACCCAGCCTCTTTGGCTTCTCCTGGGTCTGTGAATCTCACTGCCTTAATAGCTGGTGTTGAGGGAAGGGTTGGGAATGCTTTGCCCACTGCAGTCTCAAAGCTTTTAATCATGTCTCTGCCTTGCATCTGGCCTCCCTCATCCATGGCTCACATTCCTTGGTTTGGTCACAGCACTCCAAATGACAGCCCTGAGAGCACAGAAACACCTGTCCCCCCTTTGCACCACTTCAGAAACTTCCCATTCGCTGCTTGGCAATTTCAGACATAAATGCAAAATCTCCTGCAAAGTTTTCCCCCTAAACTTCCCCATTTAGAAATCAGAAAATTAAAAGCTTCCCAGCTTGTGTACAGCTCACTTTCAGCTCTTTGAGAAACTGGACTTCTTGAATAAGTCTGATTGCTCAGAGGTTAATTTATTACATGAGGAATATCTGGGAATCTCTCATGTACTGTTCCTATTCATTCATCTCTGATTTCTTTTTTTTCCTGTTCCTGAGCTCAGGAGATACAAGATTAAAGAGCCTCTGAGTCAGGAAGTAAAAGGAAATGAGTTCTCCTGCTGACATTTAAACACAGGTCCATCTGAGCAGCTATTGGAAGAAAGAGTCTGTGTTACTCTTTTGTTGTGTCTATATCCTGCTAGGTGGATGGAAAGGTAGTGTTTTGTTTTTCCAGCAGGTATATTTATTTAGGATTGCTCATTAAGCAAACCTGCAGGTCTCAGCTGAGGTTCTACAAAGCATTTCATAAAGCAGGAGCCAGCCTGTGCCCCTGGGAGTTTTTTGTCTGTAGAGTCAAGTTAGGAAAAACATGTGACTAGGAAAGGGGACCAAATAACTAAGTAAATTCCAAAGGTTGTTCACGCTAGGTCCTGTGATGATTAGAAGTGAGTAATGGGATCTCAGCCCTGCTCTTTGCTGCATGGCTGGTGAGCTCTGTCCTGGCTCTGCAGAGCTCGCTTGAGCACTGAGGTGAAAGACCCAGCCTGCATCAGCTGCATCTTGGAGCCCTGGTGACTGAGCGGAGAGCTTGTGTAGCACACGAGCACACAGAAGATGTCAATAATTACAAGTCACAGTGCTAAACCAAAGGTCCATGTGTGCCTGCCTGATGGGCAGGACTTTTCCACAATCCCTCCTCTGCCTAAACCTACTTGTTCTTTATGCACCATAAACACTTTCACATGTCCTTTTCTGCGTGCTATGACACAAACCAGAATTTTTTCTCTCAGGCTCTCTCAGCCTGTTTCACTCTGACACCCATTACTCAGGATCCTCTCTCCCTGCCTGAAGGACATCTCTCCTGGCCAGCAGCTTGTGCCTCCCTATCACCCAGCCCCTGGCTGCAAGCATCATGGCACCTTGGTCTGCTATTGTTACTCTTCAGACATCCCTTCCATCCCTCACTTTACTTTGCCCTGTGCTGTCTATGAGCTGTATTTTAAGCCATCTAGACAAGCAGGAAGAGTAATTAAATGTGAAGTGTTTCAGGATGAAATATGTTAAACAAAAAGAAATTGTATAAATATGTAAATAATTGAATCTATGTGCTGAATCTTCTTAACACCAAGAAGCTTTGCTCAAAATAGATGAAACAATGGTTTAGTATAAATATTAAAAAGTTTTGATTTACCTGTTGTTTGGAAAATATTGTAAAATAGAGACATCTAATAACAAAAGTTAAAGAAAATCCTGGAAGAACTTTATGCCTATGTACCTAAAATTATTTGTCTAAGATCCTGAATTTCAGAAGTCTAGATACCCATCCAGCCTACCCATCTAGATACTCTAGTTACCCATGACTGAAACAAGGTTTAGCCCCAGCCAGCAACAGTACCATGCAGCTACTTTCTCACTCCCCCTGCCCCAGTGGGATGGGGAGGAGAGGCAGAAAAAATAAAGTTTGTGAGTTGATATAAGAACAGTTTAACAGTTGAAATGAAAAAAATAATAATAGTATAAGAATAATAATTGCAGTGAAAAGGGAGACAACAAGAAGAGAGAAATAAATTCAAAAAAAGTGATGCAAAATACAATTGCCCAGCATCCAATGACTGATGCCCAGACAATTCCCAAGCAGTGATTGGTTCCTCCTAGCCAGTTCCTTCCCCCAGTTTATGTACTGGGCATGATGTTCTGTGGAAGGGAATCCCTTTGGCACGTTTGGGCAGCTGTCCGGGCCATGGGCCCCCACAGCTTTTGGTGCACCTGCTCACTGGCAGAGCAGGAGACACTGAAAAGTCCTTGACTCAAGGTAAACTCAGCAACAACAGAGACATCAGGGAGTTATCAATGTTGTTCTCACACTGAACCAAACCAGTGCACTGTACCTGCTACTAGGAAGAAAATTAACTCCATCCCAGCCAAAACCAGGACAGAAAACAACATTCTATCTGTGAGATGCAACCAGGAGCAGTACTGCCCTCATATGCTCTGGTGAATGCATGGGTCGT
>NW_008238464.1:1813608-1878627 GCF_000691975.1 Corvus brachyrhynchos
AAATCATCCATGCCGGGATACTGAGAAGGAGAGAGCACAGCATAGCACTGCTTGGCAACGAGGCACTCAGCTGGTCATGGGAAAGTCAAGCTCCAGCCCTATTCTACTGAGTCCTTAATTGTTTAGACAAAACACAGCAATATTTTAAGGAAAAATTGGGAGACACCTCCTACAGCCAACAAAACCCAGCTCTCCTGACACATGGAAAACTTTGGATGGTGTATCTGCTGCCAGTCAGATAGTTTAGAGTCTTTAAAACACAGACAGTTGCTGTAATCGCTGCGTTATGGAGTGAATCAAATACACAGCCAAGGCTTTTTCTCAGTTCTCTTTAGCTTTCTTAGCAGGCATGGGCCACGCAGTGTCAGGACCAAAAATGCTCAGAGGAGAAGCCAGGGCTGGGGGGATGCCAGAGGCAGGTAAGAGATAAGCAGCCCAGCAGCTAAGCCCTGGGGCCTGCTCATGACTGCAAAGACGGCCTGAACTCTTAATCCAGAATTCCTGTTTCTCCCCTCCTTGGCCACTCTTGAAAACAAAACAAATTCAAATCAGAAGGAAGCTGATACAAAAACCTTCTGGGTCACATCAAGGTAATAAATCAAGAGCACTGCAGCCCGTTCCCTACCAATCCAGCAGTTAGCACACGCAGCCTGGCTCCGAGCAGCAACATCTGTTACTCCAGTTACACTGCTGCCATGTATTTTGATAACCTTTATGTATGTTTAGAAAAAGCATTAGCAAAATATTTGCAGTAGCTCAGTTTCAACATGAAACATGCTACAAGTAACACGTTACTTGTCTGGTTCTTACCTGGTCATTCTCCTCTTCATCACTGCTTAACTTCAGGTCATCTTCTAGCATTCTGGAAAGCAAGCAGAATAAATTATAACTTATCAAAATGCTTTAGATTGGATATTTTCTCAGAGCTATTGTAAATATTTAATAATCAAAAACAGAAAGAAAATATATTTTATCCCATAACTTTGTAGCTGTGACACTTTATATCTTATCCAGTTGCTATCAGCTAACTTCTTAATTAATTTCCTGCTATTGCTGCCTAAGAGAAAATGTTTATTAGAGTAATAATGGATTTTGCAAAGACTCTTATTATTACAACTACTGAAAAACAATTTTTGTATGCTAAAAACAGTATTTTTGATGCTGACAGGTCAGTAGTCTCCCTGAGAGGAAATTTTTTGTCCATTTGGCTTTGAGCTTACAAAACAGAAGTAGATGTTTACACTGGCAATAGTGCAGCACAAAATAAGGTTCAGTGATGTTTCCTGAAGGCCACTTTTACTTTATTGCATGTTTGATGTAAAATTGACATTGACTGAAACAATTAAAACGAAAATATATTGTCTCAGGGCACAAGAGTATCCACAGGATTTCACTGTCATGTAAACATAGAAAATAATGCATCTTTTCTAATGAGGATTTCATCCTCCCTTCCCATATCCTTTCCTCAACTTGCTTAAACTGGTGCACAAAGAAGAGGAGTCTGGTTTTACCTCCATACATTTTTTTTAGCAATCTAAAATTAAGTAACTAGCAGTTAAAGAAGTTGAAGAGATGCAAAGATTTCCCCCAGTGCTTGAAAAGTCTTTGAGAATAGGACCTGTTTTTAAAAAGTGCCTTGGTAATAATAGTAATAATTTGGAAAGTTGCTAATTTTTCTCACACTCTGTGAAAAAAGAATCTGTAATTTCATCTCTGCTCCAGAGGAAATCTTGGTGAGCAATTCAAACACATCCTGTGATGTGGGTGGTCCCCGGAGTGTAAGTATTGCAAGAAGACATATGTAGTAATTTCAAACCACCTCCTTGTACTTGTGCCTAGATCTTCCAGGAGCGTGCCTGAAAAGCATGACTCTGACATGGGCTACATGTGCTAAAAGAGCACAGAGCCTCACCACGCTCTCCTCAGCTCCTCACTGTACGTACAGTCTCTGCCTGTTGCTGCTGTCACAGCTGCTTCCCTATTTCCCCACGGCACCTTTCAGGGAATGTAGGTGTATAAGAACAAGAACTGGGGGTCAGAGCAGCAATTCTCAACTAGTTCATCTCTTAAAGATTCTCCTCTTGCTTTTTTCCCACATTTCCTTCTACTTGTGCCAAGATTCCTCTTCTGTAAAATCAACGTATCAAGTTCAGCAAAATCTTGTTGGAATGCAGACACCTCACATATACAGGACACTCATTGAGTTGGAGGGACTTGACATCTCACAGCAGGACTTGCCTATATTTTATCTTGAAGTATGTCCATTGTCAGGAAAAAGCTCTCTCTGTCATCTCCCAAATCAGCAAAGCCTTGATGGCTGTATCAGTGCAGGCACTGACCCAGCTAACAAGCCCTGCTGAGAAGTGGGCAAACAGGATGGGTATGATGACACAGGATACAGCTCCTAGGAGTTAAACATGTCAGAGAGGCAAAGGTTCCTGTAAACACCACAAGATCCATACTGGCTTTGGATCCCATCACATACAGAGATCCAAACAATCTTATAATTGCTATTCTTTTAATTAGATCTGTTTAGGCCATCCCTGAGAAAACAGTACTCAAAAATAGAAAGCTCAGATCTGCAATTCAGCACCTATGTGATGAAATCTGCACCGATAGTGATTTAACCAGAAAGTGGTATGCTTGTGTGAAAAGCAGAACTCCCAGGGTGTCACTGCCTGCTCTCCCTTGACTTTGAGTGCGTGAATTTCTGCTAGTGATGTGGTAGTTAAGTACATTTACTTTAGGCTTAGCAGTTTAGTTCTTCTCCTAAATGGTAGCTGAAAAATCAAAAGCATATAATGAAACATTCTAGATAGCTCTGTGTATTTGTGTCCTGTATTTTTGTATTAACATATAAAAAAGTGTTTTGTGAGCTTGTCATTAGAAGCAACTAGGATACATTGAAGCCTTTGGGTTGTGTGGAGGTGTGAGCCAAGGAGTGCAATCCGGTACCATCCACACAAAAGGAACAACAAACCGCAGCACTGGTGCATCAAACTCTCCTTGCTTGCACATCTTAGCCTCTTTATTTTCCCTGTCTGTTTTTCATTTCAGAAGTGCTGCTTTCCAAGAAAAGCACTGCCTGCCTGGGGCTTGCGGCCCCTTTTGGAACTACCATCAGCCTACAAACACACTCCTAACACTGGGGATAGGAAAAACCAGGTCATCATAAAATGCTTGCTTGCTTGCTTTTTTTTTCCCTAGAGTGGGATCTGGCTGGCCTGATACATGTATTTGTCACAAGGATGTATCAGGTTGCCAGTGTACAGGTCTACCTTGTAAAGCAGGAGTTGTGCAGGTATAACCTCTGTGCCTGAAAGTCTTCACTGGTTCCGCACAGCTTTCACTCTCAGGTGAGGCCCTCAGCCCTCATCTACAAAGCCACAGCCAGAGCAGGACACAGTGTCACCTGGTGGGTGAAGCTGAAGCTGGCCTGGAGAGAGAAGCTCCTTGGGCACCAAGGCAGCTCTCACAGGCCAGGCTGAAGCACACCCGGGGTGAGGAGGGGGTGTTTATATTACAGGGATTCCATTTTGCAGTAAGTGTCTTCAGTAAGGTAGATCAGTTTTGAGTATGGACGCTTTTGAGGAATGTTTGAAAGAAAAATTCCACAACTGGACCAGCAGACCCCACTTGAAGAGAGTGAGAACAGAAGAAAAATACTTTAAGCTCACAAGAAGCATTACATTAAATTGTAATTTATCTGAAAAGCACTTTGATACAGATTCAGCACAGAATGAGCCTTGATACACCCTGTGTTAGCACAGCACTTCAGACCATGTTTAAAACAACCCTTGTTTGGGATGGGGTTTCTTTACATATTCTGGCAAACTAGTATAAGGATGGAGAGACAAGCACAGACAAGCTCATGTGCAAACGCAGCCTTTACGCTTTTATCAGAACATGCAAAATTCAGGCCAGTAAGTGACATCATTCATGGACTTTCAGATTTTTTAGAATGAACCTTGCTTTGATGTATTCAGACACTGATAAAGAGGTAAGTAAATACAACCTTGTAAACAAAAGCTAGAAAAATGAAGTGGTACTCAAAGCAGCTCTGAAAAACACATAGCACCACTGAGGGCTTCTGCACTTGAAAAGAGCACATACAGCCAGGAAGTCACTTTGCAGAACCCAATTACACATTTTTAGTGAAATCTCTGTGAGGTCGTGGAGGCAGTGAGGGGTGGGCTCAAGCAGGAGTGCTCACCACACTCTAATTAATGCATTTGTTCCTTTCTCTACAAAGAATATGACAGGTAGAGACATAATGAAAGGAAATGAGGATGGGTTTGGGATATTGAGAAAAGCCTCAGCAAGCCAGGTGGTTTCATTCTCCAGTAACCAAGGGGTTTCAGCCTGGGGTGATGGGCCATTCAGTTACAGGGAAAAGGAGGGGGTGTGCAGGCTTACTTACATGCAGTGGAAAATACAAAGTGGTCTAGAGGGCATTGATATACAACATCTGCCAGTGTCAGTGTGTCCAAATCTCCTACACAGCGTATTAGAAAGCCTGACCTGTTTTAATCTGAGGGTTGCTCACTGCATTGGTTCAGAAGGGTACTGGGGCTGGCGTAGCCATGTGGTGCACTGCAGAGACCTGTGGGACTCCTGTTCATCCCAGCATGCCAAAGAGTCAGGAGTTATTCCTGGTCAAAATTACAGGAGATTTGGGATGGAAGGTCATCACAGGCTGCCAGGGAACCACATTGCTCAAATGGAATAGTTGAGATGTGCAGCTTCACTGTTTTGTCTGCCTTTTCTAGTGATTTGTTGCTGCTGGAAAGCTCAGTCCCAAGCAAGTGTTATCTTCAGCCCCAGCCAGAATCCAGGGAATAGCAGGAAGACATCTAGTTTCTCCTCTGCAAATTAACATCAAAGTAACAACAAGTTTCAAGTGTGAGGGTAGAGTCAGGCCTTATGTCAAAGAGTTCTGATAGAGCTGGAAGATTCTCCTTCTGAGAAGAAAAAGCTGCTGGGGAAGGAGATGTCAACGGTGCCATCTGGAGGAGGTCGTCCTCAAGAGCCAGCAGAGAATCTGTTGTCACTTTTGACGTATGGAGCCAGTCTGAGACAGTTCCAGCACAGCCCTGCTTAGGAGGATATCTGTTTTCTTCCACACTGAAGACATGCTTCAGGCCTGGAATTATCCTTCACATCTGCTGGTGCACATGAAAGAAGCAGCAGGCATCACACCTTGTATTTCACTTTAACCTCTGATAAATTTCACATTCCTTGGCCTAATGTCTTCTTTCCTTCCCCCTGCAAAATTCTTATTAAGGCATAAAACTCTCAAAAAATTCCTCTGTGTTTTTTTTTCTTGTGATTAGAGAGATTCCCTTTTGGCACCTCAAGAAAGGTTGTACAAATGAGGGACAAAACTCTTTATGTCCCTCTGGTGGTCTAAGCTACTGTACAAGATATGGTCTTTCTTCATGATAGTGTTGATAATTAGAAAAACCAGGAAAAAAATCAAGAAGGGAAAGGAAAAATATTGATAGGAATTAATCATTAACACTAATGCTTCAGGAGAGATCATGCCAATGGTTTGTGAGCGTGGGGCACAAATATATGTATATTGCAATTGTCATTTAAATAAATTCAGAAGTCACCATTTTTGCAATCTGTAAAAGATCTCCTGAATGTATTAATCTGATCAACTATATTGTCCCAGTTTAATTCTAGGCAGCATCTCAGTCAGAATACCGTGTTTATTATGAACTGCTATGATTTCTGCTCATTATGGAGGAAAGGAACTTCAGTAGCGGAAAAATACTTGGATTTTAGCTGAAGAGGAACTCCACTAAGCAAAGAGTTGTAATGAAATATCAAAATAAAATAACTAAGTGCTCATTCGAGTTTATGCTACCACAATGTCTCATTCTGAATGCTTTTGGAAAATTATCTTATTTTTCAATGTACAATATCGGCATTTTATTTTCTTTCCCATAAATGCATAGTGACCTTTCAAGAAGTGGACATTAGTTTTTATATTACCAGAAACCCAGAAAGTAAATAGATATTATTCTAAGTTGCAATATGCTAGAAGACTTTCAGACTGACCCCATATGTTTAAAGTCACAACTGATGCACGGATATAGGAGACAAAAAGTATTCCTTCACACTATAAACCAGCAAAACAAAACCTTCCCAGAGGCACAGCACCATGTAAGACCTTTAACTCTTGTCCCCAGCAAAATGAGAGAGAATGCCAGGTGGGAATATGATGTTCCTACCCGGACTGTGCCCTTATGTTACTGGGATTGTTTCAGCTACGAGTGCTCACATACATAATATGACTTAAGCTCCATGAAGACAAATGTACCTTCAGTTTCTGGCTGTCTTCCATTGCTTTCTAAAAGAGAAATGCAAGGAAAAATATGCCTGGTAAGAAGTACAGAGAATTCATAAGAAACAGATGAACATGTTTCCTTTCTTAAAAAAAAAAAAAAAAGAAAAGAAAAAAGAGAGAGAGAAAAAGGGAAACAAATGTTGTTGCTATTACCTTGGTTACTTGCACATAACAGATGGCCAGTTATATTCACTACTTACCTACAGCCAAAACAGGTATTTGAAATAGCTTTGTTTACTAATCCTAAATATAGGAGTGGCTGGTTTTATACAGTAGTAATTTTTAATTAATTATATTCTGATTGCTGAAATTATTTTTCACTCTAGTGCTATAACTGATGCAAATGTTTCACTTTGGAAAAGCTCATGCATTTATATTATCTGAGAAGTGTAGTATTTATTTGTGTTTTATACAAAATAAAGTCAAAAGCTTATGGATTAGGGTAAACAACTAGATCAAGAGGATATTTTATAAGTGCTGTAATAGAGCTTTCAGGAGGCTTGTAAGACCTCTGCAAGCACTGCTTGCAGCATCTAAAATTCACTCTGAATATATGATGTTTAAGTTGTACAAATCCCCCAACAAACAGTTTGTGCAAGTTCTGCTACACAGAAACAGGCAGAAAAACATGATTATATAGAATACCATCAAATCTAATTAAAAACAGAGGGAGAAAGCCAGTAAAATCAGGCTGGTGAAATATTAATGCACTTAATGCTGGAATGAAGCCTATATATCAATGTGAGATTTAATTCCAGAGTGTAGAATTTAAATGTCTGAAAAACGGACTCAGTCTATAGAAATAGAATTAGCAATTCCAATAAAAAATAGATACTCTGAAGGAAAAGTCTTCTGTCCTTGGCTTGAATCCATCTAGGCTGGTCTACACCACTCTTCAAAACCATTTAAACCAGCTAAATGTTCTGCTAAATTCCCATTACACTGATGGTCTCATTAGAAATGCAAGGCAGACCTCTCCAAGGGATACAGCCATCACTCTCTCCTATGAGCAGAAGCTGAAATAAGGTTTCTTCTGCAGCAGCTGCCCCAATGAGTGACTGTGTTTGCCCTGGTGATGTTTTTCCCCTTTAACGAAAGGGACAACAAATGCAATTGAATCATACCCTGAATTTTCCAACTCCTTGGCAGGGTGGTGAGAAAGTGCCCCACAGATCACAGCACTCCCTGAGAATGATGTTTGGGCAGAAGGATCCAGAGTACCTCCTTAAAAAGGAGAGAAATTCAGGAAAGCAAGGAAACAAACCCCTGTGAGGCCACTCTCTGAGCAAGGAAGCCACCAAAAAAATGCATGAATACTCAGAAAGAGGGAAGACAGCAGCTCACGCCTAAGTAGTCCAATCACTCTGACAGCTTACCAGAGTTTCATGGCTAATCATGCTCTGTGTGACAGGAGGAAATACATTTGAGGAATAAAAGTTTTGAATGTGCTGCTCGCAATCTTCGAATCCATTTCTTGCCTCCCTGCCCCTGCATCCCCTAAGCCTCTCTAGGTGTGATTAACAGTTATTTACTAATGCTCTCCCTCTAATTTCTGAGCCATTGCTGATGCTGCCACCTAAAAAATATTCATTTCAAAGGTGAAATGAAGTAAGAGTGCATGAACTGCAGTACTGCCTCTGTGTCAGCCATTGTGACAGAAATCTTGGGGAATTTAATGTTTCTGAGACAGAGCTGACACTGCCAAGTCTCCCTGCTGAATGTGCAGCATCTGATTTTGTACTCAAGTGATTATTTCCTCACAAATGATCTCTTACTGCCTAATCCCAAGTGCTACAAGCATCTGTCCTTATGCTGGAGTCATCATGGGGTGAGCTTTATTGTCACATTTCAAGGTACATCACAAATGACCCTCAGATTTTGCCAGCCAGTGGTCTTCCAGCCAGTGTCTGTATGGTGACATGGAAGATCTGAGGTGTATGGATACTTCAGTCTAGCGTAGCTGATTTTAAATAACTTATTGTCTCTAGACACTGTTCAGCTTCCTGTCTGTCTAATAGGCAAACCTGCTTTTTCTCATGTGAAAAACATATTTATTGACTCTAACATTATTACAGCTTTAATACTTCCAGCTAATAAGGGGCTATTGCTAGAATTTCTTTATTATTGTTGTTTTCATGTACCTTAAGAAACCCCATATTCTCATTGCCCTCGAGCTTTCCTCTAGTATCGCCCATTCCTTTTATCCATCTTCAGTATTCTACATTTTCTTTTTCAGACTATGTTTCATGTATATGTATTCATATTACATATATTTAAATTTCATGTCTATTGCACAGATTGCTTTTTCACTTCTAATTACGACTTTTACTTGACCAATGAAGCTGAAGCCACTTTCAGTAGTTGTTTTTTGTCTTGATTGTGGAAATGCAGCCTTTTTCTAACCTAACAAACTCTGCTTAAAAAATTTCAAGCTTCCTTGTCTCTAGACTTTTCTACCCCATCAACTTATGGTCAACAATTTCTATGCTTTGGGACACCAGCCTTTCCTTTATTTGTCTAGCTTGAACATAATAAAATCATGGTCTGGTTCACAGGCAACCATATGTTTCCTATCCACTGACCAATTTATCTTTATTCAAAGGAGGGGTGAGAATGTCTGGTGAAAAGTCGTCAGTGCTAGAAAGTGCCACAAAGACCATCTACAACCTTCACTCCAATTTCACAGCTGTCTGTGCTGGAAGTCTGGTGATACCTTCCAAACCAGGACCTCTGGAATCCACCTGATAAACCTGCTTTTCCTTTCCACATTGATGCTGATGGACCACCTTCATCCCCTCTTGTAACTGGAGTCGATATTCAGTTGATATTCTGTCTCTGGGATAAAGAAGAAGTTTATTTGACATCCTGAGCTGGAGCTTTCCGTGTCAAGAAAGGCTAGAGGAGGAAAGGAACAGTTCCCAAAGGCACATGGCTGACTGACTGATACAGAGAGGCTATTGCTGAATATATACATGGCACAGGAACATATGGCAACTATACCTCCTCCATTCCCTCTGCAGCTCCAGCCAGTAGAAGCACATCTGTGAAAGACACACCAGGACCCCCAAAGTTTTCAGCATTTCCTTTCAAATACTTTGCCTAGCCATTTCCTGGAAAGTCACTAAATGTATTTTACTCAGTCCCGTCTGCAATACTTATAGCTTCATTTAGTTTTAATATAGTTATAAATGGGCTGTAGCGGCCTGCTTTTTTTAATAACTAAGTAAATGAAACCCTGTCTGTAATAATAAATGAACCATCCATCTGGGAGGCCTCCAGTAAAAATTTCAACAGGTATTTATTGCTCCTTTATGTAAACAGTACTCTGGACAATACAAGTGATTATACTCTCTGTCAGCCTTGTCAGGAAGGAGACAGTACAGTTTTGGATGAAGTTCCATAGCATACACACTGAATTTAGAGGTTTATTTGACTAGATGGAGAAAAAATGATTAAAACAAGCAAATAAACAGAAAAGAATCCAGTTGGCTACTGTGAAAGGAAGCATACCATTTTATTTAAAGATACGGGGTGCGAGGATTATCTATAAAAAATGGACAGGTCTGTAGTGCTAGAGACTTCTCACAACTCCAGATGCTACACAGACAGCTCCCTAAACAACCCCACCCCCTCAAAAGTGGAAGGAGTTTCACTGTAAAATCAACACCTTACAGTGACTTTAAAATATATTGTGCTCTTATAGGTTCATATATTATGGAAGAGCAGTGCCTCGGGAGAATCTCCAACTGGAGTGCAAGAGACTGAAAATCATGCTATCCATCCCTGAGGGTTATCCCTTTCATTCATGGACACTGTTCACACACTGGAACGGGCAATAGCATGACACTTTTCAAGTAATGACATTTTAATTTAAAAAAATCTCATTGCCAAAATCATCTTCATACCACTGTTATATCCCAGCTCCTAATTACACAACATTACATTCCACTATTGTTGGAATAATACAACGTCAGAATAAATTGTCAAGTAACTAACTCAGTGTGTAGCAAGAAGGGGAAAAAAAGAAAGAAACAAGAGGCAGAAAGACCTGAAACTCATGTATGGCCAAGGTGATGTGCTATCACTTGATGCTGAGGAGTGAGCCGTAGGGAGTTCTGTGCATTAAATATGCAGGGGCCATTGTGACTTTTGTCAAAATTTCCAGCCCTCAAATTTCTGTGGAAATGGGCTTAAACCTCTCCCATGAGCAGATTTCTCAGAGACTTTCATTTTCAGCCAAGATAGGCACAGGGAAAAATGCATTTTTTTCCTTCTGATGCAGACTGTAAAAGGAAAACAAAGCTCTCTGCCGAACACCAGGCAGATTCTGCCCCACGGAGCAAACCGATTGCTCTCCTTATGAGACCTGCACCCTGCATGCTCTGCTCAGAGAGAGAGGTAGCACTGCTCCTGAAGCTGCCTCCATGGCCAGGGTGTTTCCAACAGGGTTACCAAGCTTACCAAGCTTAACTTACTAGGAGATAGCATGTTAGAGATAGTATTCTCTTGACTCCTCTCTGCTTTTGATATGTTGCAAGATGCTGAAAGAGGAAAAGATAATCTCAGCAAGGCAGACATCTCTGAACTGATAGCAGTCCCACAAAAATACAGGAGTTCTCAGGTTTGCTTGAGGATGGGCTGAGGGAGGGAGGGAGGGAGGGAGGGAGCTGCTAAGGGAGTGCCAGGACATGGGGCACAGGCTCTGCAGGGACAGGGAAGCTGGAGGCTGGCACTGGCACCTGGAGCAAGCTCATGGCCATGAAGTTCACTGCTGGGGCAAGAAAACACGTGCAATCTGTAGTGGTCAGATAATTCCTTTGGTCCCATGGAGCAGCAGTGAAGGGATGGTTACTCATAGGGTCCCATTAATTCAAACTGCACCGGTCGAGGTGTGCATGGGCTTGGCCAGGGCCTTCCTGGCACCGACCCTCAGCTGCCCTGGGGCCTGATGTCACCAAGTGCTTCTGACCTGCTTGCTTCACTTTGAGATAACCCCTTCTAGGGTGCAAAATGGGCTATTCCTCCTTATTTGAAATAATCTCATTTGGACATAGCAACAGCAAAAATAATCAGCTGAGGGCTTCTCCTTCAGAGAGAAGAGTTTTACTCCCAGCATTCAGATGTGCTGTGCAGAAATATACCACCTGGATTCCAATATATATGTATTAAAAAAAAAAAAAGGAAAAGAAAAGGTATTTTTTCTTAAAAACACTCTTTGGAAAAAATTATGAATTTAGCTCTCAAACAGTAAACCACACTATATCTCCTCTCTAATGTCTCTTTTTAAATATACACCAGGGAACAACTCATAACTCACTCGACACACACTATCTTATGAGTTATAGGTCAGTCATCTATGCTCAGAGTGTGTGTTGCACTTCCACACAACCTTATGAATTTTCCATCCCTCATCATTCATAACATGTCAGAATATCTATTACAAACCCTTGTTTGCAAGGAGGGCTTCTATTTTCTCCTTTCGTTTTATCACTGCTCTTAAATTTTCTTCTGGACACCAGCTTGGCATGCTGGCAGTACCATGCTGGCAGTTTCTGAGAAAAAACCAGTCAAAAATTCTGTCAGGTTGTAATGTCACTTGCAAAGAAATATCCTTTTTTAACTAATAGAAGTAGTGTATAAAAATGAATTAGGCACAATTGTATTCTGATTGCCAACTTCTACCACCCAGCTGCTAACTACCACAACCATCTCATAAAAAAGAATAATCTGGAAGTCTAAATGATGTCTGATAATGCTTTCTGCCATCCTAAATCTTTGGAAATGTTGAATCGTCTTGAGAAAAATGTCAACAATATTTTTTCACAAAGGCTCAAGTATGGACAAGACTAACTAAAGTCTTGTGTGAGGGATTTAGAGCTGAGGGAAATTTTCTAACATATAGTTTGGCCATTAAGAACAGTGTGAGGACCAGCCAAAATGCTTGGCAATTGCTAGATTTGAGCACTGCTTTTCCCTAAATAAATAAAGAAGTTTAAATTCTATGTAAAATGATAAATTTCAACATTTCTGAAATGCTGCACTTTCCTTTTCTTCTTTCAAAAACATTACTTTGAAATATGCTTGTATCTAGTACTGAAACAAGGCTGCCCAAGCACTTTCAGGAGTAAGGTAACCTAAATGAAATTATTAGCCCTGAATGTATTTCTTTTTCATTTTGCTGAGAAAATTAACAAAACTATTTTTATTTTCAGTTACCCCATATGATGTTTATTGTATTAAACAAAATATCAATTACCCATGCTGATTCAGAAGCAAATTTAATTCAGTCTGCAAAGTTCTAAACCTAGATTTGTTTTGAATTTCATATGGGTGCCCAATACTTACTAGCTTCTTTCAATTTTTCCCTCTCATTGGCAGTTAATAGAAACTTTCAGTGAAATATTTTTTTTTGTCATCAGTTGCCAGACTGCCATTAATAGAAGCAAACATTCTTAGCGGTGTTGTGAGCAAGAGCTGGTATGAACCAATCATACGGGAGACGGATTCTCAGATTGTTACGTGACTGAAATGGAGGGATTTGTGTTGCTGGCTTTTTAGTTTAGTTAGTTTGTTTGTTTTACAAAATCAGATAGGAATAAAGACCACTTGCTCAAATCTACTCCATTAGATAGCTGGTTGTTTGGTTTGTATGTTTGACATTTATGATTATCTGATACTGAGTTTCCAGGAAAAGAATTCTGCGTGGGCTCCTACAGGATCTACCTATGGCCTCCACCTTTGAAAAAATGGCTTTAAGCATCGCTTAACTTGCTATTATTTGATGTCAGCTTGAGTCCAATCAAAACAATCATTATTATTTCAGAAGTACTTTTGGGTGTGGAAATAAAATATGCAGGACTTAATATTGACAGAGCTGTGAATAATTATCTGTTTGATATTTAAGTAAGAATAAACCCTACAGATAATAATGCGTTAATTTAGTACACCTGCAACTGGTTTGTGATCAAATATTGTGTCTATATTATGCAATATATGTTCAAAAAGTCATATATACAAGGAATGACATGACTTTTGAAGAATTCAATTTAGTAGTAACATTGTTAATGGTCAAAAGTAGATCTCCTGAACTAAATGTATTGGGTTACTGTCTTGGGGTGACCAGGACAGTTACTTTTATCATCAGTGTCACTCTAGTAAAACCAGTTTATCAGCAATTAATTTAGCTCACTATATTACCTTCAAGGCAAATGATTTTTACTGATAAAAGAAAAAACTTCAGATGTACATGTTATATCAGGCACTTAAATACTTCTAGTGCTGACGACAGCAGAGATGGCTGATAAAAATAAGAAATAAAGTAGGCAAAATGTAGGAGACTGACAATAAAGAGCTTTGAAATATGTAAATAACTTTCCAGAAGTTCTACAAACCCTTAGACTATCTCCAGCAGAGTGTTTATTAGTCTAAAGAAATCATTGTGTACTTTTCAGAGTACTACAGAAAGGTTTTTCCTGCTCCAAAGATGCAGCAAACAGCCCTCATTACATCTTATTTATAAATGTCTTGAATGCTTCAAGTTTATTTGCAATTTAAAGAGGTGCCAAAGAAGAACAAGGAATAAAAAAAGGTCTGTCAGAATTTTCTTATTGATACTTTCTCCCATTCTTCCATCTAGCTGAACACCAAAGCGTGAGGACTTACTCTCCTCATTACCAGGATCATTAACTAGTATGACCCATCCTATCAAGACAGGTACCAGTTTGTTACTGGGCTTCATCCTATGGCACTGTTTTCTAGTGAGAGATCTCTGTGTAGGTACATTTCCCAACACCCTATGAAACCAGAAGTAAGCAAACCCATGATAATTCTCAGTCACTCAGAAAGAGGATTAGAGGCAAAGAGATTCGCTGTTTTTAAACAAAGTCACAATACACTGTTCAGTGAGATTATGAGCTGGGAAGGAAACTCCAGGTCCTGCTGGGAAGACATAGGCACTGCCTCAGATGTACCCATGACCCAACATCTTACACTGTTCACTCTCGACTTCATCTTTGGAGCCTGCACTAGGAGAAAATTTTAAGGGAAAGAAAGCCAAAGATGAGGTGGGAAGGTGAAGAGGTGCCGAAACAGTATCTTCTCCATATCTCTTCTATCAGAGCTCAGCAGAGCTACCAGAGCAGAATATGCCAACACTCAAGAACCTCTAATTTTCTGGCAAACAGGCATGCCTGCCTGAGACAGAGCAAGAGGGTTTTATGTAAAGAATGCATTTATTAATCTGTAAAATGTTGCAAATGAAAAATAAAATTGGACTGGAAGATTTCAATTTTTTCCAGAAAAACCCATAACATTTGACCCATTTTGGTATTTTAAATCAAAATTTGATTATTTTAAGCTACATGTGAGAGATCATTCATTCTGAACAAGGATTTGTTATATTGCTTGTATAGAATAGGATTAAATAAACTTTTATCACACTGGGACTGTTAACTCTTGACGTTCTTTACTGCTACACTCATGCAGTTATTAACCCCTAAAAGTCTTTGGTTTGGGCTGTAATTTCTTCTTCCATTAGTTTTTGTGAGATCTGAAACTGCACTCAGAAGTGCCCTTTAAATACTTGTTTTTTGGTGGAGTTTTCCCCCCATCCTTGTAACAGCCATGACAATTGGGCTGCTAATTATTATCACGAGATATTAAAAACCCATTTCAGCAGATGTGTGAAGGAGCAGCAGATAGATGCCTTCTGCACCCCTGCTTGGGACCACTGGGGCTGTGCATGGGATGTCAGTGCAGCTGTGGTGATGGTCCCTGCCTGCCTGTCAGCTGGGGAGAGTCTGCTGCCAGCGTGGCTTTCTGTGGGGGACTGTCTCTGTCCCAGCTCAGCACCAGCATGGCTCTGCGACCAGGCAGGCAGGCAAGCACACCTGAAATCAGCCCAAGCCAATGCCATACTCAGAGGTGTCCTTTGCGAGAAGGGGTGGGTGAAAATTAGCTTAGAAGGATGGCCACGCCTTCTGCGGTGCTCTGGGGTCTGGTGGCTTGGAAATGAGGGGGAGTGGTGCCCACGGCTTGCAGCAACTACCCATGCACAGGTCTTGGGGCTACTTTGGCTTCTGACGCAGCTGAAATACCAAGTACGGAGACTTTGTCCCACAGCCCCAACTCTGAGGCTCACAAAAGGTTACATGGAGACACAGGAGGTGCCCTTCTCCAGCTGCTTATGGCTCAGGGTCAGTCCCTGAGGAGTTCTGGGATGGTACTCAGGGCTGGGGCGAGGGACACTGTCGCACATGGCCCAAGAAACCACACCAGGGCTTGACAATGTTGAAGACGTGGGTGAAAGCACACAGAAATGAGTGCCTAGCTATTTAACAACAATCATGGATATTTAAGACTGAAACCCAAGCCACAGCCCCATTTTGGGGGTTCAGGCACAAGATGAGCCTCTTGCATCTTTGCTTGGACACCACTCCCGAGGTGTGAATGCCCTCTGACACCCAACAGCAAGAGGAGGTCAGGGAGCAGGCACTGGCACACCCTGCAGGGCATCACTCCTGTGTACTGTGGCCATGCTGGCCCTGAGCTGCTCTCCCTCCTCTGAGGACTGTGCTTCATCTGCTGTGCAAAGATTGAAACCAAGGAAGGAATAAGGAGGAAAGTGGTAGCGAGAACTCACTTTGTGGTTTCAGCTGTGAGCATCTTCAGTGCTCTTCAAAGGTGGTGATGCTGCTGTATCACATTAGCCCCCTGTACAGGTAATGAATGGGAGCTGTATACTGTGAGCATTAGATCATCAACCTCAAAGAGATTTAGGGGGAAAAAATCATAATACAAACTGAAAAATAAATACATGCAGACTGGGACATAGAAATATGTCTTTTCTTTAGAATGCTGATTAATGTTGCATCACAATAGCCCCCAAGGCTCATTTTCCTATTTGTAAAAGGGTAATAACTATTAGCTTTACCAATGTTTGTAGCAGGCTTTGAGGGGGGTTGTGTGTTCAAAAGAAATACTAATGACCTGGAGAGGTCATTAGTTTGGGGATATTCTGTTGGACTGGCACCAAATCTCCTCTGACTTTGCCTAAGAAATCATACAGCAAAGAGTGAACTTTCATCTGCACTAGCTTCAGGCATATTTGAAATTACTTAAATGAATGTAATTGCAAAGTAATTTTATTCCACTGTTTTATAGCAGTTTTTCTGTTCAGCCAAAGGCAAGACTGGCAAGCCCTTGAAGGACAGGAGGCTGCTGAGAGGATTATATTTTGTCAGGACTTCTCAGCACTAGAGGACTCACCTCATCTCAGCAAACAGCCCATCACACAGGACCACCAACATGAGCCCCACCACCAGGCGGGGTAGCCCTAATTTACACCATTTGCACTTGGTCTGAGCACCTGATGAGGTGCTAACTATAGCAGGTCTGTGTGACATGACTATAGTCCTAGAGGTAATTTCCTACACCTTATTACCACATAATAATGGCCTCTTAACAACCAGGCTAATCAAGAATTAATGAGGCACTAAAACACTTTTAGGAACAATGAAGGGTTTAAAAATTTCTCTTATGTGTTTTATTTAAAAAGCAATTAATTTAACAGTTACTGCCCTTACTTTGGAATCATATAAAAAGTCTTGGTACTTATCAAATGTATCAGTTGAAAGGTTTTATTCATTTATCAGTTATTTACTCATGTGAGGCTGCACATAACCTAAAGAGAGTAGAACCAGATCTGGGCCCTGTCTGCCTCCCTTGTGTAATTCCTTTTGTCTGCTCAGGCACTCCCTGGCTCTCACACAGGGAGGCCTGTTTGTCCAACAGTAAAGTACAACACCAAAACCAGACCAAAGTCAGCCCAAATTAACACTACTGCCAAAAAAGGGTTTTTTTTCTTAGCTCTGGAAACTAAACTGTCAGGGTTTTGGTTTGTTGTTTGTTGGGGGTTTTTTGGGTGTTTTTTTTTGTTTGTTTTGTTGGGGGTTTTTTTTTGTTTTTTTTGTTTTTTTGTTTTTTTTAAGGAAGGGAGGGTGCACTTAAATGGGGAGACATCCTTGATGGAAGTTTTTGAGAAGCTGAGTGAAATAAATTGGGGAAAAAAAGTAGGGATAATTCATGCTGCTAAAGGATTTCATATCAGTGACTCAATGCTGAATTAAAGCCTGAAAATATGTGCCTTTACCATCAGCCTGGAAGGCATAATCAAAACAAAAACATGTTCAAATTTGACTTATTTTTTAAAACTTCCTTCTGTGGTGTAAGGGTGGGGGTTATATCCTGGTTTGCTGAGAAAATCCCCAAATAGATCATTCTGTGACAGCTAACAGTTATGGTTATTAATTCCACTGCTGACATTGAAATTATACTGATTCCCAACATAATGGATGAGTAAATAGCACATTAGAAATTCTCAGATGCTTCCACATTTCCTATGCAATCAAAAAAAAGAACTCCCTCATTAAATAATACACTGTCAGAAAAGGCAATTTGATTAAATAAACCTATCTGTCAATCATGCCTAAAGTTATAAAAGGAAAACATTTTATAGCTAAGTAAAACTTTTCTCCATATTAATCTCTCTGTCTCTCTTTTTATTTTCTTTTTCTTGCGTGATTCTTAAAAGAGAAGTAATGGAAATCTATGTGCCCTAAAGGAAGATTGGAGCAATACCTGGGCACCTGACAAAGGAGTTAAAAGTTAGTCTTTACCATGAAGCAGAGATGACATGATGGAAGAATCAAGGGGGAAAGGAGGCAAATGATGACATGCACTAATCCAGAAACCTGAGCTACTGTGGGTGTGTTTTTTGTATCCTGTGTTACATATAGCTCTTTATTTCTTTTCTGTTTTTCAGGAGACATGGAGACATGTTTTGTGGGGCAGAAGTAGAAAAGGGGAGGGCCCACAGAGGTGAAAAACAGTAAGAAATGAGGCTGCAGGTGATGGATCCTGGCACAACCAGGGATGGGATGGTGGGAAAACAGCAGAGAGGGTGCAGCAAGAAAGAAAATGAAGGGAAAAAAAGCAGAAGTGGTGGGTGGCAGAGGATGGACAGCAAGTAACAAGAGTGGGAAAGAAATCAGAAATCATCCTGTGCATTGGGTCTAGGGAGCCCAGGAGTACATGGAGACTGGGCAGGGATGTGGGGCTGTTACCCAGGTTTGTTCTACTGGGGTCCCCTCTGCCCCATCCACAGAGCCACACTACCAAAGCATCAAACACGTATTCTCCTGTAGCAGCAAATGAGGCCACACATTACCCAGCTGCATTACAACAACAGTGGGGTTAATTTTTCATGCTACTTAATTTCATCAACACTGTGGGCTGGGGAGAGGGGAAGAGTTGTGTAACATGGTGTGATGGGTGGAAAGTCTCTGAACGTCACTGTGTCTGGTGGCCAAAGATGGAAACAGGGTCTGGCGGCTTCCTCTCCTTGGCTTTGGGAGGCAGCAGCTTCTTAGGACATCAAATACTTAATTAACTGAGCTGCAGAATTGTAGGATAAGATTCATACAGTTCCTTCTCTGATGGGAGAGTGTCAGCCTGGACCGTGCTGTTCTTGGTGAGTCTTTAAAGCTAATGCAACTCATACAGAAGACATTCTTTGAAAAGAACCAGAGATCTATTTGAATAAAAACCTGAGTGGATGACAAGTGCATGCAAAGCAGTAAGATGAGATTTTAATTTCGCTCAAGTAGAAAAACATAAGCGGCTTGAGCAGGAGGTATTTGCTTTCCAGCTAGGCACCCAGGCTTTTATGTTCTTCAGTGCACAGAAAGAGTTGTTCTTCTCATAGTGAATTCATAGCTCTGCAATGTCATTGAGCCAAATGGGATCATGCTAAACAGATATTTGGCCATTTCTGTTAGATAAAGATAAATCAAAATAATTTTAGAAGGAGGGCTGTTGCTTTATATAATCTTTTCACAAGGCCTGGAGATAATGGTTATTAAGTCATCCACCTACTTTTGTCTGAGGGAAATATATACAAATTTGGAATAATACCAGTATTATAGGTCCTTCTATAAATCTTACCTTTAGCATCCAACTTTTTTCCCACCTCTCATTGTTTTCGTATTTTGTATGTCTTTATATTTGATCTGTCTTATGTGCTAGATACAGTAATGAAACTCCTAAAATCCTGGATGAAAGTCTTCTGTTACCATACCTCTGATCTTCCCCCTTCTCTCTTTATTCCACTGTCTCCCAGGCTTCAGAGCTCGAAATCTGGTCCCCGATTCCTGCCTACTCAGCATCAGTCACAGGATGCTGCTGTGGGTGCTGCAGGGCTCCTTACCAGAGCATGCCTGCTGAAGAGTGGCATTGGCCAGCCACTCCCAGTCAGTAATGAAATCCATGTAAAAGACTCAGGGAGAGGTTTCTTTCTCTTGAATACAAAGCCTTCAAGAGTAAAACTCTTCAGGGGAGGACAGGACATCCCTCCTAAGTTGACCGTGTGTCTCCTGGCCTCGGAGCTGGACCGCTCACCCACCAGAGCCGTGCTGGGATCACTGTGCTGCGGGACGCGATGCTCAGTGGGCTCATGGCAGCTGTGAGGGATGTTGAGGAGAAGCAAACCTCCACTCTGACAAACACAGGTTCCTCTTTTTATCTCTTGCTCGTTCCATGTGCAGTCACTTTGTAGCAAGCCCTTTTTTGAACACATGCAAGTCATCCCACTTTACTGAGGCTGCTCACAGTAAAGCCTGCTGCTCCCAGGCAAATGCTTTTTAACTGAACTGGAGATGGGCAGCACAGCACAAGCAGAAATCTAGGTACCCACAGGAATTCTCGGTCTTTTAAACATTAATATTGAAAGAAGTCCTGCTAGAAGACATCATGCTTGTCTATAATTATTTATGAGATCAAAATCTTCCTGTGTGACAGAGGAGAACCCAGATTTTTTTAACAGTTTGTGGCAAAAGGCTTCATTGTTTCTTCCACAGAAGTGTATAGAAATTGCTGTTGCTTACAGTTATTACAAGTATTAAAGTTTATGTCTCATATTACATTTATTGTATAAGTGAAATGTGGATTTTACATGAGCAAGGACCTGAATTGTTTCTTAAGACCAACAGTTAAAACCAGTATAGACCAGAGTAATGAAAAACTGTTTTTGAGGTTATGTCAATGATGTTCTGGGGTTGCCGGCCCCAGACCTTTTCCTTGCTCTTTTCTGTATTTGGCCTCCATCTGAACTACATCAGGACAGGACACACATCTGGAAGCCTGCCTCATCTCCCTGGGGGACTTCAGAACAGAAGTCCCCCTCTATGCCTACCTAAATGCCACACAATTGGTCATGAAACCAGGTACAAAAGGGCAATTTTCTCATTCTTTGTCTGTATTGTGCTATTAAATACTTTCAAGATATTATTTGTGCTGATTTGTCTGCTTTGGTTTGATAGTAGGAAAGCTGATGGTGAATGTACAGGATTTTTACCCATAACTGCACTAAATTCTAATACAATTAAATATATGGTAAGTTCACATGTTTATCAGGTAACAGATCAGTTCTGTTTTAATTTAGTCTACCTGATCTATCACACCTCCTGGAGTGTGCCTCTGAAGAAAAATGTCAAGTGACTCCTTTTCTCTAGCAACAATTGCTTACAGTTTATGCCATGAAAGGGGGAATCAGCACAAATGAATCCTGACAAAATATCTTACAAAACTAATAAAAATCAGCATGCAGAAATGCCAGCTGTAATTGCACTATTTTGCCATAAAAGGTCTGTGGGCCAATCAAACCATGTGGTTGTTTTTTTTTTTCCTTTGGAAAAACTAAGCTTTTATCTTTGTAAGTCAGTGGTACAGTTGCCCTGATTTTGGAACGATCAGTAAGTATAATCCTTTTGAATCTCAGGAACAATATACCTCATCCAAACCTTTGTCCTGATTCATCTCCAGCTTTGATAGCTTTGGTGTGTCACCCTGCTTGCTTGTCAAATCTATCTATCTAAATTGCCGATAAATATATTCCACATCTCTTTTGGGAGATGAAGCTTGTCTGCATGCTAAACAAAGAACAGAATGCAAAAAGCCAAGATACACTCTGAGATATAATATTCTCCCTCTTAAAATACCACAGGTGAAATGATAATGTGGAAATATTCTTACCCTGAGGAAGGCAGACTCCAGTTGTAGCTTAGCAAATCAAAGACCAGAAAACTTGCTTGCAATAACATCCTAACAAATCCAAAGGGTTGGTTTTTCCCCAGTTAAAAAATATCCGCACTCTGACTTTTAATCCAAATCCAAAGATTAAGGCAGAAGAACTTCAATAATTTGTTTAGTTAGGTATGAAAAGTAATTTGTCATGAAACTGCCAGCCTGTCACTATAAAGGTTTAAAAAAATCATAGCTATTCATGGCTGAACAGTCGGACTTTTCCACACAGGAAAATTCATCATCATTTCAGGTTTCAGTATCTTTTTGTATTTTGCATGGCAAATAAAAAGTTGTCCACCAAGCTTGAAATGTCTCTTTTTTTTCGAGTTGGTCACTCTGTGGGAAAAACAGGCGCTTCTTTAAACTCCTTTTATTTTTTCTTCATAGTCATAAAATAAGTTTACAGCAAAATGAGGCAGCTTCTCATTCAGAATCTCACTTTCTTGTTATTAAAAAATTCTATCTGTGTACCAATAAAGCAGAAATCTAAGGCACTTCAGATTCCAAAATCTTTCCATTCCTGGACGAGCTTTAGTGTTCAAATGTTAATAGGATGCCTGCATTTAGGGGAAAAAAAAAAACCTAAAAAACTTGGCCTGTATTCAGGCTCAAGAGTCTGTGAAACAGACTTTTTCCATACTATGACCTCAGTCTTAGGATTTCTCTTTTGCAAAATGTTAGTTATTTTTCTTGGCAGGTGGCCAGAACCCTGTATCTCTCTTTCTTCCCCTCTCACCCTCCTCCTCTCCCCACCCTCCAGGCGCACACACACCTCTCTTCTTCCCATCACCCACAAATTCAGCCCTGAGGCGAGGTAACCCCCCCATCTTTTAGCTGATGGGACATGGTGTGGAGAAAAGAATCAGGTTATGGCATCCTGGAAGTATCCAATGCTCCCAATCGCCTTTCTCTTCTTTTGGACCCATTTTGTTTTGTTTGCCTGCCCCAACCCCCTGGGCAAAGCCAGCAGCCCCCCACACCCAGCAGCAGTGGTGCCCCCGCCAAGCATCAGCTACAGCGGGTTTCAAGTTGCAGCAGCTTTAGCCCAGGGTAGAGAATTTCCAAAATGTGTTACCCTGGCAACCAGGAATTTTAGCCCAGCAAAAACCACCACGCACACCGCGACTCCAACGTGCGAGACGCTGAGCTTCCATTCATCATTTTCTTCAGAGAAAAAATACAGAGTGGGGTCGATGGTGTCTGCCTTCCTGGAGGCATTGCCAATGAAACAGACTTCTTCCCAGGTACTTGCATCTCCTGATTTTCCTGGCAACCCCTCTTTAACCACTGTATTCCGAGCTAATACATAATACATACAAAGTTCCTAATTAGTCGCTTACAAATGACAAAGTCCAAGGAAAACAGTACTTAAGAGAAAAATAATATGCTTTCAGTGTAATACAGGAAAACATTTCCTCAAGCATGATGATATTTCACCTGGTTAAGTTAGCCAGCTTTATTCTAAATGGCATTCAATGAACACTGGTGATACAGAAGCATTTTTTGACTTGGTGTAAAATTAGAAATAATGCTCTTCATTATAGTAAGTTTTCCAGTGGGACAAAAGCTGCTGTTTTGTGGAGGTTTCTCCTGCATAAAACTACTTTCCCCTTCAGCTTTGAGCCAAGGGTGGCATCAAAACGAGGGCAGCTTCCTGCAGCTAATTATTTTTCCCTACAGTGTGCAGAGTACAGGTAGGTAGTAAAGGTGAAAGTGCTACACAAGAGGACCTGTATCAAGGGTATTTTATAAATAAAACTCTGCACTGAGCCATAAGGGTGGTTAATGCAAGCTATTTGCTATATCTGGTAAAAGAGAGGGATAGCATTTAAAAATAGGACAGTGAAAGCCCTTTCTCACCCCATCTAAGTCAAACAAAACTTCCCTGGACCTCAGTAGTACTTTTATTTAGTGTTCATCTATCCCTGTTTCTGTTGACATCTCAGATAATGCTTTTTTTGGTCTGACTCGAAATCAACAGAAGCTCAATTTTGTCCCAGGAAAACCACAGCTGCAATTAGGGTCAGATTGGGTTTCCATATGTTTTCTTTCTAAACCAAACAAATCAGCTCCAACTCATCTTCTTTCAGGGAGATCATGCTTTTGACATCTTTTTTTATATGACTTTCAGTGCTATTTGAAGATTATTTTTACTTGTATCAACTTTGACTGCTGTGTGTCTATATATTTTACATGGCAAAAAAAAAAGACCAATAGTTCAAATTTATTCTTTCTCCTTAACTTTGTAAACCTTAGAGACAGATTCAGTCAAGATCTGTGTGAGCAAATGTCTTCCAAGAAAATGCCCTTATAGCATTTGAAGAAAATAGACTTCTTGGTATCAACTTACAATAGGGTTTTTTTGTGAACTATCAGCTGCATTGTTCTCTGTAAACTCGAAAAATCTGTGCTCAGAAAAGGTGAGGAATTTGCAGGAAAAGTTCACATCAGCATTGTGACTATACCACAGCAGCTCTGATGCATCCCACAGGTGAAATCACTTTGTTTCTGGGAGTGGGAAGTTATGGTAGAATTACATTTTTAACAGTCTATATATTTAACACACAGAGAAACACTCTGTACATGGGCTAAGGGTAATATTTCAGGGGAAGGGGCAGAAAAAAAAAACTTTTTCATGGAAATTTGAGAGCTGAGGAGGGGGTTTTAAAATTTTAGCTGCCCTTGCTGGACTGGCTGAGCAGAGTGAGAATCTGGCAGTGTTAGGGGTTAGCTCTGCAAGCTGAGGCTCAAGTAAACAGGTGGAAGACTGCAATGAAGCCAGCCTTCTTCTTCTGCCAGAGACTTAGTTCATGGATAAACACTAGACTTTCACTTCTGCAGTTTTAAAGACCTCCATCACTCTGAAAAACACTGCCCTCATTCATCATAGTAAGGGGTTGTTTTCTTTCTTTCTTTTTTTTTTTTTTTTTCATGGTCTGCAAGACTTCTCTCAAAAACATCACAGATATACATTAAAAGCCATTGACATATTGATGTTTTTAGAAACAAACAAACAAACAAATACATAAAGGATGCCATTTCATATTAGCTACCACCCTTTGGAAGTTATGCTTCTCAGCAGAGTAGGGTCATCCGTGGCTCATGAGCAGATTCATATACTCCAGGATAGCCCTGCACAGAGCCCATGGAGTTACTAAAAGAGTTTTCACCAAATCACTGGCTGATGTGTCTGCTGCAGATGTCCTTGCCATCTAGCATGCCCACAAGCTGAACTGTGAAAGATTAGGAAGTTGCCCCAATATCTTAATCTGAAAGCTAAAAAGTGGATTACATCCCCTAGAAGTTTGTGCAGCCCTTTTTTTTTTGGAACCAGCTTCCTCACTAGCATGGATCTCACCCCTTCCATTGTCCTCCAGACCCATCTGTTAGCTATTTTCTGGTTCAATTGACTTGATCCATCATGGTCCTTTTGGCAAACAAAGAGAAGGATATTGAAGATGCACTGCTGGAGGGTTTTTTCCTCTGCAGCTTGCATGCTTTGTCCCTTCTCTATTTGCCATCTCTCTCTCCAGTTCAGCAAGACTAAAGCCAAATCCTTCTAATTTAAATTGTGTGACCCCTGTCCCAAGACTGAAATTCTGGGGAGAGAATGGGAGAGTGGTGATGGGGCAGGAGCTGCCACTGATCATCACATCTGCAGGCATCTGGGAAAGGCAGCAGCTTCTGCTCTCCCTTTCTCCCTACATGTGGCACTCCTCAGGACATTTACCACTTACTACCCAAGTCTGTCTTTGAAAACTGAAACTACTGCCCATTTCCTTTACTTTTCTGGGTGAATAATCCTCAGCTTTTTTTACAGAACATTACATTTTTCAACACTTTGTACAAATATTAATGAGATAGTTCTCATGGTGGTCTAATAATTTTAGCTGGGGGAAGTCCAAGCTTAAAATAACTTGCAACAGGCCTTTCAGTGAAGTGAGGTGGGATTAAGGCTACTCTTCCAACTCCAAAAGTCCCAGCAGGTTGCAATTGTTGCCTGAGAGACTTAAGGTCAAGACTACAGGTCAGCCAGATGTGAGAGGACAAGCTCCCCGGGGGCTAAAAGCTGGATGGTGAGCTGGCAGCACTTGCTCAAACTGATTGCCTGTATTTGAGACTGGTTCCCTCTGTTCTCTGCAGACACCTTGTAACCCCTCTGCCTCAGTCTTACCATTGCAGAAGGGGAAACCAGCAGGAGATTTTGGCTGTTGAATAATCTGTAAGACGCTCTGAACACACAAGGGGCAAGACAGAAGAGAGGAAGAAATAATCAACATGCGATGCTCATGCCAATACAAACGTGTGTCACATCAAGCAAGAACAACAGTGATGTTGCTCAAACATGATGTTTCCTTCCTGAAGGAGAATCAGGGTGATGAGAATGATGAGCAGGTGTTGGACGGGCAAGAAACTGCAGCACTAATGTCTGCAAATGGACAGCTTAGAAGCTGCTGACTTTAGTGCTGTTAATGGAGATCACCCTGAGCAAACCATTCTGCAAGTGATGCTGGGGACCAGCACAGGGAAGGAACAGAGCCAACATCTATTTCTGCCTGGCAAAAGCAAACAAGCCAACACACACACACACACACACACATGCACACACACACTGTGATCGCTGTGATTCTCAGAGAGTATTAGCAAAGGACAAAACCTGCATAACTGCCATAAATTATAAAAGCCCCCCTCAATCTTGGTTAATTCTCTTGTAAAAAGGGAGGGAAAAATCTGGAGCAGCTCAGCATGAAAGCAATTGTGGGAGGGTTAATAAAGAGACAGCACTGAGGTATCTAGTTGCTAGCCCTGATATCATTAAGTAAGTGCACTAGAAATGTCGAGGTAAATGCATAGCAGTGAATCACAGTCAGGCATGATTAACCTTGGGTAGTCTGAACTGAAAATCATTTACAAACACAAGGTGCTGAAGAACATCACAACAGACAGTACATTGAAAGTCATTCCAAGAGGGGAGTCACGCTGAGCGCTTCGTGTATTTGCACCATTTTTTAATTATTGTCACATTTTGCACGTGGGAGAATGGAAGACCCCAGACTCCCAGCTCAGGGAGGAGTTTCTTTGGCCCTGCAAGGTCCTCTGAAACATGTGCACTGGTTGGAATCAGTTTGCCTTGCATAGAAGTTTTCTAAAATAAAAAGTTTTAATTGCAACAGTCTGAGGCTTACTGAAAGGACAAACAGATTTGCCAAAGAAAGACTAAAATGCTATAACTGCAAATATTAAAGAACCAAAGACCCCTCTTCCTTCATCTGTACCCACGTCTAAATGCAGCCCTCCAGACGAGAGGTGGTAAAACCGGGGGGGGGAAAGAATTTTAATAAAAATTAGGGGTTTTTAACAAAATTTGTGAAAGTTTTCTGACCCTTGAAAATTGACCCTCTGATCACAAAACCAAAAGAACAAAAAATCACTGGATATTTCTGATCAGTCCCAAAAGTTTGGAAATGCTCAGCAAAGCTGTAACCATACGACCCATAGAGAGCTATATATATTGTGTACAACAACAAAACCCCTTCAAATACAGAATTCTCATGGCTTTAAAAGCATTCAATTACAAGGAACATGAATCAACCAGGGAAGACTCCAGACAGCTTAACACTTCGGTATTGTTTGCACCTTTTATTGCAATTCTTCAGTGCCAGCTCAGGTGATTATTGTGAATGCCAAGGTGGTGAAAGCCACAGGAATACCGTGCAAAATGTTACAGCTTAGATTTCCTTCCCGCTTTTGCATCAGTCTCATTCTCCTAAATCCATCTCCATTATCCTTAGCACTGCAATAACTGCCCTTATTCATCTGCCTCATTAGGATGCTGCATCAATTAATATGCATCATCTAATGCATACTATTTTTTTAATGTTTAATATTATTATTAGTGGAGAGCTATGTCGTAATGAGTCTATCTAGGGAGTTAATGCACACAGGAAAAGCCCCTATGCATAATGCTATTCCAAATGATTACTGTACCCAAACCCTCTGAACAGACCACTACGCATCCTGCAGACTCTGTTTCTGTACTCTCAGAGGTTACAGATGGCACCTCTGGTCCTGGGGCTCCAGGTCTCAGGGTTATGTTTGTTTTTGAGGACCTGGAGCAAGGCACAACGATTATCGTGAGGGGAGATGTCATGTTAATGCTTGGTTCACAAATGCCACCCTGCCTGATTCAGGAGGGTAATCAACCTGTCCTTTGAAGCTGCATAAATAATGTTTGGATGGAGGTAGTATATCTGCACCAGGGGTTGAATTAACAGCCATTGAATCATATAAGCTTGGCTAGAGTGTGAGGCTTGTAACATGCCTGAGGAAAATAAAAAAGACATTTTCAAGAAAAAAACATTAATTTACTCCTCCCCATCTTTTCTGTTATTTTCCTCTAGGCAAACATGACTTACTTTGTGGGGGTTTTTTTTGTTGCTGTTTGTTCCATTTTCACAGGGAAACGCTGATTCACAGTGAGATGCATCCAGTTTCTCCTTGTCAGGCCTGAACGTGCTGTCTCTCTCCTACATCAGTGTTGGTCCTTTTTAGCACCCCTGCCAGGAGATGCTAACTGGGCTCCTTTGACACTCTGAGGGGAGCGACACCTCGTAAGAGGGTGCAGCCTTTTTACCCACAGGGACCACTGGCAGCACTCGTGCCCCTTGCACAGCCCTGCAGCTCCCAGCTGGGCACTGCTGGAGCTCTTGCCCAGGCATGGTCTTCTCCACGTGCGTCAGGGAAGAGAACATCCATCTGCAGACAGACCAGGCACACAGGCTCACACATCCATGTGCAAGTGTGCACTGCAGGTTCTCCTGGCTGTGCATCGTGTGCACAGGTGCAAGTTGCTACAGCCCCAAAAGAGCAGAGAAAGTTTGTATTTGCCTGAGATACCAGGGGTAAAAAACTGTCCTAGGAGATGGTGGAAAAGAGAAGAAATCCAGGAAAGGCCAACAGCAGGGTAGCATAAAGAGAACTGCGGCATTGGTGTGTGTCTGTGTATCAGCATGAGTTGCTTTCTTTCACTAACACTCTCAGATCCAGCCCTCTATTGAGTAACATGAACACCTTTAGTTTGCTAGTGGCTTTTATTTGTCTTCAGTTTTTATCTCTGGTTTTCTCTTCTACTGTTCTCAGTTTTGTATCTCTTTCTGAAAACTTGATGTTCGCAACTCCTTTTTCTGCTCCTTAACTGTATCCCTCTCACTTTCTTCCTTCTCTTTTGACACAGCACTTGTTGTTTCCCTTCTTCTCCTCTCCTCTTTTTACCCCTGCCTCCATTTCCATGGAATTTCTCCAACTGGAGGGGCCTCCAGTTGCTGAACGCAGCAATTTATCAACAGTAACCAGTTGCTTCTGCCTCTAAAAATTGTTCTGGGAATCCATGTATGCTGTGGGGTAGCCTTAGAATATACTAACAATTTAAAGGTAAGAATTATAAATATACTGTATCTAGTAGACAGCCCAGTTCAAAAGGTTGTACCAACATCTCTTATTAGGCAGGGAACCTTTCACACCTAACGAGATTCTGACACACTATATAACCCTGTAGGTAGTCTCAAATCCAATCCATACTGAAATCCATACTGAATCCATACTGAAATCCATACAACCATATTGGGGTGTACCTCTGAACCCATATTTTGGGTTCAGTGATACCACTATTGTTGGTTCAGAACTCTTACAGGATTTTAATCCAATGAAGAAGAAGAAAGGAACATTCCTCATCAATAAAATACTAAGTGGAAAAAAACACTGTTTGGAGAATGGCTTACATTTTACATATTTCTAAATATCAGCAAAAATAAATGTGTTCATTTCTCCAAAATACCTCCAGATGGCATTAAAACCCTTCTTCTTTTGGTCTTTATTGCAATATTATTTTAAAAAATGATAATTATTGAAATCATTCTATTAAACGTTCCCAGCAATCATATTATCAGAAGGCATAAGGTTGCTAACGCTTAATTCATTTAATAAGTTTGTCTGAATGTGCTTGCACACTATAATTACATTCCACAACACAATCTGCAGGACAAGTCATTTCTTACACCATGTCAAATCTTTTTCTAGATTAATTTCCAGAGGATTTTTAATGCGTATTTGCAGCAGAAATCAAAACGTCCCACAATAAATCATTGTTATTGTACCTCCTTCTGTGACTACTTTTGGCCATGTAACAAATGGTGACACCTTGTGAGATTTACATGATATAATGCTCTGAATTTAAATAACAGGAATCAGAAAACATAAATTATGGGCCAGATGCACTCTAAAATTCACATGACTGACTGTTAGAAGAACTTCCCTCTCTCAAATGGGATTAAAGAGGTGAATGGTTTTGCAGAAATTCATAATGCTCCTGCCTACCGGTTATTAAAAGAATTCACTTATCTCGCTCAGTTTGGGAGACTGATGCTATTTTTTACATTTTTTTAACTTGCAGCTCATCTGTTTCATAGACTGGTTTATGTTGGCAAAACAATTCAGTCCTTTGTATACTAGAGTAAAGAACGGTAAAAGCTTCTATTGTTGCACTAAAGTGAAGGTGAACACTGATATATTACAAGTGCCTGTTCCTATCTATTTCTTGACTTCTTTTGTTAATTCAAAAACATCAACAAAATCGTGAGAGACCAGAGATAACTGTAATTGGATTTCAAGTAATTCAGAGGTGAAGCTGCAGACTGCAGTCTTTTAAAATTACATCAGTACATCAAAGGCATATGTGACATGATGTTTTTTAGCAAGTGTGACAAACTCCAGCAGCATTAAGGTAATGTTGAAGTAAGGTTCTAAAGGCCAGCCTTGCACAACCACAAAAATAATCTCATATCTATTCAGTGTGATATGGAGCCATTTCACTTGCAAAGATCGCTGACTTACTAGCATGCAGAAGTTCTAGGAATAATTAATGTTTAGTCATTATCTAAAAAGCCGTTTTACAAAAAGCATCAGTGAAAGAGCTTTATCTTAATGAAAACAAACAAATTCTATTTTGCCCAACAAATCTGATAAAAACACAGCTGCCTTCTCCAATCTTAAACACAAATATGACTTACGATGTATGGGTTGCGCTTTTCTCTGGGGTCTTTGGCTCTACATCACTTTTCCCTTTAAAAGAGAAGAAGAAAATGACATCAGAAATGGGTCAGTATGGAAACTGCTCAGATGTGACACATCAATGCTTTATTCATTGCTAACACTGACCACTCCTGCCACACACACAGACAGCTGTGGAGGCAGCAGCAGGGCTGCAGGGGCACTGAGGGAGCATTTGCAAGCCGGGGGTCAATCCTGACTTGACTTTTCTTGTCACTGACACGTGCTCCGGAAATGTCAGGCAGAGAAACTCTGCAAGAGGAGATGCTTAGAGGACACAGGCTTCAGCAGGGACAGAAGACCCTGGAGCAACTGAAAGCATTTCTCTAGGGCCCTAGAGCTCTGCTGCTGAGAGTGTACTCCATACAACACGCACTTGCTCCAAAACCTTGCTCCAGGAAGAGTAATTATTTCATACAAAGCAAAACAGCATCAGCAGGAGACTAAGGCAGTGATCAGGGCGCAGTTCTGCCAGTGGATATTTTGGCTCACATTAATTTTGACAGATTAAGGATTTGATCTTTAGCTTCTGTGAGTGGGGGCTGGGGAAACCCTCTTTGCTGTGCTAGCTTAGCCACACAGTGCCAGGAGAAGTCAAGTACCCAACTGCTTGAGAAGCATCAGAGGCCCAAGGGATGCCTCTTCACATTTCCTTATGACTCATATGGGTCCTGGCATGCTGGCTTGTGATGATCCCCATCTTGGGTCCAAAATAATGTATCTGCCCAACACAGTTACACAGCACAGACAGTGGGAGGCAGGCTGCTGGCAGATGGGGCGGAACTGCTTCTGCTGAGTCAGGCCAACTCCTTCTCCCTCCTTTCTACCCCCCCTGCCAGAAAACAGTAAGGCTGATGTTTGCTGTAATTAATGTTCTCTGAGTAACCAGACAGAGCTGTGCTCCAGTGTAAGATTTCTGTGTAGCTGTACCATGGATTTAGAAGGTATGCTACTCCACTTGAATCACCTTGAACTTGAATTCTGGGCCTAGTGACAGTGCAGATGCTGCTCCTCTTGTGTGTCGCTGGATGCTAATAGCTGTCTACACATGAGTTTATGTTGTCTAGCAGACAAGGAGGCGCAGAGGTTGAATGTGACTGGTTTACTGATGGACGTGTTTTTCTCCATTACCTTTTAATGAGCTGTGTTAAGCCAAAATCCACCTATTCCTTCTGAAAAAAATGCGAGAAATACATATTTTGGTCAGGCTGTTTTGGTGTTGCCTGACACGCTGCAAATGAGCAGCATGAGTTGAGTGGGTTTTGGATCAGCCCCGACCTAGTCCATGAATATGAGCATCACGCATCATCCATTTGCTGCTGATGAAGTCCTCGCCCTCAGTTTCCATAGAGCAACAGCTGTAAGGACACCTCTGGAAAACCTGCTGTTGCCTTCAGAACAGGCAGGATTCTGCTACCAGTGTTCTTCCACTGCTGTACAGGAGGAAGCTGAAAGACACTCTAGGTAGTGACTTTCTGTAAGTAGCTGTCTTGTAGTGGAAGTTCTGGGTATCAAAAACACCTTGACACAGTGCTTTTAGATCTCATCTTCCTCTCTCGTAGGGTTTGTGTCTACTCAGCTGAGCTGCCTAAACTTTATTGAACGGGATGGGGAAAGCTCTGGATGACTTCAAAACCACCAGTGCCTGCATGGACCTCTAGGGAAGCTCAGCATTCATGGTAACAGGACAGCTAAAGGCACCTAAAATTTAGGCATGAACAGGGCATCCACACAGGATGGAATACATCCACTCCATAATCTCTAGGTCACTCTTCACTTCCAGCAGAGACCTCAGAAAGTATATCCAGATGGTGAACTTGCTGGCCAGGAAGCTGTTGCCTCTATATATGTTTGTCAGCCTTCCGGAGCCTGGAGCCCTGGAGCTCATCTGCATTATGGTAATTTGGAACAAGAAACCAACAGTAACAGTTGGCATATATTCAAAGATTCTCTATTTGTAACTTGGGTCTTTTCTAAGTGATGAATTATTACCACGAACACTGGTTTGTTTGAGTGTGAGAGACAATATGGATTCCTGAGTGCTTTGCCAGCAGAGTTCACATCAGTTCTACTTTCAGCAGTGTATGTTAATGCAGCAACAAGGGTAAGAGCATACGTACTGTGAGGAAATGGAATCTCTATGATTTAGCCAAACTGGATATTAATGGATTACCCTACAGTAAGCATTTGTAGCTGCTTTAATGCTAATTGTCACTTAGCATACTTCTGTGTGGAGAGGAAGGACGAAGCCTGTACAGATGGTAGAAATGCATCAGTCCAGCCTATTAGAGTAGAAAATCTGGCCATTAATGCGTTATCAGTTCTTACCAACTTCATTCTTACTTGACAGAATCTTAGAAATTTTACAAATGTGTATAGCCTAAGCATAGCTGAATGTCACAGATATGGTACAGATAATATTTTTGGATAAGGGCATGTTACAACAACTTCGCTGTTTTACACTCACTCTTGGCCAAACTAAGACTTGCTTTTGATTTTTTCATGTAACCTGTCAAATGCATGCAGGTACCATTGTGGGAGGCTGGCATTTGCTGAACTGCTAAATCTTCTCTAGTTTTGACTTCTTACGGGCAAATTTGTGCCAACCTTTGTTTTTCTTAGCCTTTTTTGGAATTAACAAAAAACAAGCTACCCACCTTGCTATGGGATTGCTGTTAGTACACTTTGTTTCAGATGCTAAGCACCGTGTATGTCTCCTGAAACAGGTGTGTGTGTGTGTGTGTCAGTGGGTGCATGCAGAAAACATACAGTGGAAACCATCAGTCCACAGATCCTTAGCCACAGAACAGGGAGGTCTTTGCTAGCTCCTACATCATCTCATGCAACTTCTTTCCTAACCTTTTTAGATACAAGCAGAAGACCTGTCCAGATTTCTCAAATTTCAAAATAAAGTTCAACTGAACTTTTGTAGGATTTCCCTGTTGAATAGTGGGTGGTCAGTAAAGGAGTCCTCTTCTCTTAGCTGGAATTTTGGTGAATCACTCAACCAGATTAAGTTTCCCTTTCTGGGTAACAAGGATAAATGATATTTATTGTGATGGAGTAGTATAATTTCAGCTATTATGAGCTTTTAAATGCTTTGATTTCCTTGTGGGGGAAGGATGACAGAAATTCAAATGCTATCCATGAGAAAGACAATGTTGGCAGCTGCAGTAAAACCATTGCAAATGACAGGCTCAAGAGCCACTCCAAAGAAGTCAGGGTGCAATGGGAAAAACCAGCTAATTTGGACTCTGAAGATGTGCACTTGGATAACACAATACATTGACCATTAGATTTCTTTCCCACAGAGTAATTTGCTAGTATTTCCTGGCAGGACCCCTGGACTCGTGAAGAGAGAAGCCCACACTGGAGCAGGTTGGCTGGCAGGACTTGTGACCCTGTGTGGGACCCACGCTGGAGCAGCCTGTTCCTGAAGGACTGCACCCTGTGGAGGGGACCCATGCTGGAGCAGTTTATGAAGAACCAAAGCCTGTGGGAAGGGCTGGTGAGAAGTAAATGAAGGACTGTCTCCTGTGGGAGGGACTGCACACTGGAGCAGGGAAGAGTGTAAGGAGTCCTCTACTTGAGGAGGAAGGAGTGTCAGAGACAAGGTGTGATTAACTGACTACAGCACCCATTCCTTTGTCCCCTGCACTGCTGGTGGGAAGGAGGTAGAGAATTTGGAAGTGGAGTTGAGCCCAGGATGAAGAGATGGGAGAGCAGAAGGTGCTTTTAAGATCTGATTTTATTTCTCATTGTCCTATTCTGATTTGATTGGTAATAAGTTAAATTATTTCCTCAAGTTGAGTCTGTTTTGCTTATGACAGTAACTGGTGAGCGATGTCTCCCTGTTTTTATCTCTACCTATGATCCTTTTGTTGTATTTTCTCTCCTGTGTCCAGGAGACTAATAGAGCAGCTTTGGTGGGCACATGGTGTCCAGTCAGGGTCAACCCACCACACATCTGAATCATTTTGTCCCAAATTTCCTTTGAGTATGACATACAGGACTGGTAAAATCTATGTCTCATTCTAACTGTACTATATCTGATGTCTTATTCCAGCACCTCAACAGGAATTCTCATGGATACAGCTCTCAGAAGTAGTCAAACTCTCTCTGTGATACTAGGAAAAGTGCCTGGGTGTCCGACAGTGACCCTAACTTTTGCCACCAATGAAGAAAACATTTCTGCATGGGTCCAGCTGTTCTTTGGTTTGGGTGCCATCAGCTAGGCAGTACCAAGTGTAGCTTCTGACCAGCTGCAGATTTTGCTGAGCAGGATGAATGAGGAGATGAGAAGCTGGAGGTATTGGGGTGTGGGAGGGATGGGGGACTTGGAATTGAAGTGGGGTAGGAGACCACGGGAGTAAGAAGCAGGGAGAAGTTGTAAGGTCATAGGATCAATTTTGTAATACACAGGAAAGCAGGTTTCATTAAATCTGCAGAACAACCAATTTTGTTCAAGTGTTGGAAGAAGGAAATACTCAGCTAGGACCAAAGCTGGCCAAAAACTGTGGCCTCTGATGTCATTGCAAAGCCCTCAGCTCAGCCAGTGTGTTTGTCATGCTTGTGCCTCTGCCTGTGTTTGCATAGCCCTCTCTATTATGGTTCTTTAGTGCTTCTTTCTTTCATTACTCTATTCATTATTTTCTGACAGAACCTCATACCCTTTGCCTTTTATTATTTCCTTAGTGCTGGTACTCACAGCAATATCAAACCAATGCCAGCAATTAAGTGACACCACTGCATGTTTCTTCACAACATTGTCCTCCTCATGCTGACCTTCCCCCAGCGAAGAGCCACACCGTTTAAAAAGCCTGCATCTCCCAGTCTTGTGTCTCTCTCTGGATGTCTTTTACTTCACACAGTGGGTGACCAGACCCTTTCAAAGCCCTAGCTACCAGCTCAGGGCATTTTTCATCTTCAGTCACAGCCCTGCAATTTGCAAACAGGGCTCTGTGTTGGCTAACAGGTCAGGAAGCTAGCAAAATAATTCTTTTGGTTGTGATGATTTTATGTGGAGAGCAGGATAGAATCATGTATTTTTAATATGCAAGACAACATCAACAACCATCAGAGGTGTCAAGGGAGAGGATTAATACTTCGTTTTGCAGAACAATTCAATCTTCCTGTTTAATACATCTGCTAAGTTTTTTACCATAGCTAAATGTGTAATTAAAGTGCTACTGATCTGTGCCATGATTTGCAAACTGGAGTCTGCTGGAAAGCCCTGAGCAGGAGCCACACAAACACATATCACTCCCCTACCCACACTGCTAGCCGAAAAGACTCATGGCCATAGGGTCTTTGAAACATTATCTAGTGTTAGTTTGGCAAGATTTATGTAGCTTAGTACTGTGCAATGGCCAAAAAATATACCACTGAGTATGAAAGATAAATGATAACAAGTTTTCTTGCAGAATTTTCTGGCAGTCTGGATCTGGCTGTGCAATTAGGTCATCTCTTTTCTGGCTTTCCAAAAAAACCACTCTTTTGCCCTTTCAGTCTTTCTCATTTACATAATGGAACAGTGATAATGAAATGAATACTTTTTGTTGTTCCCAGGCCACCAAAAGAGCTGACATTTTGATGGTCACTCTTCAGTTCTCCATATTCGTCCATAGCTGAGTATTGCCTGCTGAGGCTCTGTACTGTCCCACTCTGCTACTGATCCCTTACTTCATCACTTCTTTTTCAAAGTCATTGTCTACCCCTCCACCCAATGAAGCCAGAAAATGAGTTGGTACTTACTTGTATTGCTGTGTCCTGTGGATCCCTGTTGTGACTCCTACAGTAATAACAGAAAAAAGGGAAGGTGTATTATTTTTTCAGCAATTTTTTTTCTGCAATACTTGCTTGGACATTACCTTAACAGTACAAACAGCACTGATGATTGTCCATTTGGTTTCAAACTAATTTTCAATTACAAGAATAAGTCCAATATTTCTTGGAAAATCCATTAATTCTTAAGATTGTAAACTTATTTCACAACAACCCTTTAATGGCGCAATTCCTTGTTTAGCTATTACAACTCTCCTGCTCACTATTCATGTATTGATCAGCCAAAACTCGTCTATTATCTTCTACAAGTTCAGATGAGAAGACAGAGGGAAGGCCAATATTGTTTCATGGACCATTGGATCCCTGAGGTAGTAGCACAGCTGGTCTTTTCACATGTTGACATTGACAGCATCAGAGAATGAAAATACAGACTAGTTCTGGGTCCCTGAGATTACAAGGTTGACCTTGTATGACAACAGCAATATCTGTGAATGTGGTGCAATAAATCAGACCATTTTTTCCTCAAGTGCAAATGTTCGCTCACTGTTTTTCATTCAGAGAATTTGTTTGCATTCATAAAAATATAAAAGAAGGCTATGAATACAAATATAAACCATAACAAAAAGATATTTAAATTAAGGGAAAAAAGAATACTTTTCCACGGACGCAGCAGGAAAAGTATCCTGTATGTAACTCTGCTTCTGAATAACCCAGACACACACAGGAATACCACCTCACATCCATGCTGCTGTTACAACTGCAGTTAAGACTGCTCAGAGAAGCCAGGCACCCACAGGAACACATGCAGTCATTTTCAGTGAGGAACTGGGCACTGCACCAGATCCCTGGTCCACAGAGGCTGAGGGATGAGCCAAACACACAGCTCATGGAGAGAGGAACTGCAAGTCCCCAGAGAGCTGAGGATGCTCCAACTTGGTTGGGCTGAGATTGTGCTGCTGAGACAATCAGGAGAATTCCTCAGGGGCTTGGGGTCCCAAGAGCTTCTTGGGCCCTCTAAACAGAGGTTGGCTGGACAGCAGACCCTGGCGTCTTGAGGGCTCGGCTGATCAGAATCCCTCGATCTGCACAATTTGCTCTGGAGTCAAGGCTGTCCAGACTGCATGGCTTTGATCTGTAATTTCAATACTATAATACACATCTGCAACTCACTTCCATCCTACATACCTGTAATGTGAGATGTCATTTTTTGGGCACGCCCCAATAGTTTCTACCTTCTACTGTAATATGAATACTGTAATATGTAATATGAAAAGATCTGTACCATGTTTCACATGCCAAGAATAATTTCTCAGTAGTTTGAAATTGTGTACTTTTGACAAATTGCATCAGCTTTTTGTGAATGTTTCTGATGAAGAGAGATTAAAGCCTGTTTTTTTCTGGTGACTGAATGTAATCTTAAAAAGTCAAGATCAGCTTGCAGCAGTGATGTACTGGTATGTACAACTGAATTTAAATGCTATTCTTGTAGCCAACCACACTCCCAATAAAAGTAGGCTTTTAGAGCATGTTCAGTTTCCAAAACAGAGAATTTATCTACCTAGAGAAGTTCAGGGAAATGCAGTAATTTTGAGGGAAATATCTTCATATTTGTAAAAGTGTTTGAAACTTCTAAACAAGGATCTTGCCCACTCTTTTACCTTTTCATTAACCTCAGGAAGAATGCACCATCCCCTTTAACTGCTGAGCACAGTATCTTGCCTCTGCCAAAGGCTAGTAAAAATATCTCATAGAGAAATATAGAATGGTCTTACTAATGGAGGAAAAACGAATGTAACTTTAAAAAAAAGGTGAAGTCTTCATTTCTGAAGATTATTGTCCAGTGTATTTCCTCCAGCTTGTTAAAATCAACAAGAAAGGAAAAAGCAAATGAATTGAGCTTGTGAAGAACAACATCAGTATGACAACTTAGCATCTGCTGAGAATAATCACCCAATAGCTTTGTGACAAGAAACCAGTTCTCCTGGAGTGGCTAAATTAATTCCCAAATAACAAAATGATGGCTGATCCCATAATATCATATACACATAACTAGAAATCAAACACCTGATCGAACTATCAAGACATAAAATCACAGTAAAAATGAAGAAAGAGAGCAAAGCATGCAGCAGAATTAACAGCATTTTTTCCTGCACAAGAGAATTAATACTTGAACATGAAAGCTCATCCACACAAGCATCAAGTGAGCTCTTATTTACAAATTTAATTATTCATTTAAAGTTTATTTATTAAGATGCTTTTAATAAAATTACAATCAAGAAATGCCTGATCATTTGTACATAACAAAGTGTGGCTGAGAAAGGAAAGCACACACAGCCTGTCACATCACACATTCATTCAATTATCCTCAAGCTTTGAAAAACAAGAAGTAAAGAGACTGTCATTGCCCCTTCCTAGTAAATTCAAGAGTGCAAATTAATTCCAGAGAGAAAGAAAATTCCAAGTTAAGGATGAAATGTAACTTTATGCCCTCCATTACATAAAGGACAGCTCTCTAGCAGTGCTCCTCCAGCAGTGCAGTATTTGGAAACCTACTGGGCACTGCCACGTGTCACACGTGACTCAGACTCTCCTCTCATTCTTGTGAATCAATGCAGACCTCCCATGTTAATGAGGCCTGATTTCATATAGAATACAGCATATGCACATCCATCCCCTCCATCAAATGAGCATTTAGTTATATTGATTGATACAGCCACATGTGCAGTTTCAAATGTGCAATTCTGTTATATTTGTGATATATAAATCTCAGATATTTAGCTTTTATTACTAGACTGATTTCAAAACCACTCTAGCTACAGTTGCTGTGGCCTTTGCAACTTTAATAGCCTAATTAATAAATTTCAAGTTTCAAGCTGTCAGATAGCTAATTACTTGAATTGCAGGTTAAAAGCAGTGTGGCGTGAATGCGAACTAATGATGCTGACACTCAGTTTTTTATGGACAGAAACATAGTTATGATTTTCATCCTTGTAACAGGGCAGGAGTCCTACAAGCTTCTCTTTTTCCCATTCCCAAAATGATGAATATCTTAATATTTGGGAACTGTCTTCTGTTAAAAGCAAGTGTAGCTTCTCTTGCTGTAAGAGTCTTTGCAAATGAATTGAACTGATGTCTTAGCACTGCTATTAAGACTGAAGAGCAATTCATGTTACCATGCATGACTTGGAACTAAGAGATGAAGCTGTTGCCCAGAATTTAGCCTTTCAGTCTTTACTGGCTTTGGTCACTACTTAACTGACAGAACCATTTATCTGAATAATGTGCGATCCACAACAGTTTGGTGTAGCCCTCAGGTTTTAAAAAGTAGGGATAACTACGTGGATTACCTGTGGGAAAACTTTCTAAGAGCTATGGAGACATTCCCTATGAGGTCCAATAAAGATTTTACTCCGTGCTTTGTGAAGAGCAATAGTTAGTTTATGAAGGTTTGAAAAACACGTTTGAAAAATTAGGAAACCATTTTTTGCATTTTGGAGCCTGAAAAGCAGATGCTTTCTAAAGTCGGTAACAGTACAGACTAATGTTAAGCCACAGAACAGCTTTTAATTATTTTAAAATAGAAGTGGTGTCTAAAATTAACATAATCTATGGCCAGTAATACAGGATTGTTCCAGGACTCTGGTGAGTTTTTTAAGGTACTTCTTTCCCATCTCACACACAAAGCACTCTCATTTCTGACCATGCAGACCATCCAGGCCACAATACAGTTGTGATGTTATTGTATGTACAAAAGTATGCTCGTATGTTACTAGCTGAAATCTTGTCCATCCTAAGCTCAAAAAAAAATGGAAATTCTACTTTGGCAAGAGAAAAGGAAACCGCCTTGAAAAGGATCTTTAAAAATGAATGGTAGATCTCTGAAATAGCTCTGCAATTCAAAATAATAGAAAATTTCCCAGAGAGATGGATGAACAGGCAGAGAGAAGATGAGAAAGTCAATATCAACCATTATTCACATATCTTTGCTCTCTGCTCTGCGGTTCTCCTATTCCTATATTTATCACAATGCAGTTAGTTGTGAGGAAGTGGATTCACGATGGCCACACAGATCCGCTGACAGGTGCACGCCTTGCCCGTGCACATCTGCACACGTGTCACACAAGCACACTGTGTGGTGGCAATTGTGGCAGAAACTGCAGCGCTGCAAGCACCACTTCACTTTGTCATCCCTATGTGGCACTTCACCTGCTTGTAAGCTGCTGATCCTCCTATCTCCTACAGGACTTACTCTAACTTAACAAGCCTCTGGCCTGCCTACCATCTTCAATCAGTTGTCTTCCTTCAAGTAAATAGTGAGTTATTTCCTTCTTTTTCTTTCATAACATGCCAGAGATATTTTGGTTTACACCCCTGATACTTCAAAATCATGACACTCTCATCCACAGAAAAGCTGTTTTACTGTAGGCAAATGAAGTTTTCTTGGCTTTGTAGTTATAATTATTCCCTAAACTAAATTTTGCAGAATGGACTTAAAAGTTGCCAAACGAGCTTGCTTTAACAGGAGAAAGACTATAAACAGCATCAATACCATCTTTCAAGCTTGAACACTGCATGAAATATGCTTGTGACATCTAAACAGTGTATGGTGATACAATGTGAAATTTATTGGCTCTTGCACAAGATATCTGATTTCATTGCCTCCTGACTTACCATGTATAAATAATATGGTTTCCCCAAGCTTGTGCTGATGAGCTTTACCATGCTGCACTGCATCCTCCCTGGGACACATCCTATAGTGGGGCTGGTTTTAAAGGACCATCAGCAGGACTAGTGGCTTTGGTCTCTTGGGGAATCAAATATTTCCACGGCAAATGCTTTTGTGGCCCCTCTGAGTATCTCGGCACTGGGCTGACAGCCTCTCTAGCAAAGCTGCCCCTTTGAAGCCAGGCTGGTGGCAGGAGATGTGTGCCCAGTCCTCAGGCCCAACTAGAGGCCAGTGTACCTAGTGAAGGCCTGCTCAGACCTCAAAGGTTTCAACACAAATCTCAGCTGGTGAAGCCAAATGACACAGGAGCAGTGGATGCAAGGAGGAGCTCCCTGACTCTCCACAGCTGTCTGTGCCCTAAGGTGTCAATCAGGAGCCTCAGCAGAAGCCACCCCATCTGGACATCCCACCGGATACACCTGTGGTTTTACCTTGCTGTGAGGAACCCATGACCCCCACACCATCAATTCTGCTGCCAAGAGATGCAGACTGTAGCCCTGCTGAGGCTGTAAGAAGGGAAAAGACAGGGAATACTGGCACACACACATGCATATCATCAGCACGGCATCAATCTCAGCCCAGAGACCTCACACACTTAGTCAGGGCTTTTGTAGGACATATTGTGAGGTGCAGGAGGAATGTTTGTACACGATGTGGAATGTCTTACCTTGTTTGGGAAGGGAAACTTGCTTTGTTCTGCCTTTCCTGGTGTGTGAATAGCTGACAGTGGCGGAGGCCATGAATGGGTCATCTCCTGAAAAACAGTATTGTTCAGCAAAATGCATTGAGAAAGTCCGTGGAAAAGGAGACAAGGACAGCATATCAGTAGCAAGAGTGCCTGGGTAGTGGAATATTTAAGTTACTGCAGCTTCTAGGAAATGCCCAGTTTTCATATAATCTAGACAAAACATGAGCTACAATGATTTTTACAGACTCTTGAGAGCAGTTCTTAAGCACACTCTCATTTTCCTGAATAGATAATACATCTTAAGTGCAAGAAGTTTGATTTTTCTAACACTCTGCAATACAGTTCAATCACACAATGTATTTGGGCTGGTGAGACTAACAGAATATTCTTTTGTAGATGAGAACAGAAATTTCGGTTCATGACCAAGTAATGGGGTACACACAGTGGACTAATCACACAATAGATTTCACAAAGTCAGAATGGTAAATGCTTACCACTTGCTAGCAGTTAATTCCTAAAATTGCCTTTATCATTGTAAAGGAGTTGAATAAGTTCCTAACTCCAACGTGTTTGTGCCTTGAAGGACACAGATATGTGGCAAGCCCTAAACGAGGTGTGCTGCACACCATCTTTTTCTCCTCCCTGTTTTGTCTGGAGGGACATTTTTTCATAGCTAAGAGACAGATGCAGCTTGACCTGACTTTTATGCAGTCATCCTTGACCCAGCTTCAGGTAGCAGGTAGGCACACATTCAATACTGTTATGATTCAAGTCTAAATGAGTTGGTCTCCAAAGCAAGGCTGCTTTTGGGGAGAGATAAATGAAACACTTCAGACCATTTGTTCCTCTCTAGTGCAGGATGTTAAGGGACAGATTTCTTTTTTGACATGTTCAGCACCAACAGCCACAATATTTGGTACACAGTAACTTAAGAGAATTAATATGAGAAATAGAGCCAAGCATGACAACCCTGAAAGTTGGCCCATACGTTAGAAGAACTGAAGAGAAAATAACATCCTGCCTAAGCAGGGGGATTTCTGACACTATCAAGAGTCTGCCTGGCAGATGCTTTGCTGGGTTTTGCTACCATTAGCTGACTGTGGAGTTGTTTCTCAGTGATATTTCAAGGAGCCATGCAGAGATCCACAATCAGTCCCAAAATAAAACTGGAGTTATATTTCCATGACTCACTCATTCCTTTTTAAAGAGAAAAGAAAATTTTCTTGTTTGGAAAAAAGGGTGTGTGAGTCTCTTGCCCATCCTTCATTAGTGCTGATGGAACTGCTTCCTGACCCAGCATGGACTGAGCTGCTGCATTTTTTACATAGTGGAAAGTCTCTGGCTGTTCTGCCAATGAAAGGACCAGCCCTTTCAACACAGTTTATTAGCAATAAATGTCACCTTTAAAGCATTCTTGATAAACAGTTTATTTCCTAATAAAAATTGCATTCTTTTAATTTATTTGAAGCTAAAAAGTTACATGATTTATTATACTTCTGTAATCTACATGCGTGCCTCTAATCAGAGCATCATCTGGTTTGCAGTTTCAGTATCAGAATTGCTTTGCTTTTCACTTCTTTGAGGCAGATCATTCATCTTATGACTTCCTTATCTGATAAGTGCCAGCAATAACAGTATATAGCAATTTTTAATATACAGTAACTTCTTAAAACTCAGGCAGCAAAAAACAGAGGCAATCAGATTGCTGTTTGCTACAAGTACCTGGCACATGCGCTACTGTTTGCAAAAGATTAAGAAATAATGTATTAAGAAATATCCCAATAGTAAAGGTGTATGACAATAAATTGACAAAATGGAGATTTGCAATGTGGATGTTTAACCCTAAGTCTGTCATGTAAAAAGGTATCACTTTCATACCTGCTTTCCTTGCTTTTCCCTTACAGGACCATTTACTCTGTGGGAAATGTTGTGTATATAGACTAAAGGTGTTTCCAGCGGAAAAACCCTGTTCCCAACCAAAGTGTCCTCCCTACAAGTTGAGGTGCTGAGCCCAAAAAACCACATGGGAATGACTATGTGTCCCTTTCTTCCGTAGGGCAATGCTTTACGTTATCTCTGTCAATTGAAGAATGGGGGCAGACAGACTGGGAACATCTGGTGACTTTGACCCAAAGTTATCCTACTTGTGAAATATTCTATTCAGTGCTTATGACTGCCATTTGCTCAAGAAGCAGTTCTTCCAGGTTGTACAGCTGGTGACCCCACTGTCACCTTCAGGGACACCTCTCCTGAGGAGTCTGCTCTGTGCCAGCACAAAACAATCTGTTACAGCAGCAGAGCTCTTTCCTCCCACCTTGCTTGCCCGAGTCTGACAATGATGCCTTCATCCACTGAAAGGACCAGAGGGTTGATTAAAAATAAGGGTGACCTTTTTTTTGACATGTCAAAATCTTTCGTTTCTTCTTTTCTCCAACAATATTTCTCATCCCCACTTCAATGAAAAATAGCCTTAATAGTCTTTTTTTTTTTTTCAGCTAGCTCCTCTTCTCCTTTTTTTACTTTCAGTTGTGGTATATAATAAAGCTTTCTACATAATTTAAATTGGATGTAACCCTTTCTGACACAAAGATTTAGTAAAACCACTGATATCTGCCAAGGTTAATAATTGCCATTATAATGACTATCTGAATGTGAATTTACTAGAATAATACATTGAGTTGTGATTGTATTGTTTATTTATCTCTACCCTTTGAAATTCAGACAACTATAAAATTAAATAAAATTAGAAAAAATAATCGGAAAGCCACAATGAAAAGTATCCCAAACTACAGGCTGTCACCACTGAGGAGTGGTAGGATTTAAATGTAGTATAATATTTTTCTAAATAGAAACATTAAACTATGTGCAGAGTCTCTTTCTGGCTGCCAAGAACAGAGCCTCAAAAATCAGGAGAAAGAATTTAGGTGTCCAGCAAATGTCAACACCATGCAAGAACAAGCAGAAACAAATCCAGAATATATTCAAGTGTGCCAAGTCTCGGGATTTTAGGCTCTAGCTGAAGATATTTGAGACAGATTCAAAACACTAGTAGTGACATATGATTATATCAAGTTTTTTTTGGTACATGGTGTGAAATGTCTGAAAATGCAAGCCTAAATGGCAACTATTTAACTAACTAAACAGAAAGGACTCAACTTTTATTGTAAAATGAACTTTCATGAACATCTTCTCTTCTCAGGTAACTTGCCTGTCTTTGGAGTTTGGGATTGGCAGTACTGGCATAAGGCACCCGCTGGACTGAAAACTGAAAAGGACTGATGAAAATTTAAATGTATTTAAGAGCCTTAGCACCTTCAAATTGGTGTTAGAACATCGATTGACTCAAAAGGTTTTTAAAATTAAAAACAGAAAAAACCCAGGGTCTTTTTTAGCATAAATCAAACAAAAAATAAGTCAGAAACACCTGGCACCAGAAAATGTTCCAGCCACTACAAGACAATGGTCTAATTTAAAACCAACTTATAGTCTTCTTCAAACTTGACTAACTTAATCCTAAAGTCCTGAACAATGTCAACAAAAGAAAGTACTGAGAAGACATTTGGGGTCCAGAAGTGGGGAAAACAAAGACTTCTAGATCAAAGAAGGAAGCCCTGACCAGGCTGCTTAAAACATATATGTGGATGAGCACATGTGCCCAACTGCAGGACAGATCGTTTGAGATGACAGTGACTGCCCCCCTCCTCCTGCAGCCAGATGCACAAGTCCAAGGAGCAGCTCAGATGCCCTCTCTTTGCTTCATAACACACATTTCTCCTTGTGAGGGTTGCAGTGATGTTGTTTTGCACTGACATCTTTGTGGTGCTGGTGGTGATGGCACGTCTCATTCACATGCATACTGTAACTCTACAACTCTGCAACTTTACTCGTCTCTACCTGTAGTAAATCAGTTTTCAGCAGTCATACATAAATGTCCAGTTTTACAAGCTATAAAGGTCCAAGCCTAGTTAATCTTACTCAACATGCCAACTTGGCTTTTCTTCTCACTGAAGGGAAAACCTTCAAACAAAGAAATCTATAGTATTGCATATTCTTGCTCCAACTTCAGTTTCCGCAGCAACAATTAAGTAACCAGACATTTCTTGGGGATTAATGACTGCTTGGTAGTGTTTTGTTTGGGGCTTTTAACCCTAGCTTGTAGATAATTTTTCAGGAGAAGTACCATGCAGAGGTAAAAAATAGTATTCACTCTAGACTTAAGGCAATGCTATTTATCTAGTGTCATCAATCTTTCTGTGTGGCACATGATACCGGGAATGGTTGAACTGATTCAGAAAAATCGTAATTAATAATAAGTAGGGAGATGGGTAGCATCTAGATTTAAAGTCTTGCCACATGTATAATCTTGCTGTTCACTTGGTGCTGAAACCAGAACTTATCATTGGGTCATTAAGAAAACTGACTGTTTAATCCTCCTCTCTGCTTGTGCTCACCTAGCTGATTTTTGATTCCTAATATTTTGTCTTTCTACACAGGATGATTTAAGAAATATTTGTGGCACCTCATAAAGGACTCTGTCAAACACCTTTTGAAAGTTATTTTATCTGACTCAACTTCATCCACTGCTCAACTGACATGTCACAGGAATTATAGGAGATTTGTGAGACACAATTTTCCTTTGCAAATACTCTGCTGGTTAGCTCAGGCAGACTGGAGAGGATCTGTTTTTGTAGTTACCTACACTGAAATGCAGATTTTAGGGACGCATTAGATGTATTTATTCAGCTGGAAGTCAAGGCCATGCAAAGGTAATGCAGAGCTTTCCAAGACCCTTTAGCAACAAGATGCAGTTTGAGAACCTGTAATCTAGTATCTCTTCTGTCTTCACAATATTATATTTTCTTTTTTTTTTTTTTTAGCACAGGAGTCTCTCTTTTTAACTGCTGTCAGTTGGCAAATATCCCATTCATTTCAAGGAAGCTACATTGCCACTAGCTGACAACGTGGCTATGATTTTAGTGTCAAATATCCAAAGCAAAGAGTCAGACATTGAAACTTTTGGAGACTGTGTTGAAGCTGACAGTATTTCACTGTGGTAAGGTTCCTATCATGTGAAAAGCCAATTTTCTTTTTTCAAAATTGGTTCCTGTAGTATCTGTTATTGCTGCAACTTCTCTAACCCAAACTTCAAATATGTGCCTATAAAATGGAAAGATAAAGCTGTTTCCTCTTGTTTCTTTATGATGTCACTTATCCATACTTAGAACTCTCTTTCTACTTCCTCATAAGCCCCATAGTTTCCTTTGAGCAATTGATAATTTTCTACTTTCCATTTGAGCATCTCTTACTGGTCATTATCCTTTTGATAACATGTTATTCAGAACCATCACCGCCCAACAAAATATCTTGTCATTTTCCAGCTTCTGTTGTTTTCTGTTTTACTTATCTTCTCTCCACTCATTTGGGTGGGTTTTAATTTATAGTTAATATTTGTCATGTATGATACAAAATGCTTCCTAAACTTGAGGTAAGTGGCACACATGGTTTCACCCACTAACTGAAGGATGAAATAAGGGAACTACTGTTAGCTGCCTATCATGGTGCTGAAATGGCAGTAAGGACACTGAGCTGGGTGCCAGTTCAGCGCTGAACCTCAGTCAGTTCTTCTGTCTCTCCTACTCCTGCTAAAATGATTTAAAGGAGTAACTTTTTTCATAGCAATCTGCTGCAAACACATTCTACCACATTTCCCCTTTGGCAACAGTCCCAAGACTCTCCAAATGCTCTGCTGCTTTCTGAAATATGAATTCCTTTCAATAGGCTTCATTGGTATAACTTCCAAAGATACATGACAATCCAGGGGCAAGTGCTTGTCAAGGAATTTTTTTTTTTTGTTCTAAGCAAAGAAATAAAGGTAATTGTGTAGCTTGTGACTGTGTCATTTTTGCTGTGCTTGGTTCTTCAGACATGCACAGATGGTCATCAGCAGAAACTGCTTGATAGAAACAGGATTTGTGCGTGTGTGTGTGTGTGTGTGTACACACATGCCCGTGAGCTGGGAAGAAGGAAAGGAAAAAAGAGAAATTAGGCCCATGAAAAGGGAGAAAGTAAGAGATTTTGCAGACTGCAGCACTAAAGAATGTGTTCAGCATTAAATCTCCAGATATTTGGTATCTACAGAACTAAACCATTCCAAATCATGAGTATTTGCAACGTGATCTGTGGATCAATTCACTCTACAGCAAATCAGAAATGCCAGTGCAATAAGTTTCTGTTTGGAATATGTTATCTCTGATTTAGTGGAACCATCCTGAAAATAACCTGCAACACTTAGTCAAGGTTCAGCAATCTAGGACAGATAAATGTGAAAGAAGGCTACAGCTGCTTACTTATCAAACTGACTTATTTAGGTCCTTCATTTGTATGATTATAATTCTTTAGCATAGAGGCTTGCAGATTTTTATTCATTTTTGGGGGGAATAAATGAGCCTGTAAGTCTAGAAGAAGTTATGGATACCTAAAAGAAATGTGGTCTGATTCTAAAAACAAGTAAATTAGCGTATAACCCATGGCATGCTCTCTCATGTCAGAGTTTAGGACAAACCCCCTGCGCCCCCTTATTAGGAGAGGAAGGTGTCCCTTTACAGGTAAATCATAGGACAGCATTTAGACAATTTCTTTAATTTTTAAAAAATATTCTTCATTGAAATGAGAAAAAAAAGGATAAAATTTCTCCTTTAGTCACAAAGATGAATATCTCTTCTTAGCTAAGAAGCTATGGTTCTATGAATGCAGTGAGCCATATGATACAACAAACTGTCTGAAAACCAACCTTGCTTGGGCAAGCTGAGATGATGTGGTTAATCAAGGTACAATCTTTATTAGTGCATTAACCTCCTGCACCCAAGGACTATGGATTCTAATTCCTGAATTGCCATGCAAGACTGATGCAGCTAGTTTTCTAGTCTCAGTTGGCAGCAAGCTAACAGAAGTGGCTAATGAAGATGAATAGCTGCCTCTTGGGAGTGGGGGGAGGAGAAAGAGGAAAGTAAAAGACCTAGGGTATTTCAAGGTCCAGATCTCTGCATGATTTCAGATAATAATGAAAAAGTGCACATAGCTGACATTTTCAGAGACCACAACAAGCATGTTAATTCTTAGGCAATGGTAGTGGCCTCAGGATTGCTCTGGAAACATGTCAAGAACTTAAAACAAAGGCTTTTGAAAAAAAATACCAGGACACTGATCAGGGTCTTACTCCTGTTTTGATGGATGATTGTATTAATACAGAAAAAAAAGCAGAGAAAAAAATGCTCAAAGCTGAAAACCAGACACATTTAGTAAGGAAAACATCTGTGGTTTGGAGAAGACAGAAATACCATCACGGTAAATATTTATCAATACTGAAATATCTTTTCCACAAATGCATGCAATGTTCTAATATAAACACTCCTTTAATTCAGACAAAAATACACTGCTAAATGCAGAGAGGTCATTGAAGCAAATTTTGCGGGGAAAAAAATCTATTTTTTTTTAGAAAGTAGACAGATTTTTCCATTTTCTTCTGTTGTGGGAGGCTGGAAGCTTTGTGATAGGTACATTGGTGGTCCTGGATCACTCCCTTGTCAGAAGATGAAGTAACAGGTCATTGGTTTGATCTAATTTGTTCTTAGTTCCAATTTCATAGCCCTGAAGCCATTTTAAGAGGACTGGGGGTACCATAAAGACTTACTTGGTTCCTGGAAACCTGGGGGTTCACTCAAAGAGCTCTTTTGTGCGTCCACAGTGGAGATTCACCAGTGGGGATGAATTGGTATTTTTAGCTCAGCTTGTTCAGCCAACTGATTGAGCACATCAACCTTCACGAACTTAGGAGTAACACAGTGCTGCCTGTGTGTTCTGTGCACAAGTTATGGGCAGACATTACATGAAGTAAATACCATGTACTCTGGGTGAAGGTTTAAAGTGCTACCAGAATGCCTTTTGGCTAAGATACCTGTGAAGGCTGCCAACCATAACAAGAAGCAAGGAAGCTTCTGTTCTGTGCTACTACAACAAACTTGGTCAGTGTGAAAAGATGATAGAGAGGGTAAGAAAAATCCATAAAAAGAAAGAAGTCAGAATTAAAGTATTAGAACTTAAACCGCTGTCAAATGTAGCTCTATAAAGTACAGTTCCAAGAGGATTTGCACTTGTGGTTTCTCAATGCAATTAAATTAAATGTGTACAATTTACAGGTGAAAAGTACACCAAGCTGGAGCCTCAGACTGAAGAGATTCTCATTCCCTTTTCCCTGTCATAAAACAAAGAGGTTCTGCAAGGCGAAGCAGCCTGTAAATCCTTCCTGGACAACCTTGCATGGATGTGGCTGACTGCAATTAGCAAGCAATTTTGTTTATGATGCTCTGACAACTTGGGGAATCTGTTCATATACAAGTCATTTATTCTGAATGAGATTAAGAAATCAGTGTAGCACTGTGTGCTTCAGTGTATGTGAATTCAACCATCTGTTCTCAAGGTTACATCGTGTGCCTCCTAGATCTGAACTGACAGAAAGATGTTAAATCTTGCTGGTTTGTATTCTAGAAGTAGCACAATGGCACAATGCAATGTCTGAAGCCAACAGATACCAGTTCAGCTATGAGTGCAGAGGTGTACAGAGCTGAACAAACTCTGTACATGTTCAGGTACTCTGTACTCTGTTCATGTCCAGAAATGAAGAATACCATAGACTGGAACACATTGCCCCAGAAAGGCGTTAGGGGTTATCAGAGGACAAGAAACTGAAAACAAATATCCCACATCTCTTACTCTTGCCCAAAGAGCTCGATCGACCAGGGTGCATTTGTATATGATAGCACAATAGAACTGGTTACACCAATGGTGTAACAGCTTGTTTCCTTGAACCCATTTCTTCAGAAATGCTGGGAATTCTGAGCAAGTGGAAAAAAAAAGGAACATAGAAAAGATGGCAGATGAAATCACCTCTGTTACACTAAGAGCCACTAACTATGCTGGATTTGTGTAAGCAGCTTCATGGGGGAAAATCCCCTGTAACATGACTTCTAGAAAACCTATTCGTAGCTAACTATCAAGTGTCCCAAGGAAAGGCAGAACCTCTACTCACCAGCTTCAATAGGATTCTCAAGGGATGACTTAAAAAATCAGTGGAAACTGTTGCCAGTTCACAATATTAGAGAAAGACGAAAATCACTAACTTCATTAGTGATATAATACACATACTTCTGGTATCATGAGCCAATGGATAGAAGAACAAAAAGGCAAAGTGAAGTTAGGAAAAAAAAGAACAACTTCTCATAAGCTGGTGGTTCACTGCTGGGATGCAGTGCTATGGAAATGCCTATCTTCATGTCTTCAAGTCATAAGATAAAGGAGGTTTTTCTGAATTATATGCTTCATCCAAATACTAGATAGTAGGCTCAAGACAGGGGAGAGTGGCTGAAGTTATCTGGCTTGTCACATAGGTCAGAGCATTAGTCATTCTGGGTGATTCAGACTCACACCTAAAATGTAGCTAAGTGGGATTTTCTTGTTTACTTTTCAGTCTGTCAAAATCCTCAGCATTTATGGCTATCAATACATACTTTGTAAGTCAAGAAAACACATGAACCATTTGTATTCTCATGTGAATGTTAGGTACTGACCACAAAAGGAGTGACTGTGAGAAAGGGATGTCCCATTGTGCTTTAGAAAATAGAGAAACAGAAGTTTCTTATTTTCTTATGTATCAGTTACCATAGTTGTCCTCTGCTGCTTTTGATTTCATAAGCTCCCGATGCACCACAATAAACCTTGGGGATTTAAGTGCAGGGATAAACACAATGGAGGCATTTGCCTGACACTCTTGTTGTGGTCAGCAGAAAGATAGCATGGGGCACATCAGTGGACCTAAGATCTGGACCATCCTCTGGAAAAGTGGGGAGAAGGCTGGAGGCCAGTCCCTTGTTGCTCTGAAGAAAAATGTTAGGCTTGCCAGTAGCATGGTGCGTTGGGAGTCCTTGTGAGGGCATTGTGCACAAGCACAGAGCCTGTCTGGCTGGGAGCTCTGCTCACCATCCTGTTCTCAGAAGCCAGTGCCATGGGCATGAAACAGCACTTACCATTTCTCCCTGCTACACATGGGGTGGCCTTTGGGATGCTGTCAGAGGCAGGCAGAGCCCCTTTGTTTGACTCAGATGTCCCTAGGCAATCTGGCATTTCTTGTTAAAACTCATTTTGTGTGTGTGCTTCTCTCTAGCTGCAAACACAGCCATGGAGCAGCGAAGGAGACCATTCTGTAGCTGTGCAATTTACATTTGTCTAGTGTTTATACTAACTGTGTTCCTCAAAGCTATTATTGTCTCAAGCTCTGTCTGTTTTAAGCCCTGAAACAGTATTTCGTGCTTATTATATGCACTGGTTTTCATTTGCAAGGTAGTCTGCAAACCTGAATTAGGCATACCAGCACCCCCGTAACCTCTGTAAGTACCATAATATTGAGTTAAAACTTAAAAAATTGGAACTAAGGTTGAAAGAATCTTGAGTCCTAAAGTCCCTTAAGAAAACCCATCTCGACATAAATGGCACTGTGACAATGCCAATTGGTGACTCCAGTTGGAAAAACAGTACAAGGTATGAAATTATACACTGCAGAGTTAAATCTACTCTGAAAGCATGTTCTGGCTTCATCCATTATGCCATTTATTTTATTAAAAGGTAGATTAACACCAGTACCTTATGCATTATTGTAGACATTGTCTGCATAAGTAATTTGCATCTATTTAAAATAATGGCCATTTAAAGTTAAGCCATTTTAACTAAAACCAAATACATTTAGATTTATCTAAATCGGTTAAAATCACATTAAATTATTAGAAAGCAAAATGAACAGATCTTTGAAACAGTTTTTAAGTAGACTGGTTACGAAACAACTAAGCTTGAACTGCTGGACGCCCCGTATGGGGCCCAGAAAGCCTACGTGGAACAGCATGTCACGCTGCCTCACCATTTCTAGGTATTCTCTGCCGATGCTGTACCAGACTCTCAGCACAAAGACAGCTTGGTTTTACAGCTAGAATGATATGAAAAATGATGCTAGCAAAAGTTTTTACAGCTCTCTAAAAAATTCCTCAATATGTTTGCCAGCAAACAGTAGGTGATTATGAAATTATAGGCTACATCATGATAGAGGTATGCAAGGAAATAAGATGGTTACAAATGCTTGTTTATTTTTGAGCTCTTAACTACACATGATTTACTTATCCACTTTACAATATAATTAACATTCCTTTGCTGACATTTAAAAAATGAGGATGGATATGTTTTCCTTTTTTTAACCTCATAGAAATCATGTGGAAAAATTAAAGTACTACATAAAGAAAAAGGAAACAGGACATACCTATACCACTATTTAATTATGTTACCTATTTTTTAGAGTGCAGGGAATCAGAAATAACTGCCTTAGCATTGGAAATTTAAAATACTAAGAGTCACAAAAGGTTGTTTCATGGCAGCAAACATTAATTTCTTTTGATTTCTCTTTATGAGAAGCATCAAACTGCAATTCATTGAAATGAGAAGTTTCAGATAATGTCTGTGTAGCAATTAATATCCACTTAAGCCTTCAGGGACTTCTCTACCCAAGCAAGGTTTTCACCCCTGTCAGTTAAAATTAGTCCTTTAGGTCAGTTCTTTTTCACTTTGAAACAGTTTCTTAGTAAAACAAAGCAGTGGATATATCTTTCAAAGCTTTAGCACACACAGAAAGAAGCCCATCAGAAGAAATATCACAACATAAAGCTTTTTTCCCTACTAGCCATAAAACCATAAATTGGAAATACCCTCAAAATGAAATGGAATCAATTGGAGATTTCTGTACTGGTAAAAGAATACTGTAATAATGAACATTTGGGGATCCTGCAATTAAGGTGGCTTAATATGATCTGCATGGGCAAGGCAACTACATCCAAAGCATGTATGTGGAGAGAAGAAACAGTGATCTAGAGGTGACTCAACTAATCCAACTCTGTGTTCAGACTAGCAGACATAAAAAATACCAGTGGTACAAACCCAGCCCATTCCCAGTGCTGAATTACATCAACCAAAGGGAACTTGTGTTACAGAAAGGCAAAGCGGTGTGACCTGCCAAGGGTTTTGCAGACTGTTCAGCAAACAGAAGCACTCATAATATCTGCGCACCAGACAGACAGAAGTTTTAAGACAGAGCATGTGATAAAGTGAGATGAGAAAAGATAAAAACTGTACTTTCAAATTAATCCTTTAATGCCAACTAGCAATAAAGCTTTTAGTAGAGTCTGTTCGGTTTTATTGATAGGTACAATGTGTTGAATCCCTACCCATATTTTAGCCTCAGTGCCTAGATTCACATTGCCTTGGTTTCTGATGCTTAATCTCATTAGTGCAGCTATTTGTATTGATATACCCAATAAGGCTGCTAACACTACCTTAGCTAAGTGTTATTTATTGTATCTGTATATACAACAATATTAACACAGTCAAGCATCAGCATCGGCACTTGAGGGCACCATTAAATTCACCCAGTGTTCAGTGAGAGATTTAATGATGGATTTAATAGTATTAAATAGGAAAAAATGCCCTTGGCCTTTACATTCTCATTTAAAAACATATAAAAGAGTAGTAATTCAGGCTTCTTCATACTTCTTTCAAAGATTTTCCTTTAAATCATGCTCAGCAATAAGAGATCAGCTGTACTTTGGTAGTTATTGTATCTTGACCAAAGACAGCAGCCCCTGGTCTATCAGAATCACCAAACTGTTGGCAAGTTCAGACGCAAGTTCCTACAACAAATATGGGTGACTATGCTGCTAAAAAAATAAAGACTGGTGAAAAATTAGCAGGATGATGTTGCCTGTGACCTACACTGATGAGACTTCAGTGATCAATAGATGTAAGCAGAGCTGTGAAATAACCAGACATTAGATTTTTATGCTAATTTTTTCCATGGAATATAAATATGCTGGAGTTTTGTACAGTAGTATGTGTGGTGAATTTTTTTCATACCTTTTAGCTGCATTTATTTCTTCCCATCTCCAGATGTCCGCTACTGAATCACAGAATTGTTTAGGTTGGAAAAGACCTCTGAGATCATCAAGTCCAACTGTTAATCCAGCACTGCCAAGTCCACCAATAAACCATGTCCCCAAGTGCCACATCTACATGTCTCTTAAATATCTCCAGGGATGGTGACTCAACCACTTCCTTGGGCAGTCTTTTCTGATGGACCTACTGATGTTCTGTAGCTCTTCAACAAGAGAATTTCACTCAAGAAAGGCATGGGGAAGGCTTATTTTTTTCTGTCTTTGAAATAACAGTACCCTTTCGGTCAAAGAACTAGGACTCAGTATGCACCGGAAACTTTCTTTATACACTGCCCAGACAAATGTCCTCTTATGTTCCATTTGAAACCGCCAAGTGGGAGGAAGAAAAATGTTGGAAGACAAAAATTCTCCCTATGTGACCCTTACCAGTGACCAGAGGATCACCTAAGCTCCTGTGACTTCTTAAGCTTGGAAACTGTGGGCCATATATGCAGGCTCACAGTGACTCCATATATAGAACTGAATTTATATCACCAGGAATGAACAAATTATTCAGTTATAGGCTTTTTTAAGACATATTTTCAGTGTCTATCATGAAAAGGATTAAAAACTTACACTACCAATATGAATACCGACAATTAAAAAATTACAGTAAACCCATCATATTTGAATTGAAACCAAATTTTAAAAGCTTTTCTTAGCAATTTTGGCATTAAAGAGAATATCGATCAAATCAAAACTATACTTCCACACACATGGGTAATAACACTTAAAACTAGATCCATAGCAGAAAACTGTGCAAAAAACAACAACAACAACAACAACAAAAGCCGAAGTGACTGCTTGTCAGGGAACATTCATATTTTCCTCTGAAATTTCCCTGCTTATAAATACTTCTACTGACACAGATACTGAGGTGTTTTGAATAAACTTGCTTTATAACATCTCTCAATACAATGTACCTAGTTTAAAGCATGAGTTGTGCAACAGAGACAAAGAAAGGGACAGGGCATTCTCATTTCTTCAGACGTCCAGACATTCCTTATAGAGTATTATATAAATGTAGACGTCTGATTCCACAGTACTTTCCAAAACAAGGGTAAAATATTACTGACATTCAGCCACATCATGGGTAGGAAAAAGCCATATAGAGTGCACAGTTCACTGCACAACAGAAAGGGGATGGGGAGTAGGCTAAAGAAAGTATTATCCAAGGATGAGAAGAAAAGAAATACCATTTTTTATCAGACAAGCCCCCAGGTCTCTGATGTCATTTCAGAATGTGGGTCTTTGGCTATTGCAGATACGGCTAACATTCTCATACAATGAAACAGACACTTCTCAGTTTATCTGTTTCAGAAAAATGAGTCAATACAGAAAAACCAGGTTCTTGTGCATACCATTAGAGCCGGGACTTCTGCATCCCCATTCACACCCTCATTTTGGTGCATGAGACTTTGGGTAGATACACAGCTAAGGCTTAGCTTATACATCTGCAAGTATGGTGCATATGTAATATGCACATTTTGCACATTTATTTTGGATAATGAGAAAGCAATTTGCAGTTAATTAAAAAAAATTATCTTAAGTAGTAAGGTTTGTTGAGAAAGTACCAGTACAGGTACCATAGAGCTGTCTTCTCTTGCAATCTACAATAAGATTTATTTTATTTTTTTTATCATCTCTAGCAGCAGGCAATCCAGTATTAGGCATTCCTAAAAAAAAACTTCATAGCACTTTGCTGTCTTCAGATGAGATACTTGTGGTGAGTCTTTTGGAGGCTCTAAGCTTTACTTCTGTCTCTGGGTGCTCAGAGACAACTCCCATTGAAGTCAATGGAAGCTAAATGCTCATAAATAGTAAGAAAAAGTAATTTTACTAGTGGCAGTAAGGATTTATAAATGCTTGAGTAGGCAAAATCCCTTCCTCAAGCTGATTGCTAAAATGATATACTTTTAAGAGACTGAAAAGGTTCATCTAGAATTTGCTCTGTTGGTTAAATAACACTTACAGAGGTTTTTGCATGCCGATTATGTATTAATTATTGTATAATTGCATCATTACTTTAATTAGATTAAACTGCATAATTGGGATGTCTAATTACAGATTGAGGGGGGGAAAAAAGGTAACTTACCTGACATTAGCTGTGGTTTCTGAAGAGGGACTTCCACACAGATTTTGCTCTAGAGGCAAGTTTCCAGTGCAGGAGTCACTGGCTTCCTCTACAGTGACAAGACCTCAGGCGGCCCCCAGTGCACCACCACCATCCAGACCCTTTCCGGAGCAAGGTTCTGACAGGGAGGGCATTTGCCACTTGGTACCTCACCAGTGAGGTATGTCAGAGCACTGGGCTCCAAGTCAGCAGTGACAGTGGTGAGGGGATGTAGGTCATTGAGTCCGTGCGGAAAACTCGTCGTGGAAAACCAGAGTTAATGTCGAGGAAGCTGCTCCTCTCTTCCAAGTGCTGGTCCACAGAGACCAAGAATTCTTGGTAACGAACAACTGCATTTTAAATACAGATGCAGGAAGAGAAATCTTACCCAAAGAGCAACAGGGGTACAAGTTGATCAGCACTCTGATTTGCCAAATGGAACTGGGGAGTTGAAGAGATACCTCAGCAAACAGAGACGAAAGGGCTCCCAAAGCCTGAAGAGCATCCTCTGGAGGATACTCATGGGAAATGGCAATACAGTACAAAACCTACATGGAATAAATTGGTTTCTAACCTTTTCAGCTGGACACCTGAGCAATTTTGGAGGATCACTTAGAAGTGTCAATCCTATACATGTTAAATGACATATCACCACCTTACTTTGTTAAGGGTGCACTGAGATTTTGGGAAGAAAACAAGTAGAAGGCTGAACTGATGGAGCTGGAGATGGATGTGAAATCTGCAGAAGTCTCCAAAACTATCTGCAGGTCATGACATAAACTTAACACATTTCCAGTGTTGAACTTACATTGTGTCAGGTCTTTATTGAAAGCTCTCAGAAGAATGAATGCTATAGGGTAGTGATCATAATTTTTTTCCTCCAGATATACAAATTTAACAGATTCACTCCTGCACCTTCATAAGACAGAGCAAGAGCATGAGTGGAACTCCATTCTGAAATTGGAACAGCCTAGTTACGGTGCAGAGGCCTCTTTGGGAGAAATGCCTCATGACAGGTAAAGCTACAGATACATAATTATTGGCAAAGGAAGGTCCCAAGATCTGGGACCTGGAAGAATCTTTTGAATTTAGGAGGCAATTTCAGGTGAGGCTGAACTTTGTCTTTCAAAGGATGAGGCAGTAGATGGGCAAATCATCAGGTCCTGGATCTCTCCCCCATTGTCTAGGAAAGGGTCCTTTCAGGCTGTTGCAAACCCTGTTGAAATGCTAAGAGGAAGGGTCCCTCCCAGCTAGGAACACAAGGCCCCTGCAAATAATCTCCCTTTGGATTGTGAATCTGCATGATAATTGTGAATGGCATGTGTAAACACATAGTTTTTTTCTAGAGTCATGGTCTGGACCCACTCAGCAAAGTGCCCCACAAAGACACTGAAATAGCAGTTCCTGCCCCAAAGCACTGGCAGTCCAAATACGAGATGAAACTCAAGATGGATGCAGACAAAGGAAGCAATACAAGGAAACAATGACTTAATTTTGAATATTGAATAGACTTTAGCACACTAAGATTGTGTATTTTGAAAGTCCAAGTGCTATTAGGCATGTTTGCCATTTTCTTTTTTTCCCCTAGAAGTATCACAGCACATTTAACAAGTGGGCTTATATAAGGCATCATTCACCTCTATATCCTAACCAAGAGATGGTAACTAAGTTGGGGGAAGACCAGCAAGACATGAATGTTTGATAACATAGGACAGTAGATGTCAGAAAAAGTGTCCCATGGTTGTATATGCAGATTGGCTCAGCATTCCTTCTGGTTTGGTTTATTATTTTTTCCCTGGTAACTCCGACTGAAATGGAAATGGCAAGACCTCTTATGGTGACACAAGATGGTGAGACACTGCTGTCAGGCTCCAACAAGAAAGATGTATCATGACTGAGCTGATCAGAGAGCTGCTGTGAAGCAAACCAGTCCATATAATTCTTACAATCAGCTTTGTAGAGGGTTCTGGCACTAACATGCTTTGAAGAGTGTTGGCCAAAAACCACTTGGCACCAGGTATCAACTTTGGCCCTGGCCCTGGGTGACTAAGATTCACAGAAAAGCAACAGACAGGGCTGGCAGATCCATCGCATTGGACAAACAAAATTGTCTTGATCCTGTTTATTTGAGTTTTCTAAGAATTACAGGCATCCAGAGAGTCAGTGGGGAAGTAGAGAATTTATTGAAGTAAAACATCAAGGGTTTTTTAATGAAGTGCATAGCAAATAGAAGTTGGTAACATGCCTCTTCTTGGTCACAGCTATTTTTTAATCCACAAATCCCTACAGAGCCCTGAAAAGCTGAGTTGCTGGGGTAGGGCACTTTACAGACCATGCCTGTTGGTGGCAGCCAGAAATAAGCATAGTCTACTTGACAATAATACAGAAAAACCCCCTTGTTCCCCAGACCCCAGACGAAGTGTTTCATGAGTGTAATGGCACAGGGCTAGGTTGCCTGTCATCACCTGCACAGTCCTGGAGCAGGCAGTGTGTCCCTGGATGAGGCAGTGTGCAGTCTCCTGTCTGCCACTGAGCCCAAGAGGGAGGCTGTCACTTCACCTCCTGAGCTGGCAACCAGCATGTGACATGAGGGGAGATACTGCCGTATGTGGAAGAGGAGGCAATCCTGTTGCACATCTCGCCTTCTGATCAGCAAGCATAGCCTTTCTGAACCAATGGAAACCCATGGAACTACAGTGCCATTGGAAACCAGAGCTGAATTTTTTATAAACAGTGAAATAATGTACAGCATAGGTAACAGGCATGATGTGGTGTGTGAGCTGGAGGCTCACCACTTTTTTTGTTCTGGAGTGCCTTCTATTTAGTTCTGGAGTTGTTGGGTGAGAAGTAACAGCTTTTTCAGTGCTCACAAGTGTACTCTTGTTTTCCTGTGGTACTGTCTTGGTTAATTCTTTCATCTGAATATGGGTTAAGAGAGAATTCTCCTCTGTCTTTTGCACAGAGAAAAGACAAGTGATTAACTGAGCCAAGGCAGTTCTACCTATGTTAGAAATTTCCCATGATTGAAACAACCATCCAGTTACATGATTCTGACTGATAACTGAGTTCATTGGTCATGAGGGGATGCAATCGGTTTTGCAGGGATTTCTATACGGACCAAAGGAGTTAACAAGAGACCAACTGGTAAAATTGCCCAAACAAAATGTGACTTTATGCATAAACAGATACTAATTAAAAAAAAAAAAAAAAAAGGCGATGCTGATTCTCCAAACTCCTTTCTTCTCTGAAATGGAAGGAAGGTTCCTCTGAACACTGACAACACTTCTTGGACTACAGGGAGTTGCATCCATTTTAAGAATGGTCTCCTCAAATTGATGGGAGATGGGGGAGGAAAGGAATTAGACCAAACTGGTCAGGTTGGATATTCATCACTCACTTCTAGCAGGATCAGTCAGGGGTCCAGAGCAGAGGAATTGTTAGTGGGAAAACAATGCTGATGTTTTCACTAATTATGTTGGAGGAACAGAGTTAAAGCTGTTGTATTATCCAGGGGCCCAAACATTAAAGGTAAATTGTGTGGTTAGAAGCAACGGAAGTGTAGTGTGAGCCCACCCTATACCTTTCCTTGCAAGTTACAGGGAAGTAGGTAGGGTGCAAATGGAGCCATGTGGTTATTCAGAAATAGTCATGTTTCTGGGGTGACATCAGCAGGTATGCAGCTGCTCCAGAGTGAAGAGGCAACTATCAGTTTTAAAACACTGTAAAATTATTTGCAGGTATTTTTTAGTAAAGTACATAGATTGATCATGAAGTTAAATATTTTGGTCTTTGCAATTTCCTTTCTTTCATTTGCAATTTTATCTATTAAAATTTCACAGAATTGTGAAATTCGTCCCATTATAAATTAATTATTTGCACATTTTTCCTTAAATAAGTAGGCTTTAGAGCTTAAGTCTTATATCTATTTTTAACTCTTCTACAGCTTAAAAAGAATAAAAGAATGAACTTCTTTTATGTTTCTTTCACTCCTCCCCGCCTCTGGTGCACATGCCTTTAGAAATAACTGCCCAGATACCACACCCCAAATTATATCTTCCAAGGGAGATGTTAGACAAAATCCCATTGACTTACCGGTTGTTGTTGTGTGGGTGTGTACCAAGGAACAGCATTTAAAAAAGCTTTTAGCATGCCAGCTTTTATCCAGAACAGCTTAATTAAAGTCAGATATTATAATAGTACCATTTGCCCCAAACTGAACAGTAGGTATACTAACTGCCAGTGCATTAAGTTTGGTTAATGAAAGGAATTGTAATACACTAGTAACAAAGATATGAGGGATGAGGATAATGAAGAGCCATTTGCTGCATGCTGAGGCGTGTGGAAGCCCCCAGTTACCCCTTGCCTAGTGCTGGCAGCCCCCTCATGTGCCGTGGATCCACGTGAGCCTGCAAAAGCATCTGCGGGGTACACGTGCCAGAGCCACCCTGTGCCTGGGGAGCACATACAGCCCCAGCAGACAGCTCTCCAAGTCAAAGAAGATTGGGAGAAGTGGTAATGAAGGGAATAAATGCTGGCACTCAGGAAAAAAAATGTTATTTTGTTGTGTGAAAGATATTTGTGAGTGATACTGTCTGTTATTACCAACTGCATTTTTCTGAAATAGATTTGCCTTCTCCAGGCGAGAATGAAGTGAGGTGATGAAGTCAGCTCGGTCCTGTAAAGCCCCAAATCTTGCACAACCTGACCCAAGCTGAGGCAAAACTGTCCCTAGATTTGAAAATGCTAATATACTAGGAGTTTGCAACAACACTATGCTAGGAAGCAGGAACGGCAGATTGTGTTGAAGAGCAGAAGAAATGAGTTTGAAAGTGAATTTTGTAAGTTTCCCAGAACACCCTAGGTAGTCCCTATATTTTGTTGTTGCTGTTTTTTTAACCCTAGCTGTCATAGGACGTATCTTAAATACACCAGCACTCAAACTACTTCTCTGATTTTGAATCCCAAGTGAATGGAAATGCATAGTTCCCTGCATGAAAACAAATTGCAATGAAGAGGGAAACTAAGGATCACCACTAATGCTTTAGGCTTCAACCCCAAATTCAGGTAATAAAAGATCTATTATATTTCTCCAAAACTTAACAGATGAAACCTCAATCAAAAGATATCCGAGGAAGCAGGACAGGATCAAGAACAGGGCTAATTTTGCAGAATTAAGGAGCAACATGAAGATTTTTAACGAGGAAGCAGACACCTTTGCAATAACTGCACTATGATATGTTGCCTAGCAACAAGATATAAAAATGATGTATAATGCCAGTAACTTCTTTCACATATGAAAACAGCACCCTACCAAGACAGCTTCATAATGTACTCTTACAAACTAAAAATCCATAGAGACCATTAAAGCCTCCATCTTCTGTAATATACTCTGTTAAACAATCATGTGTTTTTGTTAATGCAGTAAAACACTGAATTTATTTAATGATTACCCAATGATACATCAGCAGCAGCAAGCAGGAACATTTCTATTTTAAGCCTGCAGAATCCATCTCAAGATACCACACTTTGACGGAGAACAAATGCAATGAGCCAGACCTGTGCAATGCCCGGGAGAGAGATGCATTTATGGGGGGCGAATTAAGATCACCTTCTGTCTGCTAAAAAAATAGCATTATTGCAACGCATGGGAATGCTTTTATTGCTTTTTTTTTCTTCTGTGGCTTGTAGCTTAACATGATATTGCTCATAGAGTACCTCCTGCTTCCTGGCTCTGGAATGGGAGAGGCGAGAAGGGTGTCAGGGTGTGCCAAAGAGTGGGTCGTTACTGCATAATATCTGTTAAAAGTAGTTCTGTGAAGATGGTTGCACAGGACAGGGTGAAAGAGGGGACTGTCAGAAGGTGAGGTGCCAGGTGCTGGTGGGGCAATCTGCAGTCTGGGTGGAGGGGGAGCAGCTGGCACTGGCAGCCCCAGCCCCAAGCAGAAGCAGAAGCAGAGGCAGCCCTCGCCAGCCCAATTACAAAAGATGGTCCACGGCCAAAATGCAAGCCCTGCAGTCAGAGCGCTGTGCCAAGACACCAGGTCCTCATCTCTAGGAGGGCTTGTGGGGGGACAGAGAGAGTGGGGAAGTGCCCCATGCCTTGGGGGGACTCGCTTGCCTTCTGCAGCATCACACCCAGCAAAGTGATAAGAACAGCCTTAGCAAAACACAGCAAGTAAAACCAGAGCAGAATAACCCAAAGTTTAGGACTGGTAATGTGTTACAAGGCTTGCTGGGGACTCATCTCACCCATGGCTGGGAGCAGCCAGCGTCAGGTGTATGGGACAGTTTGGCTCCGTTCAGCATTACACAGAGAGGAAAACGAGACTTTGCTTATCTGCTGTGAGCGGGGACTCGGCTCAGGTTACCACCTTGCATTGCTCCTGTGTACTCGTGGGGACAGGTTGCTCGCGAAACTGCCCTGCAACCCAGTGGAGCACAACTCCTGTGGGAGAAGGTCCACTGGTCCACCCCATCCTGTAGTCCCTGGCTGTCTCTTCCCAGTCGCTGTCATGTCTCCCTGCCTCTTCTTCTTTGAAAGTTATGGGCTGAATATTTCCAAACCCTGGAATATTTCCAAATCTGCAGATTAACTGAGATACATGTTATATATGTCTAGAAATGAAGCAGATGAACATGGCACTTAATCCTTTGTTGATCTAATGCCTTGAATTTTAATCTTTGCTCTGCCACTTGCTTTTTTACCTTGAGCAAACCACAACAGCTCTCTGTACCTCAGCCCACCCATCTGTTCAAACATATCTGGTGATGTGACCCCCTCCATCTGACCCATATTTTATGGGATTGCTGCAAGTCTGCATTAGCCTGTGACTAGATACCAGGACACTTTGAGATGAAAACATTAACCATGTTATTGCACAAAGTAAGCCTAATGCATTCTTGCATTGAACTTCTGAAAGTATTAAATATTCATAATGGATTGTATATTCTATGAACCCAGCAACGCCAACAAGAACCAAAATCCAGATCATTGGGACTTCAGTGCTGGGAGTGTGGTGAATTATAGGATTCCAGGATTTGTAAGGTGGAGACTACAGGGACCAATGGAGAGACCGGGTCCTGGGTAAGCAGGGAGAGGGTAACACAGGCAGAGGGGAGCACGAGCAGGCACAATCCTGACCTACTGCCAGGATAATTTCTGCTGCAAGCCTTTGAAGGTAAAGCATGCAGAAAAATTAAGAAGTCCCATTCTTCATGTAATACTGAGGACCTGCAAAAGTCCAGTGTCTAGGGACAAATAAGATCAAAGATAAGCTTGTGTGGTTTCCTTTAATCTAAGTGAAAGCCAACTTTTGAGCTCCAACAGAGAATTTCAGTGTAAAAGGTCTTATTCTAGGCAGTTATTTGGATTAAAGGTAACTGGAAAGATGGAGACATTGGCAAGATATAGAAAAATATATAAATATGTAAATCCATAAAGGGAAGTCAAGTGTGACTCCCTTTCCTAATTGCCTAACATGATTCCCACTAGATGCATAAATTACAGCTCCTATTAACAGCACTATGAATAATAATCAGTTTACTTTCTGGCTTGTATCTAAATATACTTTCTATATGATTTCATCTTTTATTCAGCTGTTTAAAAGCAGAACATCTAATTACAGTTCATATTAGTCTACATTAATTTTTTTTTTTTTGCCACAGAGCATGTGTGATGACTGATTTTCTAAAAACAGACAGAATTTTTTAGCATATGGAAAAATCATGTTATTATTAATACATTCCCACATGACTCTACATTTCAATTCCCTTAATTATTTAGTCATTGCTGATTATGTCTTTTCACAATTCATTATCCCATTTCCTGCAACGTGGGCATTTTATTCATTAAGTGTCAAAACGAAGAGCCTGACCTCCAGGAGGATAATCAGGAAATAAGTGGCAGACATAAAAGGTCTGGGTTTCCCTTAAGTGCTCACTTATTTCGGTAACTGTGCCGTGCTTTTAGTAAGCGGTGACAGAAGCGAAGCGTTGTTGGTAATTGCAGAAGGGCTGGGGGCTGCCGGGCTGCGG
>NW_008238464.1:1878720-1940155 GCF_000691975.1 Corvus brachyrhynchos
ATCCGCCGCAATGGGGGGGCTTCGCAAGCTCTCGCCAGCCTCGAGGGGCTCCTGCTTCTCAGGAGACCTTCAGACCGTGCTGAGCTTTGGGAGGAAACACTGTCCACTCCCTCCTGTTGAATGTGGACCTCTGGTGAAGGTAGGAAAGCCCAAGCCAGTCCAAGAGGCATGACCAAGGGTCACGTTTCCAGCCTAAGGGTTAGACCATGGGGCTGGAGAGGGATAGCCTCAGTGTTTCAGGCCAGGCCTTGTGCTTCACGCTTTCACGGGATTGAAAATAGGTCCACAACTGCACCCAAGACAGAGAAGCACATGTTTCTGGCCTCCTGCATGAGCCTAACCCCAGCCACTTATGGGTGTTATCAGTGTCCTAAAACCAGAATGCTGCTGGAAAAGCACCTGCCTGTGTAAGCACTGCTCCTCAGCTCCCTGACCCATTGCTCAGCCAACCCATTCAAAGCTGAAAGAGCTCAGCAGACAGGTGTGTCCCTGCTAGATTTTCGAAACCAACAATGTAACCTGTGAGGAACAGGTACGTGACATCAGCAGTCATCTTTTTCCGCTGCCATAGATTTTTGTCAAACTCTGTCATATCAAAAATAGCATCATAACACAGACAAGTAACAATTATTCAGTACACACACGCACAGTATCAATTACAATAAGAATGTGAAGATGATTTAACTAGCTGCTGATAACTCCTGGTAATTTTGCAAAGTTGTGACTAAATATTTGCGGTATTTATAATATATAATGCATACATATGGGTATCCCCATATGTGTGCATGCATATATATAAAAGGCATATACCATGTTTTATTGATGGAGTTTCTATTACAAAAATTAATTTGAAAAGCTTAATTTGAAAAGCTTTAATCAACATCACATTAACAGACAGCAGTTTCTTAAATAGCCTCATAGCTAGACAAATACTTTGCCTAATGCCATTTCATTTTCCGCCAGCTGCATGTGATTTGCTTTTGATCTCGCACGCGCTTCGTTATACATTATTAACGAGCCAAACAGCATGCCCCTGGAGTTAGCATCCTGCCCCTGCTTATTTTTTAACAAATTTCCTCTTTTATTTTGTCCCACAGTGATTAATAGTTTCAGCTAACGGCGGCACTGTTTATGATCTGAGTCAGTGACTTCAGACCATCTTAATCTCCTGTTAGGCAGGTTTTAATTTGCTTACAAGTTTTTATTTATAGCACAGTATGCTCTCCATTTCATGTAACAACAAAACCAAAACCTGCAAATAGCACTCCATTTCTTCTTTTAATGTTTCTGATGAACTTTTATGGGAGAGAAAAGCCCAAGCAAGACATGAAACAGAAAATAAAAAGGCAGCATGATAAATACTTATTTTTCAAAACTGTCTTGTTGTAAATCCTGTTATCTAGAGAGAACTTGTTGCTTCCAATGTCTCTCTGCAGCCAGATTTGTTATGGTGTGGGTTAGTCTGTACCCCATGGTTGTCTGTAACAGTGCTTTTAGATGACTTATTAAAGCAGAGTCCTGTGGGGCTTCCAAAGTCCTTACTTGCAGAATCCTTATTTGTGGCATGGTTGGCAGAGAAGCAGCTTTGATTCTTCTGTTAATACTACAAATATTTCCGGCTAACTTTAAGATCTATGCTGAAATGGATGACCTCTTTTCTATGTTGTTATAGCAGTTCAAAAGACTCTTTTATTAAGCCAAGTACCGGATCATTATTGGTTTTTATTGTGCTGTAGTTTTGTCTAATATCACAAGGAAATGATTTGAGGCGAGAGATAAAACACCAAATGGATTTAGTTATCAAAAACTTTATGGTATCTTAGCTTCCTGCAGGAGTAGTCTGAATAGATCTTTTGGGGAGGATTTGTATTTTTTTCTAAGAATAAACTGTATACCCATTACAATGCTCTCTATCACATGGGCGATGCCAAGGACTACAGTCTGCTTAAACAAATACTGAGTGAGGCAGAGACAAGGTGCCTACAGAGCCCAGCCAGGATGACACAGAACTGAGGTCACAGGGTTAAGATCTACCATGCCACTTTCCCAGAGCCTCCCACTCCACAGAGTCACCCTACAGAATTCTGCATTTCTAATGCCTACAGATTTTCTCTTTTGATTCTCTTTTGCACCATAATGAATTGAATACCAGACTTTTCTACATGGGAGAAATAATGGGCAATATCTAAACTTTTGTATAGGGGAGAGCAAAGCAGCGAAGGTCGCAGGAATAGTTTAGGAGATTAGTGGTCAATTACACAGGGAGGGAGACAATTCTGCACTGCTCTGGGGAGGGGGGAGATTGAGTTCCTTCTGGTCCTCTGGATGCAGAAGAAATAGGTGCCAGGATCCACTTGCTTCCTTCCACTTTTCACTTCTCCAATATTGTGTTTGCTTTTGTCTTTCTTGCGTGTATTTTTAAGCCAGTGATTTTTCACCCTCACTCATCTGTTCGTATTCCTAAAGTCAAAACTGAGCATCCCATTATGGCTCCTGAATATGTCTCTCTCACTTTGGCAGATAGTTTTTCATGTTCTTGATTTGTTCCCAAAGGCAGATGATCACTGTGGGCTCTATGTTTATGTCCTCCAACTCCCTTTCAAGCATTGTCATCCAAATGGTTGGTGGTTCAGTCATAACCTCATAGTACTACTGCTTGTTTCTGTCTTTTTTCCTTGTTGAAAATTTTCCTATTCACCACTTTTAAACAACAAATTTTAATCCATCTTAGTGTTAGTTTAAAAAAAATAATATATATATGTATATAAAAATTAATTTCAGCAAAGAGACTGAGATCCCTGTGTAGTCAGTGAGGAGAAAGGCATCTTCAGAGGATAATTTGTCCCATCCTCTCTCCTGTGACTATGCAGGGAGATTAAATTCCTAACTTAGATTAGATGCCTATCTTCAGATAACTACAAGGTGACATAAATTCCATCTCAAGCCATCATGTAATATTCACACAGTAAAAGAAAATCTTATTTTATATGCTTTCATTTACTTCAGAGTTTGGTAAACCTGGGTAATTCTACATTTCATGCTTAGAACAATGAACATGTTACTAACCCCACTTTCACAAATTTAATAGTAAACTATCAACTTGTGTAGAACCAGAGAGATGCATAATAAATGTTACAAGAACAGCTTTAGGCGTTGCATATTAATAGCTGTGGTAGGATTGACTTTCAAAGCCTTAGTTTTATGATCAGCAACAAGATAATTAGTAAAATTATCCTGCAAATTCATTACCTTCATTCCTTCTACTTGTGCATTTCATTCATTACATATCAAAATGAGGAGCCTTGCCTCCAGACAGATAATCAGAATGTGTGAGACACAAAAGGTCTGAACTTTCTTTAGATATGCTTTGGTAGATGTGACCTTAAGTAGTCTCCATGATACCAAGGAATTTACAGTCATTATTCCAAAAAGAAGAAACCCTGTAATTTTACAGAGAAATGCAGTTGTGCATTTTGTAGGCTTTCTCACACCTTAATTCTATTTTGAGATAAATGACATAAACATTGGATAGTTCAGGAACAGAAAAATTTCCTTCTGGTTTAGTCCAAATTCAGCTGCAGAGCTGTACTTTGCTTTCCATGCTCCTTGTCCTCCCACTGCTTAGATCCACAACCCAGCTGAGCTACTCTGAGACTCCCTTCAACCTATACATCCAGGGGGTTTGGGGCTGAAACTCGGGTGCAGCAAAGTTGTGTGGACTGATTTATGCAGGTCTGGTGCCCTGCTGTAGGGGCAGGACCCAGCTAGACATGTGAGATCAGAAGTCCCTCTTGGCTACCACCAGTTTAGATGGAGTCAGATGGACCAACAGTGCTGTCCTACACCAAACATCTCATTTTGCAGATCTTTATAACGTTCCACATTTTAGATTTGTGGTTCTTGCATCCCTCCTGCTCGGAACTAACACGAAGTGTTCAGCTGTCAGTGCTGTGTCTGTTTGCAGGGGGTGCTCACGGTGGCTGTGTCTGACACTGAACTCAGGGCTGGGTGCCTGCTCCTTCTCAGCTCTCATGGGAGCCAGTGAACAGGAGGAGGCAGCAGCATGAGCGTGATTCACAGCAGAGGCTGTGTTCCACACCAGAGAAGCTGCAGTGCTTGGCTGGACTGACCCTGCACCCAACCCCATCTGGATACAGAAACAGAGACAGAGCAGTGGAGAGACGAGTGGGGGTGAGCTGGACAGGAATAGCTGGGGTGGATGGGTGTATGATCAGCCACATTTTCCCTTTTACCTCTGTTGGCTTCAACACTTGATTCTCCTTATCTTCATCTCAAAAAATGCACCATTTTCATTTACTTTAACATACTTTGAGTTGCAGGATTCTTAAAGTGCTTTTATTTTGGGATGTGAGCTTCATAAAAATGCATCTGCCAAGCCAACAATGCTTTAAAATACTTGTTTTGTATTTTAAAGACACCTAAGTTTGTACTTTTAAGATTTGATTTCAAACATAGCCTTAAATATTTAGTAAGAGTGGCATCTTTTGTGGAAAAATTGAGGACACATTGCAGTAGATCATATAATTATGGTTTCAGCACAACTAAGTACTTCTTGCTGGCCCTGAATCCTGAATGGTTCCTATGGTGTATTCTGTGTACTAATTCAATGGCTCTTGTCAAAAATACAGGCACTTGAACTGCAGAACAAGATGCAATCATGGATCAACCCGTTTCTGCATGTTGAGCTTACTGTACTCACACTATTTAGCTGGCATGGCTTTTGAATTATCTTTTGCCAAGTGAAGCATGTGAGAAAGGACAGCAAGACGAAACTCTAGGTCTGTGTCTGTCTAAGCTGAGAAATCCCTTCACTTGTTCATCTAAGCTGCGTGGTTTCTGCTGGCAAAGAGGGACAGAGACAGGGGTAAAAAATCAGACTCCTGTTGGTTTATTTTAAATCTGAACTCACTGAAATTACCAAAACAAAAACAACAACAACAAAAAAAAAAACCCACAACCCAAAAAAACCCCAAAAAGCCAAGAAGAACAAGAAAGAAGAAAAAAATCCATGAAAGCTTCGATGATAAGATATGGAAAAGTACATACACCACAGAAAAAATAACTGATAGGGAACATCTTTAACAGAAGGGAATGTTTGATGATTTGGGGAATCTGCCTATGTATAATTTATGAATTCCTTATGGCTGTTTTTTACTATGTAATGCTTTATACTCCGTATGCTAAGAAGACAAGGAAAAGAAGTTAATGTCTGTGCATGAGAAGGTTGATAGCTAAAGATTATCAGCACCTGAACAGATCTTACCCAAGGAAAATAAAAGGTTAAGGGCCATGTTTCTTCCCTGCCTCTCCAGAGGGGTCTATATGTGGATAGTGGAAAATCCCAGGCAAGTGAAAAAAGATATCAGATACTAATACTGGGTCTTAAAAAAAAATCACAGAGTCTAAGTGACTCCTGTGAGACTCCAAGGGCCCAGAGACAAAGGCAGCTTGTTTAGGAGAAGAGAGCCTGGAGGCAGCTCTCTGAGCAGAGAGACACCAGGAAGGATGAAAGATGCTGCTGCCTGGGAGGGGAGAGAGAGGGAAACCCAGGCTGAGCCTGGAAGACAGGGTGGAAATGTCATCTTTGGATGCAAGGGAGATGAGGAGTGACAGCAAAAAATGATGGGGAAATTTAGACAAGGAAAACTGTGCAGATCTTTTATTGCTTTGTCTAGAGATACACATTGCTTTTCAATCTAACAGGGTAAAGCCCCAACCACCTATTTTTTTGGAAAGCCTCCAGAACCTGCAGTGGTCACAGAGCCTGGGAAAAATTATGCACACAGCAAATTTGGGTAGCCTGCTTAGGCTAAGGGAAACCTGTATGCTGGTTGTCCCTGTGTGGTAGGCCCACAGAAAGCAGGATGAACATTGTCCATGTGCTTGGAAAAAATCTGAAGTGGCTGAAGTTAAAAACTGAGCTCATGTCTCTGTTCCCAGGAAAAAATGTTCTTCAGGCATCGTCCTTCTTATAGTGCGAGGCTGCGGCAGCTTCGAGCTTCCCCATCTGAGGAACACGAGAGAGAACCAGCTGCCGCAGCAGCAACTATATTTAGCAGTCTGTTCTGCTATTGATGCATATATACCTGGTACCTATCGCCTATAATGAGAATTATTCTCACAAACCACAAGGAGAACAAGCCTTTTAGGATTCCGTTCGTATTAACAAAATGTCTGAAGAAAATTACCCTCTTTTTGTCCATGCTAAATTATTCCAGCTTTTCATTAATAGTCATTAAGGTTTTGAAGGCTGGCATTTTTAGCAAAAAATAGTTTTCACTGACAGAAAAAAGCCACCCAGATAAATGAAGAAAATGTTTACTCAATTTAATACGCATGATTTTCTCTTCTGGTGCTCAATTCAACATCAGGATCTGAAGTCAACACAGGTTGGATCAGGGTCTACGATTTTTTTAATTGGGCTCTTTTCATTTACACTGGAATACTCCGAAAATGCACGGCTATAATGAACCATTACATATGCATACATGCAATATGAGAAAAATTAATAATGTCTTGGATTTGCTTAGTATTTATTCAGCATTCACGAGTAAATAACAAATAACTTGATAATATTATTGAAAAAAAATCCTGTGGAAAACCCACACAGCTGGAGAGAAACTTTTTTACTGCATGAAGCCTACTTTCTCTCCTACCAAGCTATTGTCATTACTCTGAATAACTTTTTTGCCCTCCAAGGGTAAAGTGACAGGCTTGCAATTTCTATATAAAATGGCATGGTTTTTAACAGAAGCTTGTACGTAAGCCCTTTTATGTCTGGGTGACTTTAAGTATAGTAAATATTATTGCAAAAAATAGCTATTTTTAATTTAATTAATTCTGTTGGCAAAAATTTGATTTTCAGAAACTGTCAGAAATGTGATGGTTTATCATCATTTTCATTATAATCTGTACAGCACAACTGCTTGGACAGCTCACTCAGAGGCCCATCATTTCAGACAACATTAATAATTTGTACATTAATAAATAACTGCATCATTTTCAAGTACCTCACTTTTGAAGCACACCTGATAGCATGTTACTTCCTAAGTTATGAAATCCTAAATAACTCCAAGAATGACACAATGCACCATACACAGTAAATGGCATTTAGCACTAATCATAAAGGACAGATACTCTGGCATTTTGGTTGGTGAAAACTTGATCGGTATTCAGTCAGTCTCTCTCAAAGTATGCTATTAACAGCACTGCAGACAAGTGGCTGTGTATGTTCTTGTATTTCCTTCAAAACCAAATTTTACCTCTCACATTTTCGAAGAAAATACCCAACCCAGTATGTCCCAAGGGCAGAGAACTACAATGGCAAAAACATGCCAAAATATATAGGATTTAAAATGTTGGAGATTTTCAACCACATTTTTTTGCAGTGTGGCTAGTACTGTATTCTCCAAAGGCTTTGAGTTTTTGCACAGGGCAGGAAGAAGCCCAGTGCACTGCACAGAAAATTAGACTGCTTCCCTCCTAATGCACTGAGGGGATCACACCTGAGTGCTGGCCCACAGCTGTGCATATCATTAAATCACTGACACCAGCACGGTTTTGACTGGGGCCAGCTCTTGCAGAGAAAGTCCCTGCATGCCTGGGGTCTCTCCCAACAGGCAGAATGGGTGAAGCCACTCTGCTGTATGTCTGTAAAAGAGCTTAGCTTTTTGGGCATGAGCCATGCAATGCTGATTGGCTTCAGGCTAAGAGAACACTTATTAGTCCACTTTACTTATTAGTACCGACATTACAATAGAATATTCTTGAAAGTGATTTAATTTCCTTTTATTAGACTCCTCTTTTCTCCCACAATTTCCTTAAAGTCTTTCTGCCAAGTGAAGCTAACTGCTAAGTCATGTGTTGCTCCTAAATATGATTAAATAAGATTAACAAAAGAATATTTTTCTCATCTCCCAAATGAGGAAAGCTGCCTCTCTCAGACATAAACAGAGAGCTCATGTGTCCTGGGTCAGACCAAAATGTGACAGTGGTGGGAGAGGTCCTGCTGATCTAAGAGAATGTCTACTGAAAATATTAGTGTAGGAGACAGGAAAAGGTGCATGGCCAAGTACATGTGCAGTGTCAGCCACTGAAACCCACATCTCAAACTAATGCAGGTTTTCAGAGACAACGTAAGGTGGGGATGGCAGTAGGTCTGTCACCCTGCAGGCTCACAGGGCAAACCAGGGCTGTGTCTGTAGGTGTCAGGGACTGTGGGGCAACGACTGCCTGGCTCTGCAGCCACAACTGCAGTCTGCAGCCCAGAACACATGGAGTATGGCGAGTCCTCTGCCTCTCCCTCCATTCTCTATAGCCGTCCCTGGAAACATGGCAAAGAAAATGGGAATGCTACTTTGGATGGAAAATAGACAATATAACAGAATCTAGTTGCATTCTCTGGTGAGTTTGGTTTCTTAATGCCTGTTTCATCAAGGAGGAAACCATTGTCACTGTAGGGTTTACTGAAGGGCTCTGTCATGTCAAGTCACATCTCCTTGTGGTTTCAATTTGTTTTGGGCCAGTTTTACCAAGGGGGTAGACAGCAGGTTTTTTCTAAAGACGGCAGCTGAAGGCTCAAGCCCCAGGCTCCCAGCAGTGCAGATACCTGCTATTGCCCAAATTTTATTCTTCTTTTTTTAGGACTGATAATACTGATCCTTTCTGGTATTATTTTGGTATTCATTTTGCTGGCCTCAGAGGAGCTGTGGCAGGGCTATAAAAAATGAGGATCTACCTGGCCTTTTGCCCTTACTAACAAGGAATCATTTCTCTGTATTGGAACAAGATGGTGATTGTTCTTTTTTTCCAGCTTTGTGAAACACTCTAAACAGAGGGAAAAATTAGTAAGTATTTTACTGTATTATTTTTGTGTAGCAGAGAGGCTGGATAATTCATTCTGGATTCTCTCTTGCTTTTTCAAATAACAGGGTATATACACTCGCTACAAAACAGCAATTTTTAAAATTAATTCCACCAAATTAGCACTGTAGTGTTTCATTTTTATACTGACCTGACTTTCCCTAACACAAAGCTTTTGCACACCAGCTACTTGAGTTCTAAAAAGAATATGGGTCTCTTTTGTCTGCAACACCCTATTCAATTCAAAAGAGACCAGATTTTGCTGTATTTGAAAATGCCAGTGTCCCAGCACACAGGTGTCTAATGGCACAGAGCGTGCCTCCACATCCTGCGCTGGCACCTGGAAGATTGAAAAACAGGTAACCTTTGAGTGGTGTTAGTTCTTAGTCCTACATAGGAGTTTCTAGCTTGATATCCTATTTCCACTAAAACATTTTTGCCTTTTTAAGGTGGTATTTATTAACTGACATAAAGATTTACTATGTTCAAGTTTTAAATATACAGCATACTTCAAACCTCAGATTCCTTTGAGACAGTATTTTCAACATAAACTGTGGAAGCAGCAAAAATCCAAGAGTGACAATTCAGGGGGATGGCTGATGTACAACTAATTTATGGTTGGTTGACATTACCACTGTTAGTGTAGCATTTTAGTGCCATTTTACATGGTGTTCTGTACCTCAGACTGTATCCATTAAGGGCCAGGGAAGCAATATTTACATGTCTAGGTTTAACATGTTGGCTGTGAAGGTTTATTGACAGCTGGAAACCACAATGTGGGCAATAAAAAGGATGTGCCATGCATGGTGCCCAAACCAGGAGCAGGTTCTGTTCAGATGAGCTAACAATAAGTAATAGATGACCTGGAGAGGGACTCAGATGATCTGAGAAAGCACAAAAAGGGACAAAACGTGTCAGAAGCAAGCAATCTCCCTCAAGCCTTTTGGATGGAGAAAGAGGTAATGGAGAGAGCCTGCCTGCAGCAGATACACGGAGATAGTCCAAGGCACCACATACAGGGGGGATGTCCTGAAAGTTGTCATGAGGAGTCAAGGGGATGGTGGTGTACATAGGCATGGCTCTCTGTAATCACTGCAGCTTATGTGGACAAAGCCAAAGTATCTTTAGCACAAGGTACCGTATGGGCTGCTAATTCTCACTGAGAAGCTGGAGAAGCTCCAGGCAGAGCTTGTTGAAGCTCTACAGTGTTGCTATCCACACCACTAGCAGTACCCAGGCTGGCTGGAGGAAAGCTGACGAGGGTACAGTGACTGCTCAGAAAAGGCACTGTACAAATGATCTGGGTGTGTGTGTGGTAAGAAGGGCAGTGTTTATAGGTGAGTACTGCAGGTTGGATTAAATGGCTCAAAATGTGTCTTAATGTTTCTGGGATTTAGTGACTTGAGTGAAATGGTAGATTTCCCAAACATTCTTGGGTACGTATGATTTTTCATTTATTTGAGTAAGAAAGACAAAAAGAATAATACTGAAGAAATGCAATGAATAGTATACATCAGCCAAAATAATGTTTTAATTGTTCTGAAATTTAGGATACTAAAAGCAAAGCCATGCTGTGGAAGTTCTTCTGAAAGATTTCAATGAAAAAAGTGGTATTTTATGCATCTGATACATTTTTTAACATGATTCTGACACTTTGGAGTACTTCTGTATTCAATGAGACTGGTCACGTGTCTGCAAACTGGGGCTGCTTATAAGTCTCCATATCTTCTCTCTCCTTCACCATCTCTTTTTTGCCTGAAGTTGGTGTGTTCCTCTGGAAACTTTTCCAGGAGTTTCCCACCAGATTCAGTCACAATTGCTAACCTGAATTTCTCCACAAAGGTGCTGGCCTGAGGCTGGCCTTCTCACCTCCCTCTTAAGGTTGCCCAGCAATTTCTTCCCAGCAGTGAGACTGCAAAGAAACGCTCTGCTAGTGCAGAGGCAGCTGTGCACGAGTGCTGTGCAGCAAAGTGGGTCTCATTCCACCTGTAGGGTTTTCCCTCTGCTTTGGAAAGCAACAGGAGTGTTTAGAAATAAACTGCTGATTACCATACTTGTGTTCTGTAATTCTTCACATGTCCGACTCCACCAGGAGCTTAACTGCAGCCAGTGGGATCTTACAGTCATTAACATTTACAAGGCAGCGGTTCACAGTTGTTGAACTAACAACCTACCTCTAAGAAACTGATTTTTCTCCCCTCTTAGTATTGACACGTGCTCTGCTGACTGTGATGCTTATTCACAGTGACAGTGTGTTTGGTAGAATTTCATGTTTTCACAGGATTTGTCTTGTGCAGACAGTTTCTAATTTACCTCTGCTCTTGTTTTAATTCAATCAGCTGATAGAGTGCAGCTGATCTCATGGCACATATGGCTGTTCAGGTTTGAAAAAAGGCCCTGAATATTTGATGGGTTGATCCTTAATGCTTTCTGCTAAGAATTAGCAAGACTGCTAATGAGTCAAGGGATCCCAAGTGGGAAAGGGAAAAAATACAGAATTAGATTCTGTTTTTTTTTTTTTTTAATGTTGCTCAGGTAAGAACTGCAGTGCTTTACACACTCTGATTAGATTCACAGAGTAGAGAGAGTCAAGTAAATCACTTATCAAAGCCATCACACTTAAAATGTCATTTTCATAAGTGGATGTCCTGTGGCCATGAGGAGTCACAACCTGTTTCAAGGGCATCTGTGGGTGCTTATCCCTGGACAGGAGGTTCATGGCACCAAGGAGAGTAGTCCTTCACTGGGGCGGATCTTCCCAGCTGGAGTCCGTGTCCTTTCACTGCCTCCCAACGGCTTTTTCTATCTTCCCTGAAAGAACTTACCTGTCCTCCACTGCAGACCCCAGCCTGTCTCCCCACTGCTCCATGCCATTTCAAAGGAAGTGGTTTTTCTGTGTTTACTGGCTGTGCTCGGTTTTTCTCCAACCCTTTCTTTGCATTCCTGTTGCTCCACCAGCTTCCCGCTGTCTTTGTATTCTGTAGCCAAACACTGTTTGCAGGCCAAACACTCAAACTATGCTGTCTCTACCCAGTTCAATGACACCGCTCATGTCAACACAAAAAAATCCAGGGAATTCACAAGGAACCTCTTCAATAATCAAAAGCTCAGCTTGCCTGTGGGTTTCCTTCCAACAAAGCTACCACAGCTCTAGGAAATTACAGCTAAGACTGTAAGAATAGCCAGATCAATCTCCACTTACCTTAAAAATCAAGAACTGCCTGCACTCAACATGCTCCCTTATTTCTTAAATCCATAGCAAATATTCTCAGAGTGCATCCTGTATTGGTTGCAACATTTAACTAACAGTGGAAAGGCAGGACTCTTGTTCCTCCCATTCTTTGAAAGTACTACAGTAAAATAAATGTTTTCTTTAAACGCCACGAGTCATAACAAATTACACAGTTCCACACACTAATGAAGTCAAATAGAAATCAGCCAAAATTACTATCACGGAATCATAGAATCATCATAGAATGGTTTGGGTCAGAAGGGGCCTTCCAGATCTTCTAGTTCCAACCCTTCTGCCAAGGGCAGGGACACCTTCCACTAGACCAGGTAGCTCAGGGCCCCATCCCATCTGGCCTTAAACACCTCAAGGGATGGGGCATCCACAGCTTCTGGGCAACCTGTTCCAGTGCCTCACCACTCTTACAGTAAAGAATTTCTTCCTAATATCTGATCTAAACCTACTCTCTTTTAGTTTGAATCCATTTCCCCTTGTCCTGTCACTACATGCTCTCGTGAAAAGTCTTTCTCCCTCTTTCTTGTAGGCTTCCTTCAGGTACTGGATGGCTATAATTAGGTCAGCCCTAAGCCTTCTCTTTTCCAGGCTGAACAATCCCAGTTGTCTCAGCCTTTACTCACAGGAGAGGCTCTCCATCCCTCTAACCAAATTGGTGGTCTCCTCTGGACTTACTCCAACAGGTTGGTATCCTTCCTGTGCTGGGGACCCCAGAACTGAAGCAATCTTGCTTAGCAAGCCTGTGTTTTAGCAAGGAAGTGAATAGGTTGGCTTTGGCAATGTCTCAGGAACTCACATAGCAACTGCTCCATGCACAGTGGAACAAAGGGTGTTTGTGTAGTCTTAACTTTTATTTTCCACTTCAAAGTTTTCTATCATGTCCTCCAAGAAGAATGTGAAGCTTACAAGGAATTGCCTTTTAAATCTACTAGCAAGTAATGAGCCTTTTCTCTCATGTTTTGACATTACATCTGTAACTTGGTCTTACTGGAGTTATTTACATCGAAGGCTCTCTTAGAAATTTCTCTATCCTCAAAGTGTGTGCCTGCAGCTGGACAGAGAAGTCAGTGTACTTTAAAGAAGTTGCTATAAATTAGTGCATGGGGTTAGATGAGGTTCAGGATTCCTGCAGTGATTATAAACTCTACAGGAGACCTTACAACAGCTCCAATCTCGACAGGGTTACTGTCTTGTTAATCAACCTCCTTCAGGACTGGAAGAGGTTCTGTGTCTCAGTACTTGGGGGCGTTCTCTGGAAGCTGCAGTTTTGTGCAGAAGGATCTGTCAGTTTACAAAGTCTATAGAGCTTTGATACATTTGGTAAAACAACATCAAAAAAGGCTAGACTTAAGCTGTGGCAACCTGTGTTACAGCAGACAGCAAAAAACCTATAAATTCCTGTCACAGTTAGTGCAAAATCAGATTTGGTGATTTTAAAGCCATGCCTAAATTGATTTTGCAGCCCAGGTGCAGATGTTAGCTCTGGCCATGGCCACATTCTGGAACCAGAGGGTGACAAGATCTGTGCACAAACCTGTCTCTTCTCACCTGCTGGGTGAAGGGAACACAGGGAAGCAGATGGAGCAGACCTGGGGCACATTTACTACTGCCCTCGGTCTTGACTGAGGAAACACGGACACGCCATGGAAGTACCTGTTTCATGGAAAAGCCACAGCCTGACTTGTGCAGGGAACACAACACCTAGAAAGAGGATGTTTTCTGCTTTGTGTTGTGCAAGAGACAGCTAACATAGGGTGAAATGTTCCTTAAAAGGATGAATTCTAAGCATCTTCCTCCTTCTGCTGATGCTCCATACAGTAGGAGTGGCCCTTCCCATAACAAACACATTCCAGCATGCCAGCCATCTTTTCTGAGGGGAACACAAGTATTGTAGCTGCTGTGGCTTTTCACTGTCTGCCTTTGGGCACCTGTATAGAAACTTCCTATATTCTGTCTGAAAAGAAGCAAAACTTTGGCTTTATTACGTGAATAGCACCTCCAACAAAAACATGGAAATGGCATTCCTTATAAACAGTCTGTTTCAGAAAAGTAGAAAATCTGTGTTACAACTTCATGGATCTGCTCAGGACAAAAAGAGGGCATGAAGAGAGATGGAAATGTCTAGATGCCAGTAAATTACAAAGTAAGCAGCAAAGGTACATTATTACTGTTGCTGTTTTCAGTAATTATCAGTGACAACAGCCACCGCAGAGCTGGATTTGTATTACGAGAGTACCTAAGCACTGCTTTTGTAATACACAGCAGTTCCTTGACATAGAAAATCCACTTTTCAGTACAAAAGAGAGCAGAAGGATATATTTGACCTGACAGAGTATTACAAGAAACAACTGGGACAAAAATGTTCAAGCATGAGAAACAGTGGTAGAACCCTGACCTCACTGGTTTTCCACCATCCTTGGGAAAAAAGGAGCCCCTTTAGAGAGGATTAGGAGGTAGCTATTGAGCTGATTGGGAAAGTCTTCAAGGCTCTTCCCAGATCTGAGGGGAAGCATGGGAGAAATTAATTGGTGTTAAACTTAGCAACATTTTGACATCACCGGGTAAGCTAAAGTGGGATTTAATATGTTAGCATGGACTGGAGGCCTTAAAATCAGAGACAAATAGCTGTATTTGATGTGATAGAGAAGGAGATGACAGTGGTGATATGTAAAGACAAATGTCTCCGGGCAAGATGTCAAGCTAGGAAAATGATCTGCGCAGAAGCATGAGTGGAGGTTGGTAACATTGCATTTGTCAAAAACTAGGAAAGGATGCAGCAGCAATCAAAGTGTGAAATGAGAATTTTGGACCGAAGACTTACACCCTTGAGAATAAAGAGCTTCAGTCAGAAATACTATAGAGTAACAGCGTGGAAGATTTACATGTAGTCTTAGACACAGAGACACAAGGGCAGTTCAGAATAGAAAGTGATGCCCAGCTTTGCACATATGGAAGATGGGCAGACTGGTGAGGTTACCCATCATGAAGCTTGACAAAAGAATTTCTTTAGGAACATTGCAAAGGAAGAAAAAGAAAGAGCAGCAGCTGTGTGCATTGTTTTGGAGATGCACCTTACTATCTCTAGTCATACAGTGCATTTTTCTTCTCAGATGAAGTCTCTTACATACCTATCTTCCTCTGTGAGGAAGGAATTGTGCCTCTTCTACATTTTTGTTTAATTGCATGAGCCCAACTACAGAACCTAAAGGAGGAAGACCAGCTTCTCTGACTGTTCATTTTAAAAGCCTTGCATAAAAAGGGGAGTCTGAGCCTCACATCACATCATGAATTCATGATATCTGCTACTAATTTGTAAGAAACAGCAGGGACTGTGGCTAAGGCTTGTTGAATATGCACCTAAGTCCTAACAAAGCCTACTTTGTAAATGTTAGCTAAGTAAAAACTCTGCCAGTGAAGTCATAAGCAATACATCATCATCACCCTTCGATAAACTCTTTGTCCAGTTTAAGAATTAAAAGCTGCATTTAACATATTGGGGGAGAATGGAGAAATGCCTTTAGAAACAACAGACTTAATGCACTGCTGATCTCCAAACCAAATATTTATAGCCCTGTGGTTTATAAATCATCAGAAATATTTGGGTGGTGGGATATCCAAGAGGTAGAAGCACATACAGTAATAGGGAGGTTTTATCATTCCATCTACCTTGCTTTGTGTTTCAATCACTATTACATCAGATTTTTAAGCATTGTGAATTACTGAATTATCATTTTTGAAAAAGAACCAAAATAACCACGAGTTAAAATATTACAGAAAATTTTCACTGTTTATAAATTTTTCTGCCACAGAAAATAATCAATATCCAAGTTGATTCAAGCCAAGATCGGTCTGGATGTGTATTAATTTGCTCCATGAAAATAAACTAGAAATTACTACGATAAAAGAAATAATAATGAAATATGGAAATAACTACAGATTTTACACATTGTCATTATATAATGGACATAATGAAAACAATGACATTACATAATTAAATCCAGGTGGAAAATGACCTTTGTAGACCTCCCTTCAAAATTAAGATTTTTGACAGTCATGATTAATGGAAACATGCACTTTGCATGGTTTGTAAACCTGAAACATCATTGTACATTTCAGTTTATAATTTATCCCATTATCTGCTTCTCCATGCATGAAGGTCAGCTGTACTGGCATAAAGTAGCAGTGAAATCCACAGGCTTTGAAAGGTTGTTCTCACAGATTTTTCAATTATTTTTCATGAGGAAATAATTTTGCCTACTTTTTCCTTAGAAAGATGACAATCTAAAAGAGGAAAATTTTAAGAGCAGTAATTGCAATATTCTCATTATTCTCATATGTCTCATATATCTTTTCAGAGCAAACAAAATGGGACTGGAAAAAAAAGATTTTTCAGGATTCCTACCCGCAATATTTCTTCAATGCAGCTGTTATCTCCTGTTCCACTGTCCTGTAAACAAAGTGAGAAAACAGTTTGTTTATGTTTTAAAAAGAAATAACAAATAGGTCTGAGGACATGGTTGTCACATGTAATATATTCTATTACAGTTTCAAAATGAGGCCAAGTCTTTCCAGCATCTGAAAAGTTGCACTGCTTAAAATTCTCAAATTATTCCCCATCATCACCACAGGAAGATGCAATATTTACAGTGTTTACATATGACTGCAACATATTTGTATAAATTCATAAGACTTTGTTCACACCACTTTTGGGTGTGGTTTCTGCAGTTTTGGCTCTACTGCATATGAGTAAGCAGAAGCAAAGCAGTTATTGCATGTACATGGATCCAGTGTGCATTTATTTATATTAAATAAATAACATCTCTCCACATCCTTTGTGCAGCAAAGCTCTGCAGTGACACTGTCTGTGCAAAGCCTGACGTTGTATAGGGTAGAGGCCCCTGTGCTGCTGAGCGGAGAGCTGCAGAGATTGCAATACAGGCAGCAACACTGAGCATGGGCACAGCAGTCCTGAGAAGCTGTATTTCCTGAAATGCTGACTCTAAGCCCACCCAATACACTGTGGGACTGAGGGTGCAGAAGAATTAGACTCTCCCAAGCAGTATGACTCACTCCAGAGCCAGTCTGGAGAGGGGAAGTCAGAGATTTGGCAGGGCTGCTATTGCCCTCTAAGCCCACCCAATACACTGTGGGACTGAGGGTGCAGAAGAATTAGACTCTCCCAAGCAGTATGACTCACTCCAGAGCCAGTCTGGAGAGGGGAAGTCAGAGATTTGGCAGGGCAGCTATTGCCCTGCCGGAACCATCCAGACAGTGCCTCACCTCCATGCTCAGCCTGGGTGTTCATCAGGACCCAAACTTCTGCCAGCAAGGATGAGGCAGCGTGAGACACATACCCCCACTCCCTCCAGCCTGCCCTCTGCCCACAGTTTGCTCGTGCTGCCCAGCACAACTGGGAAGACAGGGCACACTTGGATGGAGTTACTGATGCTGAGGGGGTGCCCATCTCCTACAACTCTCCACAAGATAACAGGTGGCTGCTGCATCCAGCAAGCTGTCTGGGGATTTCCTTCACCACACCATACTCCCTGACAATCCCCCAAAGAAAGGTGTTCTTGTTTTTGCAGGACAGAACTAACTCAGGAAGCAGGGGACTGGGGCTTGAGGTCTTCCCATGTGGGAAAGGGCGATAGAAAAAATCCATCTGGTAATTACTGTACCCAAAGAACTAGCAGAGTGGTGAGCTTGGTCTTCTCCTCTCATTTTCAAAAACCACCTGCATGTTCTGAATTTTCAGGTGTGCACCCGGAGATACATCAAAGCAATTTGTTTTTCCAAACTGCTGAGCTCTTCTCATCTGGAAATCAGACTTCTCTACCACATCTGTATTTGTACACCCAGAAGACCAGGAGGCATTTTCAAAAATGGATTCCTCTGTGCCTACTAAAGCCAAATGATTGCACTGACCAGTTTGTGTGAGTCCTGGACACTCTTACCACCACTTCCCAGTGTGAGCTGAGGGACTCAGGAGGTCTGGGTCTTCAGCTGCTTAAAGCCCACTAGCTGTAACCAAGGTCAGGAGAACAACAGCCATGCATATGCAAAAGAACTATTTATGTTTTCTAATTTTTTGTGGCTGTTATTTCATGCCAATTCATAGAAAGTCATAAGTGCTTTATTGTCTGCGCTCCTGCTAAATCTTTGCTGAATATGGCCCTTGATTGTTAAACAAATGAATCACATTAACTCTTCATGAAACACAGTCCATCAGCTTTTTAGTTCACTACAGTTCACTACTACAGTAGTTCATTACTATGCTGATTTCAAAGGCAAAACTACTAAAAATGTGGTGAAGTCAGACTTTGGAGAATTACTCATATCTGATATATGGATGCTGAAGAGAAGCTGCAGCCCTGAGCAGATAGTCTTGTTCTGACCTCAGTCCTGCCCCTGAGGAGCTGCACAGCACCACATGTGACATTCCTGTCACAGGAGCAGGAGGACAAGTGTTCATGTTGCCAGTGAACCTAACAAGACAGAGAAAAACAACAATCTCTGGATATTTAATAATTTAAAAATTCGTATTAGATAATGCTATTTCTCTCTTCTCTGTGAGTTTCCATCTACTTTTTCCCTTTCCTTCCCCAAGCCCCAGTCTATTCACTTGTTATCCCACTAACAACAGTGGAGAGTTTAAAGCCCTCATCACAAGTCGCTTGTTTACAGAGCAACAAATTTACTGCCACCCTTAAGTTCTCTGTTCTAGTCTACTGCCATCTTACAGAAGAAGGGATAAGATGACCATATGATCTTATGCTGTATAGAATACACTGAACGTAGGATAAAATGAAGATCTCTCTTTCTCTGTAAGGATAAAAATACTAAACGCGAATTTGGCAACAGGCTATTTCAGACTAGGATTGGGAACAAGCATCTGCTACAAAATTAAACAACTCTCCTGGAAGTGTAGTGAAATAAGTCTGCAACTACTCGTCAGCAAGAAATTTTGCTTTCTATTACCCCAGAAGTAAAACCTTAGCTTTTCTTTAGCCCATCATCTCTCTGGGCAGGAAGTAAAAAACTTTTCACATCTCTCTCTCAATATCATCACACAGCCTTTCAAAGGGTGAAAAATAAGCTAGAAACACAAAACCAAAGACAATCTATGCAAAACTGATATAATATTTGGGGAAACCCCCCTCTCTTTCTATATTTTCCTCTTTGTTTTTCATCTTCTGAGTGTCAGATATAAATTTCTTAATTTATTTTTGCTTTGAATACTTGCAAAGATCTTAACATTACTGTTGATATCAAACTTTCTAGAACATCCACTACATCTCTACTGACATTACAGAAGAAGATGCGCTGCCATGGAATCTGGCAATCCGAATTTAACTCCATGGCCGCAGTTTAATTAAAAAAATATATAAATAAGCAAAAGCTGGTAAATGTTTCTTGAAATCCAAATTAACAGACGGGACTGCATTAGCCGCAGGGAACAAGCAGCACAGAGCCCTTGACACGCTATTTGCTTCGGTGGACTTCCCCATCCGAGCACCCTTGCGTTGGTGCGGGCTGTGTGACGCAGCCCCTGCGTAAGGCTGATGTCGGCAGTGCTGGCAGGCTCTGCAAAGCAGTCCCTCCACCCTCTCACCAGCCACAGGACACTTGTGCAATGAACGTTTTAATTGGGTTTTTTTAAAAGAAATTTAAACCAAATAAAGGTTTTGAGGCTGCTGTTGCAAGCTAAGCTGAGGAGCTGCTCCCCTGTGTTTGTTCTGACACTGATGAACCCGTGTCGTTTGTCTCCCGTTCTGTTTTGCGATCTGTCATAACAAACTTGCCTCACTGAACCTCCAGTGGACCATCAGCGAAATACTGGCAAGTCTTGGGGAGCTGTCAGGGGAGCTGGCTCAGCCTCTTCCCCCTGCGATGCTGTGCCCATTACCTTCGTCACTCAGTCAGCACAGCCTGCAGAACGCCAAACATCTGAAAAAAAGAAATAGCCGGGAGCGTCGTCCTGCTGATAACACGAGCAGCTAATTACCATGCAAAGCACAGAGAACTGTAAGAAACAAGGCTGAATAAAGGCTACATCGAATTCTTGGGAAACGGCATGTCATTTCAAAAAAAGCTACCTCTGTGCAAATTTTATTTCAGAGCATTACTTTTTTTTCTTCTTCCCTTACCAAGAGCTTTCACATGGAGATATATAAAGAAACCTCTCTGAAAGGAATTGCCTATCTTGTGATACTTTTCCCTCCTTTCAAATCTTTATGTCGAGGAAAGAAAGAAAAATCTTCTACAAGTATCTATTTCCATTTTAGCCCAAGAGATTTTTAAGATGCAAGCTTTTGGTGCTGTCATTGTTTGGACTGTGCTAGGTGTTTGTAAAAAGTGTCCAGAAGTTGTTGGATTTTTGCCTCCAGTATCAATTAAGCATAAGTATGATCTTCAGAAACCTGAGGTACATACTCGTCCCCTCAGTGGGAGCCAGGCTGGTTGTCTCACCTCCAACCAGAGGCATGACAGTGGCCACCCCATGTCCTCCCCACGCTGCACAGGCACGGCACAGCACTGCTCACTGTGGGGCTGCAGGATTTCCCCTGGGGCCTAAAGGGACGCTTCAGGCACTGAATGTTGGCAGGCAATAACGTAAATCCATGATGAATCAAAATAGGAAAAAAGCGGGGGGGGGAATCTCACACTGATGGACCTTGATCTGAAAGAATATTAGAAATGTTTCTTTGCCAGGCAACACACACACACACACACGTGCATATACACAACATTTTCTATGCAATCCATTTGCTAGAAAGGAATATCCAGTATGAAGAAGTAAACTCCTTATCTTTTTACTTATCCATAAGTGTGGCTTCTGCCTGTTGGGTTCAGGAGAACCATTACTCTCAACAAAGTTTCCCTTTGATCCTTTCTCTAAAGAGATCTTAACACATTCAAGTTGTGGTATTTGCTGGAATTTAACAGGGTTTCGTGCCTGAGATCGGAGATGTGATTTCTAGGGGTTCTGCAGAAATACGGCTAGGCTGTTGAAAGGAATTTTTGGGAGGTGTTATTTGCAGATGCCCAGGAAGGGCTTTTATACATTCAGGGCTTAACTTGTTACTCACTTCCTTACATGAGCTACATCCTCCAAAATGCTCTTTATGGAGTGGTTGTGCTGAACCCACACTGCTATGGAGAGAAAAGGAAGGACTTTGAACCTCAGGAAAGGTGGGCTGGTTAAAAGATTAGACCTCAGCCTAGTTAAAAATGTACCTTTTTGCCCCTCAGGAAATACCCATTTCTTGTAATGTTTTCCTTCTGAATGGGGACCTGGGGGCAGGCTAGCTACTTGTTGATTTTATCCCTTTGGCTATGCTCCCTTTCAAAATGCAACTGTGTCACATCACTACTTTAAAAATTAAACTTTAGGAAGCATTCTTCAATTCAGTTGAAAAATCAAAATTTGTTAGGTCAAAATACTTCAAAGACAAATTTTAAGAAATATAATCTGTAGTCATAGAATCAGATATGGCCTAAATCAAGAAGTCATTAGAGCAAAATATCAAATGTTTCTCTCCAAATTTGAGAATTTTTACTTTAAGGAAACATTTTCTTCAAGCAAGAATGAAAATGGGTTTGATCAAAATCAACATGGATGCAGACATTTTCAGTTGTGATAACCTGGAACATCCCATAGAAAAAGGATTAAGTAGGAAAAACCAGAACAGAATTAAAAATTGTATTTATCTTTTTTTCTTCTCCCTCTTTGAGAACAATGGCATTTCAATCTTGATGGGTGATGTGACACCTACCAGCAGTGTTTCCACCTACCTTTAGAGGGACAGACTTCAGGGAGCCATGACACACTGTGGTGACCCTCATTTCACTGGATGGCATTAGTAAAGCCTGTGCCTTCCGGGAAGAAGACTCCTAATCTCGCTCTGAGGATGCAGGCAAGCAGGGCTGAGCTGCATAGAGTTACACCAAGGAAAGAGACAAAAAGAGAGGGCTCAGGAAGCTTGATTTTCTGTTCCTGATATTGGAAAGCTTTACTTTGCACTCATGCTATGCCTTACCACTAACTGGAGTGCCTGTGGCCATGGCATGTTGATACCGTAGTTTTCTCCTGTGCTTTGCATTGCTGTAGTAGGAGCTGTTTCACTTTTGCTGTGAGGAATTGCTGACACTTCTTTAGACACAGAGAAGTGCAGGAGGGAGATGGGAAAGAAGAGCTAAATTCTTCTCAAGGTCTGTGTCAGAAAGTGTTGCACTAATTAAAGTCATTAAATCCATCTGTTTCCCAGTCACTGTTAATAAATTGTTACCTTTAATAAACCCATCTCTTTTGAAATGGAGCCATCATATTTTTTAAGGGGATTATTTTTCCTACCAAGGGATCTTGCAACACTCTTCTTGGTTCAAAAGGGAAGAGGAGTAGATTTAAAGAAGATTTTATTTCAAGGAAAAAAGAAGATGAAATGATGAAAGTCATCCAGCTTTGCTTTAATGAAAGTATCTATCTGTACTAATTGGGAGCCTCACTGCAACTGGAATATCATGGACACACCCTAGTCTTGTACCAGGAACAGGAATATGTTCCGGCTAATCAAGTAAGATGAATCCAAAATATCTGTACATAGAGAGAAATAACAAATGATCCAAAAGACTTGCCATGCACACTAGGAAAGAGAAGCAAGAGAACATTTTGCTCTTCATGAATGACACTCTCTCACAGCAGTGTGCTCAGCAGCTCCCCCACAACTGAGGCAGAACAGCAGCTTTTGCAGAGCAAGAGCCTCCAGAAGAAAGACTAGAGAGAAGTTCATAGAGCCATAATCCAGAGTATCACAAGCCTTAGGCTGTGCTGGCCTTATATGCAGACCTGAGGTTCAGGTTGGTGTCTAGGTGAAGATGGATGTACTGTGGATGTGTAAGTAAAGCCTTTCACCACAGTATTGTTTTGAAAAGAGCAAGGAAATGATGTTAGACTGTAACTCCTCCGATATGTGTCCATGGCCTGTCCCAGAGCTTGAGACACCTCCTGTCCATGTACTGCCTGGCCTGAAGTAAGTGTTGAAAAGCCAGGGTCAGAAAGTGAAATGATGCTGAAGGGCTGCCATCTGGATGGCTGCTGGGAGATTCACCATGGCTTAGACTCCTACAGCCCAGTTTGGAGGGGATTTGGAAGGGCTGGGTCTGGCCATGTGTTGAGAGGTCATCAAACTGACAAGATGGTCTGAGTCCAAGTCTCAGTGTCCACACCACAAAAAAAAATCAAAACAATTAAAGGCGAAGAACCCTTCTTAACCCTCCCCACTCTCTCCATCTGTAAGGGTCATCGAACAGTCAATGACTGGAGCTGCACTGGTAACATTTCATCTAGTAAAAGATGCTTGGGAGCCTCAAATGAAACCTACTGGCAGATCAGTGGAGTGATTTTACAGGCTTTTACATTATATTAATAAAATAAAACTCCAAACATGCCAGAATTACACCGTGACCCAGAACAATAAAGTGAAGCTGTAATGGAGATGAACTGCATTGTTCTATTAATAAAATATAAAGGTTTTATTGTTATTGGGAAAGATTGATTGATTCAAATCAATACCATGTCACAGCATATTAATGTTTTTCTTCACTAATGAAAAAACAGGGCCTGATGTGATTACGCTCTCTTACTACCCATTTGAAATATATGATGCGCTGGTGATAATGAAGATTGCAGCTTTCAGTTTTACTCCTTGCTAGATGCTTGATCCTGGGGAGGTGCTGAGTGAGTCACCTGTGCTTTCAGAAAAGTCTGCAGGAGAGGAAGGTAACTAACGTTTATGAAAATGCTGTCAAACCCCCTCTGACCGGACTCCACCATCCCTGCTTCCCACCGAAAAACTGGAAAAAGCCATGGAGGACCTCTGGAAAAGTCTTCAGCCTACTACATTTTCTGCAGCACTCTATCCATGCCCAAAACGTATCAAGTGACTGCTGCTTGACACAGTGGTGTATTTGTCAGGAAGTTTCCATGAGGGACACCAGAGTCTTTTGGTTTTGCAGCATGAAAGGCTTTTTAGTCGAGTCACGGGCTTCTTCCCTCAGCCTGTGCAGTCCTTCAACAGCCCACCCAAGGACCCTGCCCTGAGATTGACAGAGATCACCTTTTCTCCCCATTGGATGCCTGTCCTCCTTGCTGCACAGATGGCCAATTAGTGTCAAATGGAATGTGATGCCTTTAGTGATGTGGACATTTGTCGGCTGAGACCTGGACTGAGCCTGATCGATTGCATTTAATATATTGTCTGTGTTTGTTTGGGGAGAATATATAACATCTGTGTAACAGCAACAGTTGGAAAAACAGGTATTACAGAACTGTTGATATTTTCGTGAATTTTAACATGAATTTAACATCAGTAGTATAACACTCAATAAATTAAATTGATTACTTTGCCAAGAGATCCTTTAAAAGTGTTAATTAACGATAAATCAATAAAAACTATTCAACATGAAAATCAATTACATCCCTGTTTACATTATTTAACTCCAAACATTTCTGGTTTGTGTGCTTGTAATTAGCAAGCTATAAAGATGCCATAAATAGGCGCATAATGAGAGGAACTGTTTATAAATGATAATTGGTATTCATTCCCACTGAGCTAAAGGTTATGTGATTACAAACTGTTGCGCAGAAAGGGTTAAACCTCTTGCAGATAGGAGGTTTTACAGTACACAGCTCTGGAGAAGTCTTTCCCACAGAAGGCCCCTGATAGAAGAAAACCCCTGAACATGAGTGCTGATGGAAAGAGTAACACCTACCAGGCATTCCTTAAAGCCTATTTACATCCATTTAGAAACATTGCATGGGGAAAAAAATCTGCTCTTTGGGCAGTGGTGGAGGCAATAAAAAATGGAACCTTGCACAAGGAATTCAGTGTTAATAAAAATCATCATCCAAACACCTCTACAAAGTCTAAAGGAAAGATACTAACACTGAAATGCTACCAAAAATCTGGATGACCATCCTGTTAACAAAGCTGAGGACAGGACAAAGGACACAAGGATGTCTTCTGTCATGATGGGTGACAAGGATGTTGCTCTACCCAATACCTCCTTCAAAGATTAAGACCAAAGGCTTTCACAGAGGGCTAAAAGAGGATTAGAAGATCTTCAAGCAGCAGCCAAAAGCCCAAAACACTGAGCAACAGCCTGTATCTCCAGAAGGTAACACTGGATTATTTCCCATAACACACAGAGATGAAAAAACTTTCCTGAGGAGAAGCAACCTCTCATTAACCCCTAATGCTGAAAGCAGCCTTCTCAGTTTTAGAGACTGAGACCCGATCTAAATCCAACAGGTAAAAAACCCCATGATCCGGAGACCAGAGGCTTTCTGCTAATAACTTTTGCTAGTCTAAGGATGTCACCAGCATCTGACAGTTTTGGCTTTGACAGTGTCTCCTTCCAAGGAAAATAAATCTCAACCTTTCACTATAACTGCTATTGTGAGGGCAACAAGCATCAAGAACCCTTGACTGAGCAGGTCTGACCAGTGAGCATCTGGTGATAAAGCCAGCAGAGTCAAAAAACCTATTTGCAAATCCAGAGCTAGACCATTTTTCTGCCTTGTCTGGGCATAGGTGATGCATATTTCCTTTCCTTTCTGGATTGTGATTTAGAACACTTACATTGCACTGCTTTCCCCGACTGGCACGGAATACAATTGCTTCACAGAATACATGGATTAGAATTGAAAGTTTGGAAAAAAGTGTCTATTTTGTGTAAGGAAGAGAGCCTTACATGGTTCTGAAAACAATAGCTCAATCTCATTGCTAAGAATGCAAAAATATATTCTGGTCAGGCAACTATGACCTGGACACCTATTTGCCCAAGAGGGTTATAATTTGCTATTGAAAACCCAAAGCTTTATCAATGAAGAAAAACAATTGTATGCATCTGCATCTTTAAATCACTCAGTTGATGCCTCTGGTCAGCTCAGGTGGATTCTGCTAAAATCCACATGGAAGCTGATAAATAGCACAATTCTAAGCTGCAGTGAAAACCTCAGCAGAGTTTTATTGTGCTTTCAGCATTCCTGAAAGTCAAAAGAAAAATCCAGCTATGCTTTGGTCACTGACAGACTGATGGGAACACATTCACTGCAAAACTACTGAAACCTGTACTTTTTAAAGGCATTGCAGTTAATAGGACACATAAAATTTCAACTAAAATGTCAGAGCTGGATGTCTTAGATCTCACACATGTAAGTTCCTTCCAGTTAAGAATGTACATGACACCATGTGTATATACATCAAGGTATAAATATATATACCCAGGTATACATACACATGCAATGTATGTATGTACATGCCACCCAAAAAAACTCTGCAGAAGTTTCCTGGAAAAGCACAGACTAACCAAACAAGTGTCAAATCTTATCAACAGAAGCCTTAATATGGGAATCAATAAGTTCAGCAAAAAGTTGCAGAATAGAGAAATAGCTTCCTTATTTTTCCTGCCCTCTCTTTCCCAAATCCCACTGAAAAAAATTTTTTACCACTGATTCACTGCAGGCCTATATCAGTGCTCGTTGTTGGAAGCTAGGCAGGAGCCAGGCACTATGCTATGATCCCTTACTTCCACAGTGAAGATATCTCTGCACCTGTAAAACCATCCATCCCAAGGAGTGTTAGCTTCCCAGTACTTGTCCCGGCTTTCTTGTGGGCTCCATGACAGCACCCTACTTTTTGGGCAATCACGAAGACCAGGAGCAGGAGAACAAATGATGTCCCAGGTTTGGGGAAGAGCCGCAGGTAGATCCCAAGTAGTTGTATGATACTTGTTAACATTATTTTGTTTGAAGCCACACTGATCCTTTGGTCTTGGAGGACAAAAGGTTGACTTTAAATGATCCTAGTTCTTTTTCTTTTGGCTTTCACTTTTCTTTTCATATACTCTCAAGTTATCCGCTTTTAAAGGGGATATGGCAAGTGAACGTCACAACGCTTTCTGATTTTCTTTTTGCTGTCACTGGTACAAGTAACAGTGAAATACAGAAAGAAAGTAGAAAGAAAAACTGGCCTCAGCTTTCCCAGATTTTCTGTCTTTGGAAGAGTACGCTTGTCCTTCCAGTAAGCACACATTTCCCACCTGCTGGCACTGAGCTCTCCCACACAGATAATGGACCACCATGTCCTAAAGGGGTTTGCGAGTTTTCACAAAAAGGTTATGTTGCCCTTAGGTTTGGTTTGGGTTGATTTCCAAAACTTTCACTGGAAAGCTTCAAAAAGCCTCTTGGATTTTCACTTTTTTTTTAACAATCCTCCACTTAAAACCAGGTTATTTTGTCTCTGGAGAAAGAAATGTTCAATGTAGACCCATTTCATTTTAAATGGAAGCTAAATGGAGAGAAAATCCCTAATACTGCTTACAGACATTTCCATCTAGGTCAAGTACAAAAAATCTGCATTTTTGAGCAGCAGAGCCAGCTCTCTGTCCCTGTTGAAAATGGCAGGTCTTGTGACACCCTGAATTATAACAACACATACAGAAAACAGGAGTGCAGTTGGAAAGCCTTTGAGCTGAGAAGCCACATGCTTCCTTTTCGTTATGTGATCTTGATGAATTTATTTCTTCAGCTTTTATTCATGTTTCAGGGTGTTTAATCCTTTAAACTTGTTAGTATTTTCCCTTTTTTATTGTTCTCTGCTGCCTTTTGCTGTTTTATTTTATTCTTTTGTTCCCCAGTGTACCTGAAAGTAATGCAGTCCTGGGCCTATTACCCTCAGTCTCTTTGATCTGGCAGTGGATATCAACAAAGAAGTTATTTGTTCTCAACACATTAAACCCTTCTGTGTAGTTTTTTACAAATTCTGTTATGCAACTTTGATAGGGCCTGGAATGAGTTGTCAGGTACTGAAAGGCAGGGGAGCACAAAGACCTCTCCAAAAGCCAAGCTATGAATGGTGTCATCTTGCTGTTTCACTTTCAAAGGTGGCTCATAGGGGTTTGCTGAATAGGAGTCGTTTGACAGCAGACATCTGAATTTGTATCACAGTCTCTAAGACACCTTTATAAGAACTTTGAATATCTTAGTTGAGTCCCGAGGATCAAAGCTTCCTATGTAATAAACCTATCATGGGTTACTCAGGGAGATTTTTAGCATTGGTAACAATGGCAGCTGATTTGCCTCACATAAAAAGCTACCAATAGAATGTCAATACTTTAACTAGCAAGATAAAAATCTATCTGAAACTCGGGAATTATATTATGGTCTCATAATTTACTTTATAAACCATCTCCTATAATTTGAAGACACGCATTAAGTGTTGCTTGAAATACATTAAATTTTGATTTTTCAAATCAAAATACTAGAATAGTAAGTAGAATTGGCAGCATAAATGAATATAATGAATAAAACACAAAAAGCTCTTGGCTGGCTTTTGTATGTAGCATTAGAAACAGAGAAACACACATTGTTTTACAGTGAACTACATGAAATATATTTGTTATGGGTTTGAAATACTCCAAATTATTTGTTATGGATGAGAGAGGATGTTCTGCATTTATGATATATGATACCACATTGTCATTAATTGTCATGCTTTGTTTATAGGACTGAATAATTTGTAATCATCAGATTACTATGTTTAGTCTGCACACTGTTTTTTTCAGAGTGCGTATTAACAGATCAGATCCTTGTATCTTTTATTTATTTGTTTGTTTATTAAGGGAATGATGATGCCCATTCTCCTGAGAATTAACTATTTGGTGAAAGGTTTGGAATTTCAGGTCCTGGTTCTTCTTGGAGAGGAGGGAAAGGCAAAACTACACTTGGGCCCTGATTTTTATTTGTGTGCCCATACTGCCACGTAAGGACATCAGGCAGTAAAATGAAGAGAAAAATGAAGATGCAAAAGGCTACATATATTCTACAGGCTTCCTTCAGCTTTCTGGCTCCCTTTCCCCAGCCATACTTCCAGTAGCATTTCCTGAACATTTTATGTGCAGATATCACTCCAAGTCCCTTGTAGCCCAGTTATATATTAGGGCAGGTAGAAGATGGGGAAGCCACTCCACAACATGGATTGTCTTGCAACATTTGCAGCAACAGGTATTTTGTGAGGAACAGAATAAAATGTTCTTGGCAAAAGCCTCTCTTTCTCATTATTCTTTTCCTGCTGGAGAAATACAGCTATGAAGCAAGATACACCAACAAGGGTTGCAGGCAAAGACTTTTAACTGTTTCTGTGCAGGGGAAGGCACAGACCTGGAAGTCAAGAACTGGCTGGTCACTGTTGCCTCTGCCTTAGGGGGCTACTGGGAAAATCCCTACCAAAGAGCAGCTCCTGCCCAATATAAATTTTATATACATTTATACTAGAAACACAATGGGATTTTAAATACCTGCAGTTGGGAAAACAGTCAACAGTTATGGGCTGAATACCTGTATCACTTTATCCATGGGGACTGTAGAGACACAGCAGCCCATCTGCACAGATCACCACGCGGGTCTCGGGCTCTGTAGGGTGACAGTTACCCCTCACTCACTGCCCCATGTTGACAGCACCTATATATAAATTCAAGATACAACGGGATTGCTCATTCCTAGAAAATAATTGCAAAATCAAACCACTGGCTCTGAAAAGGTGTGATATTGGTTCATTTGCTACCCAGAATAACTGTACCTCTAAGCTAAAGAAGAAAACACCAGCAAAAATGAGACAGAAGCCAAGCTTACATTTCCATTCTTATCTCTCTGTACTGATACTCTCTCAGAGGCCCCTGCTTGCATAGCAGCTGCTGAATTGCTACAGTTTACTGTCTAGCATATTAAAATAAACTAACACTGATTTTGGTAATTTGCATAAACAATTGATGGATCTCTACAGCAGAGACAGAAGCTCTTCGTCTGTGCCCACCTGTGCATCAGATCTCTGAGCCTGTACAAGGACTAACCACAGCAGAGACTGCTGTGTGAACCTACACAAAGCCAACCATTGTGTCTCATTAGGGTTCAGAGCTCCATCAAAGCTACCAACACAAAAGATGTGACTTTTGAAAGTGGTTTATCCTGCTATTTGATCAGATGAAAAAGATTAAATCATAGAATCACAGCCAGCCCTCTGATCATTGTGGTCCTCCTTTGGACCTGCTCCAACAGGTCCATGTCCTCCCTGTGCTGAGGACCCCAGAGCTGGATGCAGCACTGCAGGTGGGGTGTCACCAGAGCAGAGCAGAGGGGCAGAATCCCCTCCCTTGCTCTGATGGCCACGCTGCTTTGGATGCAGCCCAGGACACAACTGGCTTTCTGGGCTGCAAGCTCACATTGCCGGGTCATGTTGAACTTCTTGCCAACCAGCGACCCCAAGTCCTTCTCCTCAAGGCTGCTTTCAATCCATTCATCCCTCTACCTGTAGTTGTGCTTGGGATTGCCCTGACCCAAGTCTGCACAGGCCCACCTCTCAAGCCTGTCAAGGTACTTTTGGATGGCATCCCTTCCCTCCAGCGCACTGCTGCCAGCACACAGCTTGGTGTTGTCAACAAACTTGCTGAGGGTACACTCAATCCCACTGTCCTTGTCACCAAAAAAAATGTTAAACAGATGTCTTGACTGAAAATAGTCTGCAATAATCTGCATTTTACATGCATGCACATTACCATGAAGGCTTGTACAGCACTTCACAATCTAGATACGTACTAGTATATGTGACTTTAAATACAAGAATAGGGCTACAGTTCTATATGGACAACACTATATATTTTTAGGAAGGATAATAAAGAGTACATTGTTCAGCATAGAGGGTTGGAAGCATTTTAGGTAGGCAGAATGCAACTCCCCCTGAAAATTACAGTACCAAGTGAAACAAGAGAAGTCCTAACTCTAACACACACACACACGCACGCAGATACATACACTTAAAAATCTACAATGGGTTTTCTGAAAACAAACACAAGGCCTGTCCACAAGATCTCAGCTTTTCAAAATCAAGCCTGCAGACATCAAGCTTTCTCAGACCCAGTCCTTCACAAGATGGGAGTCAGGGGACAGTGAACACTGGAGCAGTATTTCCAGGGCTTTCACTCACAGCAGCTGGGTCCGCCAAGGGGAGGAGGTTTGCAAGAACTCTGTAGGACCTCTCCAAACAGCAGTCTACCACTGATGCCCAGAAATGCCTCTAATACATTTGGGGAGGAAAAGTAGCCAAATGTTTCTGTCTGCTCACCCATTACCTGCACACAGTCCTGTAATGCCTGCACATGGTGTTACAAAATGTTCCCATAATTTATTTGCCCGCAAAATATGAAACAGCTAAAATCCATGGAATATATCGGTGGCTGATGAGCAATTTCTTCAGAAATAAAAATGATAGCTGAATTTGGGATCTCATGTTCCAGATGATTAGCCCCACCTCAAAAATCAATATGAAATGCTGTAGAATTAGATGTAGGAAAATACTTTCTCTTGCACACTGATACCTGCTTTAGTGTCGGTTGGACTTCTTGAAAGGCATAGAGGATGGCTTTGGAAACAGAAAGGAAAACAAGATCAGACATTCCCACATCCTATCATAATGACCAAACAAATCTGTTAAAAAGTTAACTGAGTAACAAGTGCACTCCCCCAGCAAGGCAAACGAAATCTTTGACTTGTTTCACTCTTAAGGTCGGATATCACTGCTGCTGAGCAGATCTGCTACAGGAATAGTGGAAGAGGAAACGTAGGTGAAAGGATGGTTTGCTCTCAGTAGGGGTCTAAAATCTAATATTTGATACAAAAGCAGTGCATCCTCTGAGACAAACCATAAAAATACAATTATTATAGTAGTGTACAATTTATCAAAATATTTTGACATTTTTCCAGAGATAGTCTGTTTTCTGGTATTTGCACAGCTTTGACTCTAGCTGAAGCACAGAAGAAGACAAGACAGCAAATAACTATTTACTGATTAAGGAGTGGATGGGCTTGAAGTTTGAAAGATTAGCATTCCTATTTCACCCTTATCCTTCCAGAGCAGGAAGGAGAAGACATGAAATAGAGTGTTCTCAACTCACAGACATTCCTAATTTATGGCATTAATGCCATAAATTTCTTCTCTTTGCTCTTTTGACTCACTTGCCATATCCTGGTAAGCCCAGGTCAGCCATGCTCAACTCACATTTACTTTGCTGAGGTGGTAAAGGTTACACAACTCAAATTTTTTTTCCATTTCTAAGAGAAATGAATCCAAACTCAAATAATTTGTATACAATTCCAGGCAATATAAACATGGCTGGTTAGAATCATTTATATAGTATAAGCCTTTGTACTCTATACTTCATGGAAGTTAATAAGTAGGTGTCAAACTCTGAATTAAAATTCCCAGAAGAGGACACAGCACAAAGGACAATAAAAATGATTTTTAAATAATCATAGGGATAAATAGCATCCACTTCTGACAAATGTAAGTGCTGGAATAAAATGTTATTAGGCTACAGAGATTTTCTTTTGTTCAGGAAGTATGTTTTATTCTCCAGCAGTGTCATTCATCATCCTAATGAGCCCTCAAAATGTAAATTAAATAGCAAAGACTGATTCATTCAAAAACATCTTTGTGCTGTGTGTTAAACCTTTTTTCTACTTTTATCCTTATATATTGGTCCATTCTTTCATTGCAAAATAAACCCTCAGCCCTTATATGCTTTAATGACCAAGTTCAAGCAAAGCATATTTTTAGTAAACACTGTTTATTCATTGCTGCTTTTGGTATAGTAATTAAAACAAAACTAAACCAAAAAAAAGAAAACAAAAATACAACACCTCATTTAAAAATTGTGTGCTTCTTAAATTATATTTGATCCAGAAAATCTCAGAAACCTGTGCATGCATGTGGTTTTTGTTTTATTCAGCGTCACTTAGTACAGGAAAACCCTCAATGGAAAAGGATTAGTAGAAATATCAAGCAGCTCTAATTTACTGAACTGAATACATTAACAACAAAGCAAACACCGTATTTTTGCTAATGGCAGGGCAAAAAAAAAGAATCCAGGGTCATGAGCTAAATTAGTTCAGATTTCTTGTTATCTGTTGATAAGGCCATTACACATTCTTACCAGGAATGCAGTAAAGAGGTTTCATACTTGACCTGAATTTATGCATGAGCACACACACAACAACAAGAGCGACAAGGAACAGGGCTTCTCTGGAGCCCATCCAAACAAAAATATAACAGGAATGGAAAAAAACCCAGCAAAAGCATGTCTAGTTTCGGTATGATTAGTCTTCAGTTATCTTGTTCTCTGCCTCTTCCCTTCTCTTTCTAATTTGGGCGTACATATGTTTCTGTGTGTACAAAATGAAGATGAAAATATTACGAGAGAGAGCAAAGTTTGCCTGATGACAAGAATCCTGTTATATGTAACTGCATAAACTGCATATGTAAGATTTAAAAGCCATAATCTTCAGAATAAATTACATAAAATCTCAGCATTCAGTGACATTATGCTTTTATGAGGTCGAAATGTTGGCGCGAGACACCGGGGGTTACAATGAAACCATCCAGCTGTGAAAGAGGTAAGTACATGTATGGTGTCTTGCTGCCAGGGATCCAAAAAATGGCCCTAGACCAATACTCCTTTTATTGCAAACCCAAAGAGACGTGAGTGATGCATTGGTGTAATTGAGTTAAGAGAGCTTAGAGACGGGGTTAAGTGTTACAACTTTTAGCTAGAATATCTTTGATGACAGGTGACCTTTTGAAGGGTTTCTTCTAAAAAAGTTAAAATGGTGATTTATGAAAGTTCAGCGAAGGCTCCATACTGCAACTGTTAAAGAGACCATACACGTAATTAGGTTAAACTCCACTAAGCAGAAAGAAGAATAAAAAAAGATCAGTATTATGGCATGAAATATTATCACTTAAGAAAATTAAGCATCATGAACCCTAGCTGAGAGAGCTTAATAAACCATCTATCATTTATCTTTGAGTGCTGATTCAGAAATCAGACTGGCATTCACAACTGCAGTGATTGATTAAAATAAATGCATACAGTATAGTAATTTATAAATGAAGACAGTAATTTACAAATTAAGTAAAGACTTTATGCCTGCAGAATAAGCTGCTGAAGCTGAAAATATATTTGAAGATACTTCAAACATACTCAACATGTCACAAAGAGTCGCATGATGCAGCAGCTATCTGATTTTATACTTTGCTCAACTAATCTTCAAACTCAAGAGTATCTACTAGATGAGAAGCCTGCCTTTCACATACTTGTGCACACATGATACACCTAGGTACAATACCTGTATTTTTGCCAACTACCCTTTTCATGAACACTGATGTATTTAAGTACCTCTTATTACCTAAATTTTTTACTCTACAGTCAAATCATAGATCCTTGGATCCTATATACTGCATCAAATTAGAGTCTTTCCAACCAGCTGCCCAAAACCGAAGCACAAAGCTGCAGAGACTCCAAAAAAATCTTCCTGTTAGACTTTAGTACACCTGAGAAGCCAGAAAAGAGAAAATAAAAAATGAAAACTCTTTACTCTGACTCTCTATCAGCCAGAAGACAGTGTGTTTCATTATGGCATTATAAGAATACTGTAGATTCACTATTTTAAAGCTCATCCACGAGACCACAATTTTAATGGCATACTTAGAAAGAACAGGATGTAACACCTTTACTGTTTGTTTTCCTTTTCTTTCTTTTTTAACCAGTGTTTATTTGATTTTTAAAATCTAACAGAAATAGCAACAAAGGAAAAGTTAATAGAATTGATCTGCCCTTGAGTCTTGCTCTCAAAGATCCTGGCTTTCTTCAGTATCGCTGAAGCCTCAATGCTTCCTGCAGCAGATGGAGAGGCTACATGAAGGTTAGCCATCGGTGCTGCACACAAAACCTCTGCTCTTCCTTGGCACCTGCAGCCATTTAAAACACACCCTAAAATAAGTGTTGTCATTTGGGGCCCAGGTATGGTCCTGACAAAGAGTGGACTGTTATGCAGGATTCATCTTGTTGTCAATGATTACAACGTTGACAACAATGATGGAAGTGAAATAGATCAAAACATGAAGAAAGTAGCAGAATTAAGCTTATCTGTGGAAAATGCTCCTGTCTTCCCTGAGCTAATGCTTCCTGTTCCTCGGCTGGTGTCATTTGTTGCTGCTTGTTACATGGGAGCTGTTTGTAAGTCTGACTCTGGCAGCATTAGCTATGGCTCCTCCATTTCACTCGAAGGTTTTCTAGACTGTACAGACTCCAAAAATGACTATTACAGAGGGAATTGGGCAGAAAAGAGAAGGAATGAGAAGAAAAAAATCCTTTATATAGTGCGTTCAGCAGCTTTTGCTGTCCCGAAAGTCACAAACCTCCTCCGAATATCCTTGTAGAGCACAAAGGAGTTAGAAACAAAACCCATCAAGAATGGGTAAAATGTGAATACTGAATAAGAAATAGATTTGGAGACTGCTGAAGGATGCAAATGAACACCGAATATGTCAGACGACCCTTTTTCCTTACTTCAGTTGACATTGTACTCTCCTCATTTTTCCATCCTATACTTGCATGTTTTGAAACGAGTGCTCACAGAATTAAAAACATGGATTCTGCTTCAGGTAACATGCATGTAGTTAATTCAGTGATAAATTACACCTGATAATATATACCTTGAAATAATTTTAATATGCTGTCTATACATGCAATTTTCACTGTATCTACACTTCATTGAAGATTTTCTGTATGTCGAGTAATTGTATGAATGCATATGTGCACGGGAATGCTTGTAAGATACTGCAAATATGTGTCTAATGATTCTTAGTTCAGCCAAAAAAAATATGCTGTATTATTTGAGAAATAGTTCATGACCATATAAAGAAACATCACATCACAGTGCATGGGAAGAAAATTAAGATTGTCATTAAGATCGCCATTGCCAAAATTGAGCTGCTCCTTTAGTTCTGAGGACTCCATTTTCAAGTAATTTTGTTCAAAACAGAGAAGTAAGCAGAAGGGAATAGTTCTGTCCCCAAAATATTTTGCCACTGAAATGGACTCAAGGAACACCATGCACTGAGAGGAACAAAACATACCAGAGGACTGAGTGGGCTCAGGACTGGCTTGGATTTGCCGGCCTTTCTAGTTTACTTTTAATAAATAAGCACCTTCAGCAGATGCTGCAGGCTAGATGAATTCCCTGGAGATCCTGAATAAGGAAAGAGATGTGACCTTGAGGGTCATTTCATCAGAGCTCCGTTGTCCATGGTGACAGGTAGAAGGTCAGGAGACAGTGTCCCCACTGGAGCAGGGAATTCAGCTCACCGGGGACAAGTGAAGAAGAGAACAGGAACAAGCTTCTCAGTGGCTTTGAGGGGGAAAAGAAGAAATGTAACTTTGATCTGATAGATAAGAAATGGGCTGAGGTTTCTGGTGGTCTTTGTGAGGGGGGTTTGCAAGAGCAGAATTAATATACCTTGCCATAAGCCAGGATATGAGACACACCAAGCCAAGAAACTAGATGTTCTCTGTGAAGGCAGGACCCTCATAAAGCATGAATCAAAGAGAAGCAGTATCTGGGCTTGCTCACAGGTGCACAGGTTGAGAGGAAGGGAAGGAGTCATATTGGGGCTGCAATACCTCCAGCTGAAGTACATGAGAAACCTCATTTTTTTTCCTGGATGATTTCCACTTACTGCCTGACTGCCCAGGTTTTTGCAAAGTAGTTACATGAATTAATAAAAAGCAGTTTTGCCATAGAGCCATTAGCAAACTGAGTCTCTAATATCTCCACCCCTGTTGAGCGACTGGTCATTCATTGGGAAAATCCATTTTCTCCTGGACATGACAGTACACGTGACAGAATCTGGCCCTTTTTAACGTAACACTGGTAAAAGCAGAGGCATTTCTAACTTTGGCTGCAACCCAGTCCTACAGTCATGCTCATAGGTTTGTGCATTTCATTAAAGGTGATGCATGAAATCACTTAGTGCACTTGACTCCTTTAAATACCTTGACAGAGAGTTAAGTGAATTATGAGTTGTTTTTCTGTATAAGCAAGAGCCATATCTGAATATACACACTCATGTGGTATTAAATTCATATGTATGCAATTAAGTGTAATTGTTTTTATAAATTTAATTATGTGACTCTTGTACTAAATACTTCACATGAAAAACAGGCAAGTGAATAAACAAAATGGTATCAAATAGCCCACTGCCTGAAGGCTGTAAAAAACAATCTATACAGCGACTTTTAAAAATACAGGCAGTATTTTTGATAAAATTATGTGCCAGTTCAAGGGCCACTTTTCTTCTTCAGCGCACACAGTCAAGACTTCTGGAATTCATAACCACTCAAAGCCTTTAATGAAACTTGAGCACATTAGTCAGAACAACCTAATCGCTCTGTCTTTGAAGATAAACTCCGCTTTTCTCACTCATTCCCACATACATGGAAATGCAGAGACACTAGAAGTGTCATCGTCATGTAAGACACTTGCTATTAAATCTATTCTCAATACGAGGCTGACCTGAGGTATGTTTCAGAAATCTTTCTCTTTGTCTGCTCTAATCCATCAGAATCCTTTCAGGTAAAACTACCGCATTTATACATCAAAACTGTATTTTTTAAGTAAGGCTGTCACTTTTAAGGCATGCATCTTTTCGGGAAAATGTCAGGGATGTTATACTTGGGTGTCCTTCTGCCCAAGAGACCAACAGAGCCTGAACAATGAAGCAAACAAGACAGCTAATCAATAGCAGTCACAGCACTATTTTTTATCCTCCAACATCTTCATTTTCGACTTGGTACACATCATTACAATAGGAAAACACGACAGTCAATCTCCATTAAGTTCAAGCACTGCATGAAAGAATTAATTTGGCTGCCTTAAAAATGATGATACAACTGCATGCCCTTAAACCTTTTAAATTTATACTAAATTTACAGAAAATACTTGGATAGGCAGATTGGCCAGATATGAAGGCAGGGGGATATTGACTTGTTTTTTTCCCATTGGCACCATGTATTTCTTACAGTGATGATTTCTCTGAGCATTGGAATATAACCTGTAAATTTTTTTAAGGCTTTGGTATAAAGCAATTTCACAAGTACCTGTGTAACTAATCAGATTGACGGTTCATGATGCCAATTTTTCAGAAGTATGTCAGTGGCACTGAGTCTTGTTGCTAGCTCTAAAAAATATCCTTTGGATTTGGGATTTTCAAGGAGCCCAGGGATTTAGTTGTCCATAAGCCATTCATATATGAGTGATGAGGTCCAAACTCCCTTTGGCTATTTTGACAAATCCATTTCAAGTAACTACTCATTTTCACATTTAATTTGAGTTCAAAGCAGTCATAGTTATGATTCTCCCCCTCCTCCACGCTGACTGCTTTCAGTATCTGGCACTGAACACTGACCTTATGTCATTTGCACCTGTATGCATATATGCATATGAATACACATGAAAACGCATACAGGCAAAACCACTGAAATGGGCTGGCATATGGCAGGAACCCTTGCTGGTGCTCCTACAATATGCTGGCACTTGCCACAGAGGGAATGGGGTAGAAATGAAAAGCATGCGGGGGCTTCTAAGTCTCGCTCCCCATACATCTGTTAACATCCTTTGATTTCCTGTCTTTAACGGAGAATTGCACACACAACAACTTGGTCTAGTACAACCTTTCAGCACCTGACACACTAAACTGCAGGAGGAACATTCTTCACAGAGCCAGCATCAAAATCATTTTGTGTCCAGGGCTATTTCGAAGTAAAACCAGGTAGTCTTAAAGTTACTAATTATGATGTGGTTCTGCTTGGTCAGACATCCTGATTTTAACTGAAAGTGGAGAAATCCATTCATTTATAAATAGCACCATGTTTCAAAATTTCAGCCAATTTTGAATCCATTGGTAAATAGATTTTTCTTTTGTTTTGGAGAATTAAGCAATTAATACTCAGTCTATAGGCATGAACTTTGTGAAACAGGACTTAAGAGAAAATGTGAGAAATGTTCCTGTCAGAAAATCTACTCTAGATCTGCAATGTATGCAGTACTTTCTGGTGGTACTTTATTTAAAAATTTCAAAATATACTTGATTCTCAGTAGATTTATAACTATGACATTAGAGATATAAGATAAGCAAATATGACAGAACTTATCAGTTCTTTGGAGAAATCTCCATCATGTAACAGCCATTCTGAACATTTTTCAGTCTATTTTCTCTCATCTGTCCTCTGGCAAGTTTTTTCTCAATATTAGATTCAGCATAAAAATACTTGTAGGCTGGCCTCATGTACTCTCTTGTTTATAGCTCCAGGACATTACAATCACTGTCCCAATGTTTTTGAAACTTCTGGAAAGTTATCTGCTCCCAGATCTTTCTTCAGTAAGGCAGTTCTCTTCTGGCTTTACAGCCTGAAATAGGCTGGCATTTTTGGTTTCAGTATTAGATATTCTGGACTACACAAAGAAATGAAGGTCATGGTTAACCTGTTGCCTACATGAAGTTTATGTAATGACTAAGTTTAAAACCACACAGGTATTTTAGTTTTCATTTGGATCATAACTTTTACTTAAAACTTCTCTACTTTTCATACAAATTCTGAAAATGTATTTTAATTACACTGTCTTTTAAAGGAAAGGGATTTTCTGGTTTACACAGATGGAATGGAGCTATGGAATTACCTTTCTGTGGAGAAAATTAATCTTTTGGCAGGTCTTAAAGAGGAAGAAATGTTCAGTGAGATAGTTTTCTCTGGATGATTTAATGATTATCAAGGGATGTAGGTAGAAAGGAATGAAAAAAACCATAGAGAATGTTGGGGGGGTTTTTCAATATTAGATGAGCTTGTTGAACACTTCAGTACCAGGAAACAGTGAAAAGCCCTTGGAGATAATTTTATTCACAGAAGACCTCTGCTTTACTGAGACTCACCACGGTACCTACCAACCGATGGCTGGAGCTTGTGCTGGGTTTCCACATCTTTTGGTCTACATCCCAAACATGTACAGGACCACTGAGCCTTTCCATTTTTGTTCTCAATAGGAGTGTTGCAGAGAATTACACTTCCATCAAGGAACCATAAACAGATATCATTAGGTCTCACTGGTGGCAAATTGTGTTTCTGAGCGATGCCAGTGGAAACCAGGACAAACTTGTTTGAGGTAAGGATTGAACAAAGTGACACCTGAAAGAGTGACAACCAAGTTAAAACACTGACTATCAGATATTTTTTTGGTGAATTTTGGTGAAGAATGTTCAAGATTTAAATCTAGATGTGGCTTTAAGAACATCAAGGTAGTTCAGAAATGAGCACATTTATCCCAGCAAGAAAAGGAACTGGCAAGAAATAGTAACTTTTCAAATTTCAAACTATGGCTTGTTTTTTGCCAGTTTCTAAAATTTTTTTTTAGGTCTCAAATATTCTGCTACTGGAAAGGTCATTCTTCTTCCAAGATAACTTCCCTAAGGGGCTTTGCTCTTTTATATAAACATGCAGATGTAGGCAGCTCCCTCCATATGCATTTCAAATTTACATTCAATTTTTTTTTGCCTAGGCAAATAACATGGGTGATATTCAGCATTTGGCCAGGACACAAAACAGTGGGAAAGCTGATTCATACCTTGATTTTTCCACTTATCCCTTTCATTCCACTTATCCTCCTTATGCTCAGAAGGGACAGCAAAGTCACATGGAATCTTCCAAGCTATGTAGTGTCTGTTAATCCATCTTTAATAAATCTTGGGACAACTATGCCACAACTCAGAGTACATAAGCAGGGTATGGCAAGGCTGCTATAGACTCCTGATGGCCTTCTCCTGTCCCCTTGTGTCCACCTAGGATGAACCTGCACTTCTTGGTGACTGCTAAATTTAGGCTTTCCCAACCATGTCTGCCCCAAACATAAGATTGGTTTAGTTAAACCTGTCCTCCAAATTCTGATGCAGTGGGTCACTCTCAGTTTAGCACAACTGCGAAAATGAGTCGTTCTCTGCTATACTGTCCAAAACCAGTTTCAGTGAGATTCCCTGAACTGGAAACTTCGAATTGCCCTCAGGAATTCCATCAAATCTTACCTTTTTCATCCAGTTTTTTTTATTGTAAAAGCTTCCAGGGTAAGAGAGAGAAATTTTTTTCATATGTGTGCATAATTCCTGTTAATGCTTACAGGAATTAAATCTGTTTATTGGATTATATGTGTAACCTGTTGTGTACTATTTTATTTTCTTTCAGGTCACTCATCTCTTTCACCCTTATATCAAAATAATTGGTAGCAATGCATGCCTCAGAAACATCTTTGCTGTCACACAAAGTGGATGTCAACAGTATCAGTGTAAAAAAAAATTACATGTTATGCTCTTTCAAATGCAGAGATGGCATGAAAAAGAATACACAGTGATGTGCTATGCATCATTTAAAACCGGATACACTCTTCTACCAAGATTGTTGTCACTGACAGTGTTAGATGTGTGGTTTTTTCCCCTTTTACTTTTTACAGGGTTTAAACTTAAGGCTTTTTTGGTTTTGCTTTGTGGGGGTTTTTTTTGAAACAAAGGTCACTTACTTAGCAACAGATAAATAAAAATTCAGGCATCCCCAGAAAAATCAATAAAGGTACTAAAAATCTAAGTTGATAATAAATTTTTGTTCCCCCTTCACACAGCTCAGGAATGTCAGTATTTACTGGAACCGCTGTAATATCAGATATTTCAGAAGAGTATTGATTTTGCCACTGAAGTGTGACTAAAGGGATAAATAAACTGCTCTTGAGGTCAATCGATTCATTTATCTTTGCTGTTATTTTATAAGAAGTCAAAGCAGCATAAACTTTGATAAATAAATGTTATCATTAAGAAATACTATCCATATGAAGATTTTGAGAACAATGGGAACATATTTAGGCTGCTGGCATTGAGCTGAAAAATCAGGATTATATTTATGCTGCTTTGAGTATTAACGAGGACAAAATATGACTTTCCACCATTGATGCACAATGCCTCGTCTGCGATTCTGAATGTGGCTTAGGAAGAGCATTACCATATATTAAGTAGAATATTCCACAAGATAGGAAATACATGATAGGAAAAGAAAAGGGAGAAGAGCCTTTATTTTTGTATTTGCAATGAATCCGAATCACAATTGTACTGATGCATTCTGCTTTCTAAAAAAAAATAAGAGGTGGTAACAGCCAATGTATTCATGTTGATAAGTAATGAGGATGCTCTGAAGCGACTTTATGCAGCTTTAATTGCAAGCAGGATAATAGCTACTTCAAGAAGTCACAATGATATCATAAAAATTACAGTGCAAAAGTCATGAAGAGCCTGACCCATTGTGATTGGGATGTGAATTTAAGGTAGTAAGAATATTAGGACAAATATGAGGTCTGTGTAAGACATAAAGAACTGCTGTATTTGTGAGTAACTATGAGTCTACTTTTGCAAAGCTGTATATGCAAAGAAAAAGAAGAAAATGCAGTGACACTGTGATAAAATGACAGACAAGGTGTGTGGCACTTTTTTATATGGTAATAGGTGGATGCTATCCGTCTAAATTAAAGCTTTTAGAAACTAGACACCTCTGCTCATGGCTAGTCACTCTGCTCTGCTCACAGACCATGGAAAGAATCGGATACTTTCTGCAAGCGGTTCGTCTTCCAAGGTCTCTGCCTAAGAGAGACCAGATGAATCACCCTTTGGAGGCACCTGTTTTGGTCTTTTGACTATAAAAGGAGTCCTAACTAGTCTTGGACATGCACATTTTAAACATTGCAAGTGAAGGGAAAAAAAACCAACCAAACAAAAAACCAACAAAAAACCAATCCACCAAAAAACCAGGAACATACTGATGGTTTTAAACTGTTAGCAGTTTAAATGGTTGCATGAAGTTGAATGAAGATGTCATTGACAACACTGGAGCAAATGTCTCCGTGTGTTTTTTTTCTTAAAATCCAGACTGACTCTTCAGTGGGCTTGTAAGAAGCCCAGGGAAGAGCAGCTGAAGAGACTACCACCTTTTTGGCATTCAGAAAGCACAGGGTGGCTCAGAAAAGTCAAGGCCTTGATTTCACCTCAGGCAGCATATTAACTCTCTAAAACTCACAAGGCAGTGCCCTGCTCTCTCTTGAAGAGCAAGCATTCCGAGAAGGACTCCGTATCTAAGGCACTGCAGCTACAGGGGAGATGCTGGGAGGCAGGGAGACAGAGAAACAAGGAAAGGGAACTATCAAAACTTCACTATGAATGGCCACAGAAGTCTATAAGTGGCAGAGGCACTTTCTTATGAAAGAAAGAGGTTAGACACAGAGGCTTTCCAAGTCTGAAGGACTACAGAAGCACAGCTAGCTAAATAAAAGATAAAAGGATTGTGTTATGTGGTTAATGGAAGGAAACTGAAGGGCATGAAGGAAAGAGAGCTAACAAAAGCTGACAGAACTTAATAAACAAGCAGGTTTCCTTTTGTTTTAGCATGTAAACTTCTACTGAAAGAAATATACTGACACAATCTTGGGCCATGTTTTTTAATCTGTATGAAAAAAAAATTTGATTTGACATCTCAGTTGATATCTGAGAAGTACCACCATACCTCAGTCTTGCAAGATAGCCCCTATGGCCTTCCTGAGTCCTTCCAGCCCTGCTGCCTAAGGCCAAAGCAAGGCAGCCCTTACATATCCTACAGTCTTATGTAGGCATGCCATGGGCAGGTCAGGGTAATGAGAGATGACATCCAAGTTCCTTCTGACGACATCAGGGCTACACACCTCCACATAGCTCCTTAGATGAGCACCTAGACCCATGGGACACACACCATTCATCTCAGAGACGTAAGAGAAAATCCTGGGAGCTGTTCACCAGGTAACTCTATGTTTTATTTCTGTCTTTGGTAAGTGAGGCTACAAATCCTAACTTACTGTGTAGGCTTTAACATTGACAGAGCCTTAATGAAGGCCAATGAAAGCAGATACTGCGTTTGGCTACCGAGTGGCAAACTGCACTGATGTACAGGTGATGCCCCCAACAACAACAATTGAATTCAGGCTGAAAATTGAGGAGGGGAAGATGATGCTTTACTTTTCAATAACGAGGATCCGCCAGCCTTAGGGTCCATCCCAGGCACTCATTAAGACCCTTCTTGGTGAAACATGCTTCAAGAAAACTGTTCACATGTCTGAATCTGGCCAGGTGCATATGACTTCAGCTTGTTGAATGAACCAGAGCTGGGCACTAAAGAAAACCAACTACAGCCAATCTTTATGTATTCATCTTGTTTGGAGACTAACAAAGAGCAGCTTAATGCTGGTTAGGAACACCTACCAGTACTTTATTTCATTCACACTCATAAGAAAGCAGACAAATATTGTGCACAGCATATGTCCTGCCAGTAACAGCTGCCAAGTGGTGATTTATTTGCTCCAGAAAAACATTAATTTTCCAACAGTAACCAGAAAACAAACAGTGGAGCTGTAACATGTCCCATGTTCCAGCAACAATATTCACATATGGTAAACATATATTTTTCAGATATCAGAGTATATATTCAGTATAAATATATTTTAGTATAAATTTCTTTCTTTCCCCATTTTTTTTACTTCCCACTGGTTCGTATATGACACAGAGCATGGTTCCTCTGGCCTGGTATGCTGTTTTGGCTCATGAACTGGACAACAATAAAATTCTTCCCCTTCTGTAATGCTGTTCTGTGAAGATCTTACATATGTTTGGGGAAGACGGCAAATCAACCACACCTCTGAAAGGAAAAATCAGTCCCACGGCTGCTACATGCAATATGACTTCACTGCTGTGCTTTGATATAAACCTGGCTTAACACCAACAGATTGTCAAATCCTTGTTGTTGCAAAGCTTTGAAGAAGCAGAATGTTTCTGAGCCAAAACATATAGGACAGGGAAGGCAACTGACTCAAAAGAGAATAGAAATTCTGGTAGCAGGGGGACAAAAGGGCCACTGCTGGGCAGAGCTCTTTAGATGTGCCCTGGTACAGTGGCTGAGGGATGGTAGGGTGAGGTAAGGGTGCAGGCAGGCTCCAGGGAGATTGCCCTCTCCCAGCGATGGGAGGTAAACCTCCCTCCTCAGCAAGGTTGATAGCAAGTCCCTGCTGACTCCCACAGAAGAAGGAGCATGGGCAGCGAAACTGCCTTGCCTGGCTTGTTTTGACATATGCTATACCCCATCAGTTATTTTTAAATTTGTTGTTTGACAAATCTGCTGAATTCATTCACAATTTCTGATTTGTGAGCTGAGTTTCTCTGTTACTTCTAGGACTGTATGCAAATGGCAACATAATGCTTTCTGTTTTGCTCTGTATTTAAAAATCTCTACAGGTTGTGACTCTTCTTACCTATATGTTTTACTTGCTGGCAACTGTTTTTGACAGCAAAAAAAACAAGCTAAATAATTAACTCATCCACTTTCTTACACTTTAAGTGATGTATTATTTAAGAGTCCAGGCATTAAATTCTCAATCCCAAAAACATGCCCTTGGGACCAGTTGCTTTGAAGTCATCTGCAAAGTTGGGCAGGTATACAAATGCTTGAAGGATCAGATCCTAAAAAAAGGTTACCTTTATTCTAATGGTGAGCAATAATCGTAATGAATCTGTTTGGTATTCTATCATACATTACAATATAGCACCTGTTCAGCTGCCATCAGAAAAGTAATTGTATTTCGGTGTTTGTATTCTTTTCATTTGAAAAATGAGTTTGTTTTATACATTTGCTTTATGCAGTGAAAGAATATTAAAGCAGACCTGTTTAACATCATGTTTGGAAGCGTAAGGGAATTGTTCTTTGGGAGGCTTCACTCCTGCTGGTACTAAAGTATTATGAAGAGCTAAATGAACATATGGTTAAGCCAATTTAAATGCACTTCTAATGAACAAATGAACACACTTCACTGCGTCAGTTAAAAACCAAAAATCCCTGAATCTTCCCTTCAGTTATCTGCCTGTGTTACCATCATCAACACCATCTATGTTATCGGCTTCAATTCCTATATTCCAAATAGCAGAAAATCGATCAGTTGGGAAGCCTGCTGAATAATATATATTGTTTTATCACGTAATAAAAAGTAGGTCATTAAGGATCTGGCCATGCTTACCAGCAGGACACCAAAAGGCAGAATTTTGCTCTTGTGTACACAGACTGCAAAAGCCATGGCAAGTGTCTGAGCTATTTAGCAAGGATGAAATCTGTTCTTGGATCTACTCAACTGGCCACCCAAAGGTAGGGCTTATTTTGACTCTTTCTTTCTTTGATATGGCTGGTGCGGGTTTTCTTTTAGTTAGCAGCAATGTAAAGGCTCCTTAACTTTTGCGTAATACCTCCAGAAACTGAAGAGCTCTTCACTGCTCCTGGCTATTCAGATAAACTCTCCTCATCCAAAGAATCACACTATCAGCACAAATTCAAGATAAAACTTAACCATTACTGATTTGGTTTCCTGGAAAAAGCAGCACATTAGGGAAGCAGCAGATGTTACTCCACTGAACGACATCTTGTGTCAAAAAGTGAATATTCACAGCACTATTCCTTCCTGGTCCCAGGCTGATTCTAGGAATCTCCTAAAGGGTCTTTTAAAATGCAATTCAGTGCCATGACTTCAAGGATTTCAGTGCTTTTGCCCATGAATATTTGTGCAACAGATCCTGAAGAAACTCTGGCTGAACAAACCACAGTTAAACATTTCACGGAAGAACAAGATGAAAAGCGAAACACCTCCCTCCTCAAAACCCAAACCAGTCCAAAAGAAGCCCAGTGTGTAAGAATCATTCTGAAATGCATGCTTCTTCTGGAGACAAGGTGTTTATAAGAAATATAGAAGGCAATTAATAATCAAAAGCCTGTGTTGTTCAGTGAAGTCCCTTATACCTGCAGTCCTTGCTAAAGGGGGACCATCCTCCCCCTGCAGAATGTCACTCACAGGTGGTAAAGACTCACTTACACTGAAACATCCGCACTCACATCACCTTGATTCACATGAATCACCAGAGAGAAATGTGCACTGAGAACGTGTCACTCATCTGCTCTGTTTTTAATGTCTGCCTTAAGAACTGAGAATGATGAGACCCCTTTCTCTCCTGTGACAGCAAGGACAGTCTAGACAATTAGCTCAGATGTCAGCAGTGAAATCTGATAGTTGAATCCCATCTTTACAAACCACGGTGGAAAAGGGGGAATGAGTTGGTTCTTTGTGTGGAAAGATCTGAGCAGTATCTTCAAAAAGTTAAGAAAATCAATCCCCAGCAAAACATAGGACAAGCTGGCTTACCAACTTACTGGTCACTGTTAATCCAAACCTCAGGAAACCCATATCAACTTGCAAGGTACTCACATATTAAATAAATACTGTGAATAACTGTAGTTTAAAAAAATTGGCTGCAAGTACAAAAAATAGTATTAAAATACCAGTTTTAAGCGTATTACTTAAGAATTTGATGGAAAAGGAAGTTTACTGGTATCCTTAGTGATTTAGCTTTTCATGCAGAGGGAACAGGCTATAAGTGGAAGTTTGCTTTGGCCAACAAATGCAAAGCATCTCCATGTAAAACAAGGCTCAAAAGATTTCCTGAATATCACAGTCTGTTTATCTGTCTTTTCTGGAGCACATGTGCCCAAACTCTTTGAAAGCTGCAAGCTGCCCCCCTCACCAGCCATGCACATTCCTGACCTGACACTGGGTCTTTATGTCCCACTTGTAAATCTGCTGCCTTCCAGAGGCATCTGTCTCCAGGTGCCAACATTCAAACTAACACCCCATATTGCTGTGGAGCTGAGGAATTCTGCCTCTCCTCTGTTTGTTCTGGTCTGTTTAGAAGATGGGCAGAGAAGACAGGAAATTAACTTTATTGATTAACCTAAGTAATCCAAATAATTTACACAAGTTGAGTAGATGTCACTGAAATTAATGCATTTTGCTCAGGCATTTAAGCTGTACAAATCACAACCAGTTCTCCTCTCCATGAGAAGGAAGACTGTCAGTTCATGAACTGTTCATTAACCAGGTCAGCTGAACACCCTTTCCAAGTGTGTTCAAGTCAATTTGAGTTAACTGGATAATAACTATACTTTAACCATGTTTGCTGGCCTCAGATTTCTTTCAGTCTGGTATTCATAGAATAACAGACTCATTAAGGCTGAAAAAGAGCCTTAAGATCATCGACTCAAATTGTTAACCTGGCACTGCCAAGCCCGTCACTAAACCATGTCCCCAGGCTCCACATCTACATGTCTTTACCTTCAGGAATGGTGACTCAACCACTTTCCTGAGCAGTCTGTTCCAATGTTTAACAATCCTTCTGGTGAAGAAGTTTTTCCTAATATCAAACCTGAACCTTCCCTGGTGCAATTTGAGGCCATTTCCTCTCATTCTATCATTTGTTACCTCGGAGATGAGGCCAACCCCACCTAACATTTCAGGTGGCTGTAGAGAGTGATAAGGTCTCCCCTGAGCCTCATTTTCTCCTGGCTGAACACCCCCAGCTCCCTCAGCTGCTCCTCGTAGAATTTGTGCTCCACACTCTTCACGAGCTCTGTTGCCCTTCTCTGGGCACGCTGGAGCACCTCAATGTCCTTCTTGCAGTGAGGGCCCCAAAGCCAAACACAGCATTTGAGGTGAGGCCTCACCAGTGTACAGGGGAACAATCCCTGCCCTCATCCTGCTGGCCACACTATTGCTGACCCAGGCCAGGATGCCACTGGCCTTCTTGGCCACCTGGTCACACACTGGCTCATGTTCAGATGCTGTGGACCAGCACCCCCAGGTCTTTTCCACCAGGCAGCTTCCCAGCCACTCTGTCCCCAGCCTGTAGCGCTGCCTGGGGTTGTTGTGACCCAAGTGCAGGATGTGGCACTTTGCCTTGCTGAACCTCAGACTTTTGGCCTCAGCCCATCGATCCAACATGTCCAGATCCCTCTGCAGAGCCTTCTGCCCTTCAGCAAATCAACACTCTCACTCAACTTGGTATCATCTGCAAACTGACTGAGAGTGCCCTCAATCCCCTTCTCCAGATCACGGATAAAGATATTAAACAGGACTGGCCCCAATACTGAGCCATGGGGAACCACTAGTGACTGGCTGCAACTGGCTGAAGCATCCAGTAGGTGCTCCTTTTCCTCTCTAAGATCTCTGGTCTCTTTCTTTGCCTTCTCCTCTTCTCTTTCATGCTCTCTTTTCACTTCTTTTTTTCCATATTTCAAACAGGCTTTCAGGTAGGTATAACCTCTACTTATTGTAAAAATTGCTGAATCAGAAGTTGTCGGGAAATTTTGATTTAGCTTTTCCACATTCCAGGGAACAAGCAGAACTATGTACTGACACCACAGCAGAGATGCCAAAACGACAGTATTTATGCCTCTAGAAGCCATGATTCCATAATTCAGGTAACATTATACTGTGATTTTATAATATAGTTTGTCTTCAGCAATGACAGTTATAGTTTTGAATAATAATAGACATTTTTTAAAGACTATACTAATCTCTTATCTTCCCATTTGTTATTTCCTTGTCCTGCCTGTTACTGTAATATAATAGTCATGCATTATGGACATAAAAGACTCTATTCCATCATGAGATGTGCACTTCAGATAGATTATCTGCACAAACTTTTGCCAAACAAATTAAATAGCACAAATATGTCCAGGCCCATAAAACTCCTATGCTCCCCTTTCAAAAGTATGACTTTCCTTCTGAACCATGTGGGACCAGTGGTCATGGGTGCTGTATTGCCCATTGGTGCATACCCCACCCAGACTAAGGAGGGCTGAGAGCCAGGAGGCAATGCTCTGGAGCTTCAGCATGGGTCATAATCAACACAGATGCCATGTGCCATCTTTTCTTCTTATATCACCTGTGCTGGAGTAAATAGGGTCTGGCACCCTGAGGTACATTTTATTTCCCAGGGGCCTTGAAATGGACACCTGTATGGGAGACACTCAGGCTCAGATGCTCAACAATTTACGAACTGGGACATCTGGGTATTCCTGGAGTCCATCATATAATGTACAATGAGACCCAGAAGTGAATCAGTACTGGTGAGATGGACAGCAAAGCCTTTTCAAGAGGAGTGGGTCCTTGGCTGCCAGCTGCACAACCCATCCTGCCATCATCTCCAGGCACGGCCACATCTGTGGTGCAAGCACCTTCTCCCCGACTACCCTGCACTCTGTAACCTCTGCCCTGCCTACATCTCCCTGAATATTCTCCCTCCTACCTGACTGAAATGCCTGAATAATCACATCGTGGGCTACATTGCATAATCCTAACTCTTTGCAGCTGTTTCCAGTCCTCCTTGTTTCTCCCCTGTACCACGGCTAATTAATTTTATATTACAAGCTAGCCACTTCTGAAGGATCTGTGGAGGTTCAGATTAAATGCAAAATTTCAGTCTCCTTCACGTGCCCTTGATAAAGATGATTTTATAGCCCTTATATCAGATGTTCTGAGCACTAGCCATGCCTTTATTTTACTCAGGTAAATAAATTTGCAACAGTTTAGGCTGGTTTTTTTTCCCCCCTTCTGTAAAGTAGCAAGTAACAAGTGCTTGGATTTTATTTTCTTTCTTACCTTTATTTGGCTATATTAGGTACAAACAGACTCACTACTTTGAAGTACACAAACAAAAAAAATTAAGTCCAATTATATGATGATTTTTTGAGCATACATTAAGCCTACTAGCAGTAGGATGAAAAACCATAAAAATGCATAACTTAACAAAGTGTAATAGACCAAAACAAAGCACAATAACTGGACAAATTAGAATATACAAATTGAGCTGATACAACTAAATGATCCAAGAAGGCGCCCGTATTAAAAACAGAGAGAACTCAAACCATCAACAACCCACAAAGAGCAGTTTGTCACTTAGACCCAGTCCGTTGTGCCACAGGCACCTCAGTCTCTACTACATGGGAGCCTGGGATCTTTAGAGGGAATTTTTTGCACCTTGAAGTTCCTTGCCTTTGCACACACTGCATCCTTTTCACCACTGGATGTGCCAAGGTGATCGAAATTAGGCTGCTGTGCTCTTCTTTTCCCCTCACCACAGTCACAAGTATTTCCATCTTCCTTGCCTTGGGGAAAAGGGATGTTTCCCAGCTGGGAAAATGCTGGCTTGGTCTGTAATGGGATTTAGTTATCACCCAGTGTGGGCACCAGGATTGCACTGAAGTGGCTCAGGCACCTTTTCATTCAGGCTCTGGAGACATGCACACCTCGTGCCCCAAGGTAAAGCTCTGCAACAGGCTTCCCAGCCTGCTATTCCGTGCCTCCTGGTCTCACCATGAGGAGCCTTTTAGTAACAAACTGTAGGGCTGGTACCACCAAACACATGACCTTCAGGAGAATGGTGCTTCCTTTTAGTCAGTGCCTCCATGGCAAGGATGCTTTTCTAAGGTTAAGGAACACAGTGCCAGCAGTCTGAAGAGCCACTATTACAGAGAAAAAAAATCCAGCAGGGGCAGATGCAGAGCCACCTGCCCTTAGGGAAGGACTGGTAGCTGTCAGAAGCTGAGAGCATCTAGCAGACATACAACATGGACTGAAAACCTGCCAGACTACGGAGAGGCTGGAAAATGGGCTTTCTCTCTTACAGGTGAGTGCTCTCCCTGCTGACCTGTTGCTGAAGAAGGAGTGAAGGGGAAAGATAGTAACAGGCAGCACCTCAGATGGCTTTGCCTTAGAGGAGGTTGCCAGGGTTCCTAGTGGCTTGAGCAAGTGAATTTGGAGTAGCTAGGTGCACCCATCTGCAGCCCAGAGTTAAGAGGCACAAGCCTTGGGGAGGAGAGCAGCCTGAAAATACAGCCCTGTTCGCAGGATTTCCACATGGACAGCTTTGGTAGGACTTCTGGACACTGCTCCCAGACCCATAGGGCTCTCCATGCATTGTGCTATCTGGATGTAATATATTGCTACTACCTTGACAAGACATGCTATAAGATAACAGTTATTAGAAATGGAAAGTGCAACATCTAAAAAAATGCTGTGTTCTCCTTGTAGAGAAGTAAACTTTGATAAGTGGAAGTGATTAGTCTATAAAATTTAACTTACCATTTATTAACTTAACCCAAAAACATGGTGTTATTAAATTCTCAGGGTCGGAGCCACTATGACCAATAAAAAAAGTATTTGCCAGCTGAAGTGCAAATCAGTAGTTCTACCTTTAGCTAAAATTTTATGTATTATGCCAAATACAGTTCATAAATGTCACTTCATAATTTGGATTAGCAAAAATTATTAGCAAAGAGTCACAACCCTGTCTTGCCACACCAAAATACATTAATAGTTTCTTCAGAAGATTTTCAGATTATTTAACTTAATGACCCAGTTAAAAATACGATAAATAACTTTTTTGTTCTAACAATGTAGAGTTTATGTTTTTCAGGCACTGTCTAATGAGGCAAAAGTTTCTAACAGACTGAAATTTTAAACTTTTAGAAATTAAGATGGATGTAGAATTATAGAACAATCAAGATCCATCAAGAAATCAAGTTTTTAGATATATAAGATAGCAGAATTAATCTAAAATGTGGTAGATTGAAAACACAAATTTGACAGATCTCTAAAAAATTAAAGGGTTTTTTTATAAATGCTTTTTAAAATTTATTGTTTGAAACAGTACTTTCTGAAAGAAAGGGCTCATAGTGATACCTTGCTATGCATTCCAGTGTCCTATTTTAACTACTTTCCTTAATTATACCGAGGTTACAGACATTTTCAGTCTCTTACACATACATAGTATTCAGGGCAGCAGCATTTGCAAATTATGTATTGGAAATAGAACTGAACTTCAAGTTCCAGGGAGCACAGTGAACACACCTTAACAATTTTAATTGGCCATGATATCACCAAGAGGTCAGCAGTAAAATCTGTATCCCAAAGTTTATGGCTGTCATTTTATAGATTTTGATTTAGGGTTAGCACCTGCACAGCAATTAATGATCAGACTGTGATATTTAAACTACTGGTCTCAAATGCAGGTGCTCTTCCTGAGCAGTCGGAGACCGTGACAAAACCAAGCAGAAGGTCACAACTTGCTCCTCCATGCAGTTGCTGTCCTCTCCCTACAGCTGGGGGCTGTAATCCTCACAGTGTTTGCACTGGATGTGTGCAAACACAGATCTCCCGTGTCCTCCATCCGCCTGCAGTGGTAAGGACCAGATGCACTGTGACCCAGGCCAGGTGTTAGAAAGGGGAAGAGAGAGGAGCTAACTAGGGAAACCTTCTAAAGGTTATGTTCATGATGACAAATGCTGTGCAAAGGGTCATAAATGCACTTTCACAGAAACCTGCAGATAGAAAGGATGTTAGCGAGAGCTTCTTAGGATGGTGCATTCCCCATCATTTAACACCCGTAATGGAACAGAGTCCTCGTATTTCTCATGACGCTGTTATTCTTCTTAATGGGGATTAACAGCCTTTCATGTTATTTCCTGTCTAGATTTCTCATGAACTAACATCCCCACATCAGATACTATATTAGCCAATAATAAGAATAAATGACAGACTGTGTAGTTTCTTGCCTGACAAGGGTGCTGCATTATCCCACCACACAAAGAGTACAAAGAAATTTCTGGGTTATATTTATTGTTTTGGCTATTACATAAAAATATTACAGAAATAAAAACCCTGAAGAACTAGCATGGTGTGGTATTGCTCCAGTCATAATGTGCTAGTACACAATCAATTCTTATAAAAGCTTTTCTCTTTCAGAGTAGTTTAGTTGTCCATAGGGAATAAATAATTTACTGCTTGTTCAATCTGGTACTTCTCTCCTATTATTTTAAAAAATTTATTCTACTTTGTATTTACCATATAAAGCACTCTTTGTTTACAATTTGACCATTTTAAATCCTTTGCCTCTTTTAGCACACAGAGGATACCCTCGGTCAAGTGAGCTCACCAACAGGACGCTGACAGCTTGAGAAGAGTGTACATTTTATTTTTCTTATTTCTGAAACCAGTATGGACTGCATTGATTTATTTTGATGTAAATTTTCACCATTTCCACATTTTCAAATGAAAATCTATACAGCTTATAGACACAGGCACATATATATATTCTTAACGTATAACAAGACAAGGTTGGATGGGGCTTTGAGCAACCTGGCCTGGTGGAAAGTGTCCCAGCCCACAGCAGGAGGGTTGGCACTAGACGGTCTTTAAAGACCCTTCCAACCCAACCCATTCCATGATTCTGTGATTCTGTGATTCTTAATATAACTGAACCCAAGTGGATGATGTCAAAGTGGTTCACAGCTGTCTGGAAACTACCCAACAGTTGACAGAGTTGACAGAGATGTCAGGAAACTCCGCAGAGAAAGGTCGGAGCACCTTGCTGACACTAGAGATGACCATGTCTAAGAGAGGACCACACAGTGGGAGCCAGCAGACCATCAACCCTGTTGACACTCTACCCACTGACAGGTGCACAAAGAAGTTTCTCCTTGGCCTGGACAGAGCACCCCCAGAATGTCCCACAGACTAAGACTTCTTGGAGAGGAACAACCATAAATACTCAAGTACCTACATTTTTAGCAGATGAGATTGCATTCTAGGAATTTAGTTAATGCTTCTATCCAGCAGGTTTTTTTACATTTTCACAGATAAAGAACTCTCAGTACATTTCTAAGAAAAAATGCAATGTTTCTACTGGAGACAGGCCTTAATTTATCATTAAGAAAGAAAAAAACCCCATCTTCCCAAATGTTTGCATCTTTAAACTATTTGAGGAATAATCCTGAGAAGATGAGAATGAAAATGAATGCATGAAATAGCACAGCACTTGCCTCTATTAGTGGTGTCTTCACCTAAGAGACGCACAATTTAATTTTTACTTTTCAATTGTCTTTTTCATACCAGTGTACTGGTCAGGGAGAAGTCAGTATTTACTAGCAGAATGAACAATATTTAGAGGATCAGATTTCCAATTCAACTTTTCAGTTTTACCTCTTCCCAAGCAGATATGTAGCACTGAACCTAAAAACTCCTGAGAACAACTGCATGACCCATATAGCCTTCCCCAAATATCTCTTAATGACGATGTCAAAGTCACTCATTTACTGTCTTCAGTATCACACAGGGATTCTGAAATGCATTCAAATCTCAGATGTCACAGTGTTTTAAAATATCATGGTTACTTGATTATAAGAGGGATCTGTGCTAGTGCATCACTTTGAAATGGGAAAAGATGCATCAAACTCTCTTCTAAATATCCGCGTGCTCTACGTTGGCCTTGCTGTTGGTGTGATTCCTTTCTAATTTCTGCTCCAGTGATCACTGGTGACTCTCAGGGTCATGGTAAATGATCTCTAGGTACATTTGCAGTATGTTCATTGATGTATTTTTCAGCTAAAAGTGTTATGAATACACACTGACCTGTGAATGATTTTGAGGGCTGACACTCAACTGTTGACCCTTAAAACTTTGAAATAATGACATAAAATATTTAAAGACAGGAATGAAAGATAGCTCTCTCTAAAACAGAATTTAATGACTATTGGAAATTTAAAAATAACATGTATAACCACCCTAAAACACAGTGATGTCACTCCAATTCCAGACTGAATATAGCAAAACCCTACTGTTAGTACTGGAGTGAATACAATACAAGATTTAGATAATGATTTTCCCATTACATTTCCTCCATTATTTTGAGGATTGCAAAATCCTCACAGTAGTGGTTGAAATTCCTGATCAGTTTTGTGGCCTGCCTAAAACACCTAAAACACAGGTCAAGGTCACAGTGTTGGATAGAACCTTTGAATTACTGCTTGGTTTAGATCTGGAGGTTGGTGAAGAGCAATAGGAATAGAGGTAATAAATTTCATCACCTGAAAAAGCACAATTTTTCTCTCTAAGAATAAAAACTGGACTTGCTTTCTGCAGCTTATTGGCAGGAACATCACGCTTGGACCATATTGCACAAGGGCTTACGGCTATTCATGCTGTTTCTGCATGAAAATTCAGCAATTTATCTGTGAAGTCCTAGGAGGCCTGAATCATACTCTGAAGACAAGAGATTCAAAATTTCAGGGTAGAAATATTTGACTGAACTTAAAATTTCAATGCTGGCCTTCACAGAACTTTTTTAAACTTATTAAATTGTTTAAGGTGAAAAGAAAATCAGGTGTACATTTACATTGACAGCAATCTGTTTGGCGTTAGCCCCACTTTTAGCACACAGTATGTATGAGAACCAGGTTCAAATATACTCACCAACATGATTGATTGCAAGCAGGGATTTGAGCCTGGGTCATCACACTTTCTCTCTCTGGTTCACTGCATGTTTAAGTAGGGTGCAAAAATGAAGTATCTCCCACAGAACTAACTGAGTGAGCGTGGTCCTGCTGTGCACGTTGCGTGCTGACTAGATGCTCATCGGGAAGACCGGAGTGCTACATTTAGATCCCTCCTGGTCCCAATAACAGCAAGGCTGAGCTCCCACTCAGCAATGTGAAGATGGGACATAAGCAATTTCTTCCTGTTAAAGCTGTTCCACTTCTTTCACTGAATACTCAATACTCAACAAGAGAGGGAGCTAGTAAGTAAGTCCCTTGCTTTATGGGGAATTAATTCAGGACACAGAATGCCTGGGCTCTGCTCTCCATGCCAGGTACCAGTTTGCAAGAAAAAAGTAGAGCGGTGTCAAAGGAAAGGGTGGAAAATTCTTCTCAGTCCTCTCTAAAGTATCCTTCAGGACTGCAGTTATACTGTCCTTCGAATGCTTGTAGGTAGAGGTACCTATGCCATCTCTTCCTCATCCCATTTTATCAGTCTAATTTGACAGTGCCTTTGCTTTCAGCACAAGTGTGTTCTACAGCAGCATTTTACGTTTGGGTTGGAGTAGGATGCTTTGTCCCATTAGAAACAATTCCCCTAGTTTTTCACTTTAATGAAAAAAACCACCCCCTGTATTTTCACTTTCAGCTAATTCTTAAACATTTTTTATGTATTTTTCTTTGGTTAGAGAACCACAGGAAAGCACATATAACTTACTCAAGGCCCTGTGCCCCCTTTTCTTCTTTCCTACTGCTGCTGACTGATGACAGTGGAAGTGAACCTTCTGAGTTTTAAGCAAAACAGATCAGTTAATGGTTATTTCCTGAACTGATTTCCTCCAATTCACTACAGCAACTGGCTAAAAGTAGCCTGGGAGCATTATAAATTGTATAGGAGTGGGAGGAGGGAAGGGATTGAGACACTCCAAAGAGGTCTGCTTATCACCAGCAGGAGTTAACACTGGTTCCTCTGACAATCAAAAAAAATTTTTTTAAGTTCTGATGTATATTTTAAAATGCTTGAGATCATACTCATAGGCACCCACATGCACAGGATTCTCTTGTACAAAGGACAAGCATGCCTTCCTGGAGGTTGATGCCATCTCAACATAAGCCTCCATGGTTCTGATATTTATGTGCTCAGTTCTGAGCAGATCCCAGCATTGTCAGTGATGCTTGACCTCCCCCAGAGAAAGTGTCTGGCAGTGAGACACTTACAGTGCAGCTCCCTGAACGCTGGACTTTGTTTTCTTCTGCTTTTTTCCCTCTCAATTTAGAAATTTCAGAAAAATCATCTACCTAACTGTTGTCAAATCCCAAATTCATCTCTGTGAACTGATGCTATGGGTATGGTAGAAGGAGAACACTTGTGTTTGCGACTGAACAGAATGTCAAAACATAGACTGAATAGACTGACACAGAGATACTAATATTAACTATATCCTCAAAAATATTAAATATGTTTTCTTAGGTGATGAAAATTTCTTGTTATCACACAATGTCCAGTGTAAAAGTAGGTGCTTATTCAGCAAAGTTGTCATGACAAGACATGCAATACGACAAAGCCTATGTTTAATGACAAGAAAATAATTGTGTGGCTTGGTGGTCACGGCACACATCCAGTGAAGAATTCCAATTTCTGACTTTCCTTCCAATAAAAAATTAATCAATGGATTATAAGAAAGGATCAAAAGAAGAGATTGCAACACATTTTCTTGCTTTTCCTGAGGCATCCTACATGTACTCAAACATATATGGATTGGGAATGGATTGAGAGCAGCCCTGAAGAGAAAGACTTGGGGATATTGAAAGATGAAAAATTAGATATGAGATGGCAACATGCACTTGCAGCCCAGAAAGCCAACTGTGTATCCTGGGCTTCATCAAAAGAGCGTGGCCAACAGGTCCACTCTGCTCTGGTGAGATCCCAGCTGGAGTACTGCATCCAGCTCTGGGGTTCCCCGCATAGGGAGGAGATGGACCTGTTGGTGTCCAGAGGGCCATGAAGATGATCAGAGAGCTGGAGCACCTCTCATATGAAGACAGGCTGAAAAAGTTGAGGCTGTTCAGCCATGAAAAGAGGCTCAGGAAGGCCTTATGCATCTTTCAATATATAAAGGAGACTTTATGAACAATGGAGAAAAACTTTTCATCAGGTCCTGTAGTGACAGAACAAAGAGTAATGGTTTTCAACTGAAAGATGGTAGGTTTTGATTGGATATAAGGAAGAAATTTTTTCCTGTGAGGGTGGCGAGACACTGGAATAGGTTGCCCAGACAGGCTGCATGTACTCCACCACTGGAAGTTTTCAAGGCCAGGCTGGATGGGGCTTTAAACAACCCAGTCTAGTGGAAGGTGTCTCTGTCCATTACTAGGCAATGTTGGACTAGATGACCTTTAATGGTCCCTTCTAATCCAAACCATTCTATGATTCCATATATCTATTCATGCACATATGAGAGACAAATATATACATATATCTATACATATATATTTATGTATCCACTTATATGATTTTTTGAAGTGAGATAGAACACATGTTTTTTTAATTAGATGTGGATATAACAAAATTTGCTATGACAAAATTTGCTACTTGGTAGTGGAAATCAAATAGTTTTAATCAACTGCTCTTTCTGAAGTATCTAAGGAATATCCCAGCATTTCTCCCACAGATTTCTGTCATACTGGTGGTCACTGACGTAGCTCCCAAGGATCACATATAGTATGTGATGATCTTGGAGTCAGTGCTTGATTTCTTTTTGACAGCACCCATATGAAAAGATTTGCCTGAACTATCCCAGGAGACTGATAGCTCACTAGGGTTTCCCATGTTAACACGACATGGATGCCACTTTATGACCATAATGCTGTAGAGAGGTCCTAATCATCTTTTTTGTCCTTGGATGCTGGCTGTACCTTTACTGGATGTCCCTTCTGATACCCTATGAGCAATTCTGTGCTTCCACTGCTGCCTTGCTGTTGCAGCTCTTTAATTCATCCTGTCATTTTCTCCACTATTACGGCTTTGAGAGTTTATTTGCTGCAGGCAACAGAGAGCTTGCACAACAGTGTGACATGAAATGCAGCGCTAGGCTGCTCCTACCTACTGTGGGTGTGCTGCTCCAGTCCAGCAGCACGGTCTGCATGTGTTTATCTCTTCAGCTTCCTTTTCAATATTTTCTTGGCAATCCTGACAGCTGCCTCTGCTTCGCCGTTAAACTGGGGGAGATGCTGAGAAGGCACAACACGGCTGAAGCCTGATGACGCTGTACACTTCTGACATGCAAACTAAGGGCCACTATCCACAATAACTCTTTCTGCAGTCCTCCCAGTCGAACTCAGCCTTATGGCCATCAGTGATGGAAACGACTGCTTTTTTATATAAGGGATCCATTTCCCAGCCATCAACAAAAGCACTCTTCATTCATTAATGCAGGAGGGGAAAAACGAAGACGAGACAAGCTGTGGGGTTTTGTTTAACTTTGTTCCTCGGGGACACCAACCTCCTTACAGCCGCCAACCAGTAGACCAAGTGCTAAGTAGCTCAAAGCAAGATGGCTCCCTCAGGGAACCAATGGAGTATTTACACAACGAGGGTGCTGACAGTGTGTCTGTATTAATACTGGTTAAAACAAAACTTGAGATGCTCACAAAGCACAGGTTGGCAATTTAGAGGAGCGAGCTGACAGTATTGAAAAATAAAGAGAAAACAGAAGAGAGGCACTCTCAAAAATATTGTTTTTGCTGAAACACTGCTAAATATCACTAGATTGCAGGGCCCTTGGCAGAGTGAGAAAATGAACTGAAAAACTCCACTTGTTCAGAAATCAGCACACTATTTCTTGTGCAAGAAGACCTACATCCATAACCTAATGATTCAGCAGCCACTGCCACTGCTCAAGGAAGTGTCACTTTGCACTTGTCAAGTGACATTAGCCATAATCCTCATAAATGTCTTCACCAGCGACAACTCTGCTCCAGGTATGGGTGTGAAGGCCCTTCTCTGGCACCCTACCTAGCTCTCAAGAATACTCTCCTTTTCAATACTGTGGTCAGCATTACCTTCAGGGGAAGAGGACTACATGCTAGAGATGGCAGGGAACACTCTTAGAGAAGGTGCATAAGTGAGTCATAATTTTGAACAGGTCTGCTGGGAATATAGCAAAAACTGTTGTGCAACCACCCTGTCCTCTGCAAAAGAGGAAGGTCTTTACACCAAGACACACCAATAGGTGCCATTAGCTTAGGCAAAGGCATTTTCTCTGGGCTTCAGTTTAGTTACTGAGACTAGAAGAGCAATCTGCTTCAAGTGGGTATTTTTATCTGTTGAGGTCCAAAAATGTTAAACTTACATTGAATGTAGAAAAGGCATACAGAGCTTTAAGAAGGTCTTCTTTCAAATAAATGAACAATGCTACCAGAAATATGAAGTATAGCATTTTGAAGGATGATATTGCATTTCAATTCCCCTGTCAGTCAGGGATCCTTCATGATGCAAAGTTGTTTATAAATTTAAGGCAATACTAAAACATTCTTTTTCTTCTTTTATCAAAAAGAAGGAAATATTTACATTTATTCTCTTTTGCATGGCTACAAGTAAAAACAATATACATAAATACTGTGTGGGCTAAAGGGCTATAATTGTGCCACACACTTATCCTTTATTTTGCATAGTGATTTGTGGTTTTTTTCCTCCAATTGCTGCAAGTCATTTTATGGGGTTTATGTTACCTAGGCAATCTTACAGATTTTAAAATTTCTGTCTTCTGTTCTGCTTTAAAACTGATCTCATCATAATGGCAATTTTTTTTTGTTTCACATCTGGGTCATATGTGTCATATGGAATGTGTTGCATAATTAGCTTACTCACTCTCGTCTGTACTGCTGAGTACTCTGTACTCTGGTAAATACACCCTAAACAAAGTCACCATGCTGTGAAGACAACAAGATGACAGCACAAAACTACAATCAGTTTTGCTCCATTTAAGGTAGGAGGACACATCTCATAAGGTACAGGTAAAAGGTCACACCTAGTAAGATCCTTCATCTCTCATCCCTTCTATCACCCCAATC
>NW_008238464.1:1940213-1980464 GCF_000691975.1 Corvus brachyrhynchos
GGAAGAGATGAGGTTGGTTTGCTTGAAACTAATGACCTTCCTTGAAATGTGATGTTTAGTTTCTGCTGTCTAACTCTGGGGTGTGTGAGAACTTCTCAGACTGAGGTCCCAGCACTTGTGTCTTAACTGGAGAAAACTGCCCAGCTGTGAAACATCCTTTGCTTAGATTTTTAAGCACCACCCAGTGCTTTGATTTCTAGTAGAAAAGTGGGTATGGAGGCAGAAAGGAGGCAGCAAAATGCTCCAGAAATCTCTCTGATAACTGGGGGATCAGGATTGTGAAGTCCTGAGCCTTAAGGGACACAAGTGCCCTACAGTTAGGTCAGAGACCAAACGAGGACAGAGTGAAAAGAGGAGTTGACATAAATGGTAAAAATGATAAAAGGTATGGGTGGACTTCCAGATGAACACAGATGGAAGAGAATGGCTTAGCTGAGAGAAGAATGGCTCACAAACTATTACTGCAGAAGTCAATTGGATGCTGCCACTTGTCTTTTCTTGCAATACCAACATAAGAGAACAGTTGATGACACTGAAGACCGATTTAACTTTTTTTAGGTGAAACATAATTAAACTGTGGCATTCACTGTCAAAGTAATGAGAAAAGCCTGGAGCATAGCAGGATTAAAAAGGAACAGGATCTTTATGCAGGTAATGAGAACACATTCTGTTACATTCGTTGGCAAACACAGTTTTATTAATGAGAAGCATAAAGCCTCACATTTCAGTGTATAAAGCATCTATGAACCTCAAGACTGAGGAAGCAGTGCTCCCCATCAGCAGATTATTTTGAACCTCAGTGCCTTGCCTTGAGCCCAGAAGCAGAATGCTGGACTGGAGGGCTAGCTGGTCTTGCCTGGAATGGCAATTCCTACATTTTAGTGTTTATATGTAAAAAGTAACAGCTCAGTTATAACCAAAACAAATTTAAGTGAGATAAGTTGATAAAGCAAATCCAATCATAAAGAAGAGAGAAAGTATTATGTGTATGCAGTAAATTCTTGTACAGAAAGAAAATAAATAAACCCAGTTAAAGTAAATACAGGCCAGTAAAACTGAATAATGTCCAAAGTGCTCAGGTATAATTCTCACAAATGAAGGTGTCTTTCTGTTCCAGCAGCCTGTGCCGATGCACACCAAGTACAATATTTTTTCCGACAGCAACAAGCAATTGTCACAAGACCATGAGGCATTCTTACGTTTTTTCTAAAATCCTTAAAGCAGCAGGTCTGGACTGGGTAAAAACACTCTTAGCCACAGAAGAGTGCTTCCCCAGCCAGTGCAGATTGCTGCAGAGCCTTTGACGTCAATGGAGCCATACTGATTTATACCAGCTGAGAGTATTTCAGCTGAGTGAAAATCTTCACTATGATGGTGTGTCCTCTAACTAATTTTATTAATTCTTAGTATTGCGTTTATTCTCAAGCCTGATACTGCTCTTTGAATGTGAGAAGGAATCATTGGTATTTAATTTTACAGCTCTCAAAACCCATTTGTTCACATTTTCTGAGATGTGAAATAGGTTTCACTCTGCTCCCCAATCAGTTCAAACAAATCTGGAAAAGAGCAGAACCATGTGCTGTTATCTGTATTTGCTGGCTTACCTTGCTTCTTCTTCTTCTTAATTTACAAATAAAAAATAGCTTTGTGTCCTCTCCCCACCCCCTGCTCTACAGGCAAATTTGGAAGTCACTCATCCAGGATATAAGCTCAGTCCTTTGGGGATTCTAGTTATATTTTATCATTATGAATATTTATTATTTGCTCTTTTAGAACTAATTAATAGATTTAAATTAACTTAAATTCGTGCATCATTTTTATTGTCTAGTTCTTCATCTTGAGACTGCAGACATCATAGCCACAGGAATCTTCAACAAGCTGCTGTTGTACATGTCTGAATAAAATGGCATAATCTAAACAATTAAATCTTGGAAAATAACCTAGAATAAGGTGGTGAAATCATATAACTCTGTCTCTAACTAGTGGAAGGCAACCTTTTCAAGTTGAATTTATACTGTATTCCCTCATAGTTTCCTTCGGATCACTCTCTCATGTAACACTAGATGTATAAAATAAAATGGCTTTGTAAAAAGAATATTTAAAATACTGGTCTGCGTCTTCTGACAGCAATCTGCAACTCCAGTTTCTCAGCTCTCAAATTGCGTAAGTGTAGCCTTAGCTGTGAACAAATTACACTGCAGATTTGTACATCCTGAGATAAATAGAAAGCAAAATTAAAAGAAAGGTATTACAGTAGTTTGAATGCACAGTGCAACACCATCAACAATTTAGTCCCATAAACCACATGTAAACAGAGCAATCAGCAACAAGACCAAAACCAGGCAGGGAAAGATCTAAGCCAAGCCCAACAGCTTCCACACTCAGAACAAGAGCTCTGAGGTTTCCAAGGACCCTATGCCTGCATTCTGCCCAAACAGATCACAGTGAGAGAGCAACTCTTCCTGACTGCACTTGCTTGCCTTCAAAATTGATAAAGGTCAGATTGACTGATACTCTTCCTGGAGTTTGAAAAATGCACAGAACACTCTTTTTTAGCTTCTTCCTCATAGAAGAGATTGGGAAAAACAAATGCTTGAGCAGTTACTGTCCCAAGAAGCACACTGCGGCCTTCAGTCAGCTGCCAGCCACTCCAAGGTGACTCACTTCACATCACTAGAGCTGTTTCTTTTCACAGTGACACAGATCAAGTTTTCCATGTTGCTGCAGTGCTAACTCACAAGAACTAGATACAGCCACTCATGATACACAAGGTGGCAAGCATGTCCCCTGTGAGGAAGCTCTGGAAATGAGGGGCTGCCTCGTCCCGTACACTCCTGCTTGTTAGGATTTCAAAGCAATTATGCCATGTAAAAAATACAGAAACAGGGATAAAATGTTGAAACATACTTGTACCAGGTTGTGTGTGTTGGTCCTCTGAATGCTGCATAATATAGGTGTCAGCTAACTGGAAGGCTAAAACATTTGGTCCTTCAAGCCCCAGTCTGAGCCAGGAGTATTGGTGGATGCTCTTGGCATCACTGAGCCAGTCAAGAGGCAGTATGGTATCCATTGGCACTGTGTGCTTCTTGTACACCATCAGAATGGAAGGAAAAGACACTCCTCTAGTGTCTCTGTGTCCACTGGACTTTGGAAAAAAGAGAGGCCAGGAGAGGATTTTATCTTCTCTCCTTGCATGGAGCTGCTCAGGACAGCCAATACTCTGGCAAAACCCCCAGAGCCCTGTGCTCCGTTAGCACAGGAGGGACAAGGATAGGAGGGAAGAGAAGGACATTCTTATGATCTCTATAACTGCAAATACTCTTCTCTAATCTCAGTGAGAGATCTTTTTCCCTGTCTCAAGGGGCCTTGGATGAAGACTGCATTGGAAGGCAAGGGAAGGAAAGAAGGAAGAAAGTCAGAAAGACGGGTCCAGTACTGAGGGTCTTTGCTCACTGCAAAGGCAGGGAAGGAGATGTGAGAGCAGGGGGGAGAGGGACTTCTGTGGGGCTTCCTGAAGTCACCTCAGTGGAGCAGATGAGCATGGACATCTGTGCAAAACCAGGACCCCGGCAGCCAATGCCTAACATTGCTGTCTGACCTGTTGACCATGTCTCTTTCATTTGGGCAATTAAGTGGAGAATAAAGCTGTTTTATAAAAGACACCAGGCATTTTCAGGCAGGAGCAATTAGCCAAACTGTGTCAGAAGTTGGTCTAGATTCAGTTACAGATGATCAAGGACAATGTGCTACTTCACAAGTTCAAAGGCTTTAATATTTACAGCTACTATGCAGCTACTATGCAGCTACAATGCAATACAAGTGTAGCCTTAGGGCTTTTGTCTTTCTTTAAAGCATTAGCCATTAATAGGCTAAGTTTACCACTGGGATACAGAGTACTGGCCCAGCAATGCAGCTTGAATATATTTATTTTACAGTCTATGATTTCCAAGTACAGTGTATCACTTCTACAAGGATTTAATGAGAGCCAAGAGGTGTACATTATAAGCAACAAATTTCTATTTCTAATGGAGCTCAGTTCAAATCAGAGAGTGATTTATTAGCCTTATCAGCTTTTACTTGTATTTTTAAACAGAGATCAGAAATTTAGGTTTAGGGCTAAAATTCACAGGATAGCATCAAGAGCCTTGTTTTCAAAGTCATGATTTTTTAAATCTTAAATTTATAAATGTTCCATTCTACTCAGGGTCAATCATTCTGAAGAACAGTGAGTATCTGCCAGCTGCTCTGGATGGCTTCATTAAAATGAAAGCATTTAACTTCTTAAAAAAAAAAATCATCTTGAGAGAGTACATATTTAGTGAAAAAGGAGAAAGAAATACATTTGTCTAAATAAGTGACTCCTCATGAGACGTTTATTACCGTAATTATTGTCAGTAATACCAGCAATAACAAGAACAGTGCTATTTGTCACCAGCCAGTGGAACAGGGTCTGCTCTTTGCAGCAGAAGGCACAGACAAGTGTCCACCTGTTTGTGAACCAGGAGTTGGATGTAAAGTACAACCGGTTCTAAGATCCATGAAGCTGCGTAAGTCTAACATGCTGGGTCCCAATACAGTCAGCTGGCAACATCCAGAAAAGACTGTCTGCTCAGATTAAGAAAAATGGCCCTATATGATCTCCGGATCATTCTGAGATTAGCTCTTGTGCTGAGCTTGGCAAAAGCCAGGAAGGCAGGAGGAAAACCAGAATAAAGACAACAGAACCTAGAAAAAACTGTTTACTATTTGGAAAATTGGCAAAGCAGATGTTTCCTGCAGGTGGAATCGTAGAAGGTTTGCCACAGATAAAAACATTTTACAATTTGAAGCACTATAAAACAAGTTCCCACTGGAATAAATTTTTTAATAAAACACTTAGAATAACATCAAAATTTGAAATTTAGAAATATAATGCCACAATGTGCTCTGAATATTAATTAAAGCTGTGTTCAAAACCCCACACATCCTCCTTTCTTACAATCTTTCTTGAGTAAGAAAGAAAAATGTAGAATACTAACAAATAGTATATGTTGGTTGTGATAAAAATATTAATGTACCATTTACTAGTGTCACTTATTTTATCCTTGCCCAAACCATTTACTTGTGGTTGTTATATAAGGCTACACTTTACTATGGAAAAAAACCCTAAAAAGTAAAAATGAGTGGGGCATTTTGAGCTAATGTCTCTTTCTACAACATCTCCTTGGGCCCATACCTGCATATTCATGTCTCTCTCCTGTCATATAGACCTGTTTGTTCTCACTGGAAAATCTGAGGACAGTAAGAACAGAGTGACTTGAGTTTACATGATCAGATGAATTTTTTCTTCATCTAATAGAAAAGACAGACATTAACTCATCCCTCCCTTTACATAGATTTATTATGTTCAATAATTGTCTGTTATTATTGCTGTACATTGTAATCTATTTCTAATGAATCCCTCTTGGTTATGGTGAATGAAGTCTTGCATAATAAATTCTAATCTGCTAGTCATTATCTTTGCTAATATTTTACAGTCTACATTTATTACTAAGATTAAGAAATAGTTTGCACAGTGCTTGGTATTTTCACTGTTTTTAAGTGCTATCTCTTTTAATTAATGATCTCTTTGAATTTGCCTTTGCATACTTAGGTTAGTACCAACCACACTGGAAACATCAGCGTTTTCAGGCTTTTTTTTAAAGTCTTCTGCTGGGAAACACCAGATACAAAATTCCCATGTATTTTTTAGAATGGGCGTTTCTTCTTGCACCATTTCAGCTCATCTGATTGATGCTGCTTGGGTCCAAGCCTGCAAGCAGATGCCTGGGACTGGAGCTGACAGGAGCAAAAGTGGCTGCACACAATCACATCTGGGCATTCTCCAGCAATTTGTCTTTCTCAGTTCTGGAAGACAGGGATTTCTTTGGGGGAAGTAGTAAATCTGCCCAACTTGTAAAGTTGTTTCCCATCTACGAGTTAGAGGCTTTGGAGTGCACCCTCCAGTCTCCTATTCATAATACCTTTTACAGCTACAAATGTCTTGGCATAGAGATAATAACTGGAGAGCTATAATCAGATCTTGTAATCTCATTACAAACCAGCCATCGCTGGCTTGATGTGAGTTAGCCACAGAAGAATCCACACTGCATTAAAACATGGAGGGATACAGTGCTCAGGCCCCATTTAATTAGATGCATGGTAAGAGTTTGTTTAATGTCACGCCCGCGAGCATTACTGCAGCGAAGTGAGGAACGGGGCCATTTCAGTCGGCTGAATAATTCCAGAACAGTATTATGTGACTGAAGAACTCCCTCGAGTACTTCACTGCACATCCTTATGAGGTGGTGAATACCTCTGAGCACGCTGCTATCAGGGTTGTTTCTGGTAGAAAGGACAAGCAGTGCCTTTGCCAAACCTGTTTGTGCTTTCTGCAGTCTTTGTTCAGGCAAAGGGTTAAGAAAGCGATGCTCGCTTTTAGTCCCCCTACAAATGCTTATTGGCATTTGGCACTTAGATTTGACAATTAGAGCTGCCTGGTAAGCCTCTCATGATAAGCAATGGAAAATGCTGATTTGCTCAAGCTTTTAATAGGAACACATTGGGTTCAATTAAGTAGCTTTGGATGGGTTCCTTAGGGCAGAGTGGTAAAAAACTGTAATTCTTTCGAGTAGATGAATAGTTAGGTACTAACTCAAGGCCCCACTCTGATTTATCTGGGAAGAATCAGAATTTTTATGTATTGAGAAAATATCTGGTCTGACCTGATAATGTGTATTAGCAAAAGCATTCTGCCTGGAGGGAGGCAAGGACCCCTCCAACACAGAAATCTTTAAGAAGTCTCAAGTAAACCTGTACCATCATCCTGCCACAGTACCTGTAGGACAGCAGGACCTCCACTCTGTCCACCTCTAGGAGCATTCAGTGAGTCATGTAGTCCATACATGCTTTCTCCTGGATGTCTTTCTGAGCTGTGATCTCTTTTTTAGAATCCTGCCTTTTTGTGGTATGCTTTTTATACTGCTGGAAATATTTTTTAATTTATTTTTTCCTAGTCTCTCAGAAGAGATCATTTTTCTCAGTTTCTATTGCTCTGCCTAATACACTGGGTAAAGAAGTTTCTCTTTCAGCAGTTCTAAAACATTTTTTAACATGTGGTCAGCATACAACCATTCCTAATATTCCCAGTGTGTTCTTCGTAACTGATGCCCAGTGAGCATTATTAAACCAGTGTGAGAAGGATCATACTGAATAGCACACTGCATTGCAAGTACTCACCTTCAAAACACTGGCTGTCCTTCAACATGCAAAATATCTGTCCCCAAAATCTGACATGTCAACACTAGTTTATCGTAGTTATATCAATGAAAAGGAATTAATGAGTGAGACGACTTAGGCCCCTTCCCACACTTCATTGGTGACTCTGATCCCTGATTTATGTGCAAAATTCACTATGCTGAACTCAATCATCACTGAAGGGAACAGAAAACACCTGTCAGTGGAATGACAGCCTCAAGAAGTCATGAGCAGCTGCCTTTTACTGCACTGCGTTCTGGGCAAATATGCTAGAAAGGTTAGCTTAGAAAACTGCACACAGCAAAACTCTCATTGCAGCCATTTAAGCAGTAGATCCTGCAGCTGAAGGAATTTCCCTTTTTAGGAATATAAGACACCCAGGTTATGAAGTTCCAGGACAGATTAAGGCCTTTGGATACTCCCATAGCATAAATAGTACTCAGAACAAAACTAGTCACAGCTGCTGCACTGATGGAAAAAGGTTAAACATGGAACCTAGAAAAAAATAAACAAGAAGGACAGCAGATAGTAGCCAACAGTATTTCTGTGGAGCCTTAAGGTCACAAGCTCCTAAACTTGCTGGGAAACAATGCTGGGTCATTGCAATTCAAATGGTGGCATATTCTTTCAAGAAGGAAAAGTTCCAGTAAATGATTATCAGTTTTGTGGTGCTATTGTCATTTCACAGGAAAATTGACAAACATACTAAGTGCACAAAGGTTCAGTGAAAAGCCAAAATTAAAAAGTATGCATTTTTGAAAAACAAAGTAAACACAATTTGCTTATTCAGGAAGGAGAGGAGAGATGACAGAGTGATAAAACTGAGGAGAAAGCGAAAGAGGACAGAATCACCACCTCAAACAGAAAAAGTGAAACAAAATATAAAATGCTAGTGCTGTTTTACTTCTGAGATAGGCAATACACCTGGTGTAACATGAGAGTTGGGAAAAAGATTTCAGAGAAAGACAGACGTTTTCTACTCCCTGTAAAGTGGGGAAGAAAGACAGCAAAGGAAAGGGAGAAACATTACAGAAGGAAAAAAAAAAGAAAAAGGCATGAAGAAGATTCAGAAATAGTAGCAAAAGCCATTCCTAGGGAAAAGAGAAATAAAAGAGGAAGAAGGCTGAAACCAACAGAGAAGAAAAAGTGAAAATAAATGAAGAGGAAAAAAGGTCACTCATACACTTGCACAATGAAAGCCATTGAAAATACAGTTCCAAAATCATGAGAAACATCTATCAGGAGACATCAGAAATATATCTGTGTAGGAGAAAACTGGGAGATTGTCTTGCAGTTGTGAGATGAGCATGAGGGATATCATTGATAGCCATGGGAAAGAGGACAGCACATGTGTTTCTGTAGTCTTCTGAGATGAGTCTCATATTTCCCCCTCTGTGAGAATAATGCACTCAGAGGTTGTATATATCAACGTAAGAAGAGTATGCAGATGTGTGCACACATGCACACACAAAGTATAGCATTTAGAAATGCTTGAATTGGTTCCAAGATAGTTGAACAAAATGAGACTAATAAAATATAATTAAACATTAATTACTGTAACTATCAAAAATAATTGACTTGTACAAAGCACAGCACTCCTATTAAAAAGGGACCTGAGGGTAGTAAAAAACATATACTATTCTGTATCGTAATTGCTATGAAGCAATTAAATTTAAAGGCAACTGTTAAAATTCTTTTGTGACTATTTAAACATGTGAGCACTGGACAGATTTGGTCCAAAACTGTCTACTACAAGACAGTCTTGTTATTAATAAGGAATAAACATTACCATTTAAAAATCAAACCAAAGGTGCACTGCTGCTTGAAGTAGATTTGAAGTAAAACTGGATGGATCTGTCACAAAAATGCTGCTGTGTCTCTCCCAACAAGTCCTACTTCTTCCATCAGCTTTTCTTTCTATTCATCTTTTGAGCATGAGAGAGACAGAGCTGGCAGATGAAAGCAGGAGAGTTGAGATCTTCAGCTGGTATGAAGCCATGTCACTTCACTCGCTTCCTTATGCTTTGCTGATTTTTAACATTGAAGGGAAGAACCAGAACCGGGGGAGAGACACGGAGTGGTTACAGAACCAGGGTTACAGTAAGTGAATGAGAACCTGTATAAAGACAAGTATTTCATTGACTAGTGGGGACAAGGTGGAGCAGTAGACTGAAACAGCTTGTGCTGAGGGCCTCCTACTTGAATTTCTGTGTGTTTTATATAGATTAGCACTCAGTCTGCTCCTTAGAGTGCCCATTAGTGTGTTAGGTGTGCTTCTGGAATAAATTTTTGGGTACTTTCAGTTGAAAGGAACCTAGTTTGCACACTCTGCTCTGCAAAGTGAACCAAAATCTGGTAAGTGAAGATGACCAAGAGATTGACTTCTGATGCAACTCCTGATCCAAACTAGGGCACTAATGTAGCTGCACCAGAAAAACAGTTCTATGCTTTTTTATTTTAATTTTAAGGGGCAGGGATAGGTATTTCAGTCCCTTGTGGACAGCTTGTTCTCTTAGTTTGCCTTCAAGAAAATAAAAGTTGAGCGTTTACATGGAATGCAGTCTTCTTGTGTTAGGGGAAGTGCTAATGGCATAATCAGATGGGGCAACAATAACGATGAAGATTGCACGAGTCTGATTTGGAAAGAGAAGTGACAACAACACACTGCAGACAGTACTTCTGTGTGTTCTCACTCCAGGAGTCCTTATTCGTTCCTTCTGTGTTGCTTTCTCTCCACCTTTGCTTTGGCTGCAGCCGAAATCTACTTGTTATTTGGCTGTTCATCTCCCACCTCTCATTTAATCTCATATATTCTATGAACTCGGAAAAGTTTTGTTCTAGTACGCGTAGAATAAGAGTTGTAACAGAAACATCCAAAATGCAGAGCACAAAAACTCATTTTTATGAGCCTGTCCTTAATCAAGGAAATGAGAAGTGTTGAAAATTTTAGAAAGAGGAAGAAGAATACATTTCACATATTTCTTAGGCTCTACTCCTTCTCTACTCCTAGTTCACTGGCAACAGATTGGTAAGTTAGTGGCTTCAGTTGCTTTGAGAAAACCTTGGCAGTCTTACATAAAATGACAAAAACAGAGTCAAATTCTTAAGACAGATGTAACATATTGTTGAGAGTTGGTGGAGATGCCATGACGTGAAACATATTTGGCATATGGCACCTTCACTTGTTCTTCAAGAAAAATACTAAACATAGCAAGGTAAAGTCACTTGAAATTGCGAAAGAATGACACTGCCATCTGAGAAACTGTCATTACTATGAGACATTAACATTGCTATGTTCAATTTACTACAATCCACCAATCAAACTTCAACCTACCAACCAGTTCTCCTTGGAGTAAATTCTTTCTTTCATTCATTCATTTAAAGAAAATCTGCCACCCCAAGAACCAACCAAAGGGGCTAAATCAATCCTCATTTTGGTTGTCTCTTGGCCCCAGTGCTAAATAATATCAAATCATCAAATCAAATTATATATCATATATTGTAACATACCATTAGAAAAACAAGGAAGTAAAGAATAGTCTTTTTTATTCTCCCCAGTTTTGCATGTCATGTTATGCTTTCTGGGCATGCAGCAGGTTGAGCGGCTCCTATGCTATAAATACTCCTCTTACATAACCAATTAATCAGCTAAAAAGCCAAAGAAAGCAACTATTTTTAGTATAATATTGCTAGTCATGCTTCTGCAGTGTTATTTTTTGCTTTTAAATAAAAGGACTTCTTCGTTCTGCAGTTCTTTTCCATCAATGTGTGGGACTGTGCCAATTCAAGCAACATTTCTGTATAAAGAACCCTGATTAATGATCTAAAATTCCAAGCAAGCTTTATTGTCTCAGCATTGCTGCTCAAACTGCTTGCAAAGTTTCTGCTAAAACATTCAAGCTATTCATATATAATACCTAAAGTGTTCTTCAGGCTTTGGCTCCTTCAGCCTAAAAAGAATGAATGAATCAACGAATTCTGAAGAAAAAAATACAATGTTATGCAAGACCTGATGATTTTTCATTGAAAAATGGTTTTAGAACAATTTTTTTGTTAGCTTTCATTCCTACTGGATATGGACTTGGCTTTTTAAATGTCTTCTGCCAACCAACCAAACCCAAGAACAATTGCAAACTGGCCTAAGGAGCCAATCCTCAATTACTTCAATCTGGACTGACACAGTTTAATTCAAACTGAGGCTTCAGTTCTTAATTTTAAAATATTTTTAACATCGCTATCCCCAAATCCTGTATTAAAAACAAACCAAGGCTGTGAATTATGAAGCTGCAGTAACTGAATTGCTTTTGTTGATAGAGATAAGACAAAATGGTAAAGCAAAATGAGTCTGAAAATTCTGAAACTCAGAATGAAAAATTTAGATGACCTGAGTTCACGTAGTTCACCTAGATTCAAAGCAGAACACTCCTCCTGGATGTATCACACTTTTACCTTAAAAGTTACCTGGCGGCAGCTGTGATTCCTGGGCCAGTCAGTGCTGGATCTGGTTGACCACTAGTGGGGTCTTGTGGGGAACTTCTGACTCTTGTTCCAGACCAGCCTGGGTACCACAGATCATACCTGTGTCATATCTGACCATCCCTTGAGGAGGCCTCACTGTCTTACACTTCAAATGACTTCAGGGGTACCTACATGGGAGCACATTTTGCCCTTACTGGATGTGAACTGGTGGATGTTCATAGCATAGACCTGTGGATGAAGAGAAGAAGTAAGCTCTGGGTGACACAACAGGGCCACTCTGGTCTCCCAAGTATGGGGCTCTGACTCCAGGATCTTTTTATTTCACACAAAAAATATAAGGGTGTTTCATGCCTCTGGGGGATGGGCATTAACAGGAGAAATAAGAGCACTCTCTCTAACCTACAGAAGTGCACCAGGGTCAGAGCACAGAACTAAATAAAACCACCCCTACTTACGGGCGCCATCTCATTATTAATAATACTCACATGTAAAAAGACACCACAAGATAAAGCAACTTTTTTTCCCCCCAAATTGGTTTGTTTCTTCTCTGGGATACAGATAATTTTTGAGCAAAGGTCTGCTTTTACAGAATGCTGTGGTCAGGGAGGCATTGCCACCTTTACTCATTCAATAAATGATTCTCAGATTAAATGTGCACCTGTATCATTCCGAAACGTTTATCTACCACATGACTTTTTTTTTATGAAACATTATCATACACAACCAATGAAGAGGATTTTTCTGGTTTTATTTACATGCAAGACTGGATTTAGATATGGGAGATTAAGTACAATGGGGGAAAAAAGAACAATGGATGATGATGGTGATGACGAGGGCAAAACAATTGTTTGAAGCTGCAGCACAGTATTTGAAAAGCAGGACCTCACCGAAGAGAGCCTGAAGTTTTAAAAGGATCAAATGGCTCCTGTTAGGTTAAGGGTAACTTTCACACAAAGCAGGATGTGAGTGGCAATGGATTGTGCTGTCTGGCTGCCAAGATTTATTGAAGATAAAGGCAGCAAGCTAAATCATTTTCAGGGGAAATCCACCTCAGGATCTAGGAAATTCTTGCTGTGTCTGATGTGTGTTCTACATCAGAAGCACAAGAGATGAGCCAGTGTTTGAAGAATAGAGCAGTCCGTACAATACTGAGGAAGGCAAGCAGCGGGACACTATGATAGTCCTGTCAAAACCAGAATTTTCCTGATAATACAAATCCCATCTGGCAGGCCAGACGTGTACGCCCTCTCATCCTGCCATAACCAACTGAGGCCACAGCTCAAAGACTATCATGCCAGGCAATACTCAATTTTGTAATTAGTTCCGTGGAAAAACCCAACAATCAGAAATTCTCTGTCTTCTCGGCAGCAGTTGTTATTCTTTTCCCAGGGAAACTGGAGACAAATATCACTTTCAGCTATGTTAAATTCTTACAAGAAGAAGTGAGAAAACTCCACAGAGTGCAATGAAAATGTTTTAAAAATGCAAATAAGGACTGACATACAACAGAGAAAAAGGGAAAAGCTTTTTCCCAGGGAACATCAACTCCATTATTGAGTGTAATCCCAACACATTTACAATAAACCCATTTCCTCAAACAATTCCTCTTCTTTTGGGAAAGACCCCTTAGAAATAGCTATAGATCACAGTAGTGCTATACTAGCAGTTGACTTCTGTATGTGATGAACCTAACTGTATTATTGAAGTAAGTTTAAAATGTATATACTTCCCACAAAAACAGGGCAATAATAAAATCCCTGTAATATGAGAAATATCTGTCATATCTGTCTTTGCATATCTGCCTTAATCTTGCAAAATTTAAACCCGCTGAACCTAGGTCTTTCCCTTCAGAACACATACAAAGAACAAGGGAGGTTTTTAAATCCATGATTAACAAGAAAATTATTTATTCAAATCTAATTTATATGACATTACTGCTTATACTGAGCCAAGATGACTGCATGTTAAATTTTGCCAGCATGCTAGAAGTGGTGTCGAGAAATAAGAAAAAATACCATCATCATGTTCATTTAATGGATAAAACATGAAGTGAGCAGCAGTGGAGATAAGCACCCTGGAGGCTGTTTGGTTTGTCAGGATGTACACATGCAGTAACCCCTGACAGTCCTTCTTGGTAAAGAGAGTGGGGTTTTATCCCCTAATGCAGAGCAAAGCTGTGGTGATTGCTGCTTACTAATGCATTAGACTTTTAACAGTGTAAACATGAAGGCAGTAATTCAGAGAACACTAAACTTGAAAGACATAGCAGACGTGTAAAGTTAATTTGATTTACAGCATAATCAGGAACAGAGTTCTGCTTTCCCTTCCAATCTACATCTTAGCCCAGAAAAATCAGATTTCTGCCTTCCCACAAATCCAAGCAGATTCCACTCTCTCGTCTTTTATGGATGTAAGAAGAGCCAAATTTGACCCAGACCTCCTTTGGGGGAATCACTAATTTTGCTTCCCACGTTGTCTACATTACACTGCCATCACCATTGTCTTCATTTGTTTACTTCAAGAGCATTTCCAATACACCAGGAACTTTCCAAACAAAAAGCAGATGCTGCCTGGATTTGAGATTCCTAAAGACTGAAGGCAGGAAGACAAACAAGAGGTGAGATAGCAGGCAATAAAATATCACAAAATGGTTAAAGATGGAAGGGACAACTGGAGGTAATCTAGTACAACCTTCCTGTGGTATAAGCAAGCACTTGAAAAAAACAAAATAAAACAAGTAATTTCAGTCATGATACAGCCATAACCAGTCAGATGATGCCATTTCAACAACAACTCTGTGCTTCTCTCATTACTGTTGGCCAGTTCCAAGCTCAGTAGCTCGGGCCTCCTCCTCCTTTGCTAAAAGAGGTGGTCTCCATTCACCAGCCCGAGTGTTTCCCGGAGGGTTCGGGAGGTCGCAGTCACTGCAGGTGATTTCTACACTTGCATTTGGCCTCCACAGATGTGCAGGATCAGGCAGAATTGGATGTGGAGGCTGGATGGAGAGAGAAACGCTTGGTGTGGGTAACAGAGACAACTTGTAGCAAAAGAGGAGGGGGCTGCAGCTACCTGGCTTGAATCTGGCTAGCTGCTGTGAGGCCAGGGACACAGAGATGCAAGCTAGGGCCAAGACTGAAGCATTTTCAAGGAGAAAATATGAAAACCACTTATTCCTTTACTATGAGCTTAAACTCTTCCCATCAGTGTGGAGAGAAAGGCACAGGTGGGATATATGGTGGTAGTGTGCATCCAGCAAGCAGTGCCTCAAGCTTTCTGGCCAGGAGAGGCCTCATCCTGTTAGATATGGCTTGTGAAGAAGAGCTTGTGCCACTGAGTGTGGACAACATAAAGCCAATGTTGAGGGACACCTGAAGCTCCTGAATTACAAAACCCACTGCCTTTCTGATCTGTGGCAGAGCACATGCACCACAGGAAGAAATTGCCCAGAATTTCTGCTTTCTCCCTTTACTGACACCTTTGCCACAAGTAAATAGTATGACTGCGTGAATGTAAGCTTTTATGAGGCAGATAGCATGTACACATCCTCTCAAATATTGCTGAGATGGTTTACAGGGTTGGCTTTCAAAACGTCTATAGGCAATACCTTGTGATCATTCCCAGTTAAAAAGCTCACCCATCTCCTATTGCACCTGATGCAAGAGGTACACATAATGAGAAATAAAGAAAAGAAAAACATACATCTGCATATGTGCTGTGTGATTACCCAGGTATCAACAGGGTTAAGGCTGGAGGATTTTACCACAGTTAGATGCATACAACATGGCATAGACCTCTTCAAGAGAAAAACACCAGACGGCGAAGGCACAAAAATAGAAGACTGCAAAACAGGAAACACAAATAGCTTTGTCTAATTCAGAAGCATCATCATGGAGGGCAATGACACTGCTCCAAGGGGACTGTGAGGAGGACAGTGCTGGCACCACCTCCCCAGAGAAATGCAAAGGGTATTTGCGAGACAAAGGGGTCTCCTGAGATGCAAAAATCAAACTGTTCTGTATGCATGCTCTCCATATGAAACAGATCTGGACCTTGGAGAAAACTGCCAGGCAAGGACTTTCAGCCTCTGAAACAAGCTGTTTATGGGTAGTTGAGGAGATGGAATGAGAAATATGATAATCATGGAGAGGATCTGTGAGAAGGAGAGTCCCTAGCACAGTAATGAGAGGGAAGCATGAACTGCTGGGCATGCTTGCCAGATGAAGGACAAGCATTTGCAAAAAGGATCACATCCTTTGGCCAGAAAGGTTTAGTTTGCTATGCGGTGAGACGACATGACAGAACATTCAGGCAGTGCTTTTAAGATGCCATGAGCCAAAGTTGGAGCCAGAGCCTTGCTAAATGAACAGCAGGAGCCCACTGCTATGCTCACTAAGTTGTGATGGTGCTATCAACCTCCCTGCCCCTCTAGGTCACCTACAAAACACTCCTCTGGCCCACCAGCATGTAGCACCCACTCCAGTAAGCTGTTGAGAGAGCCAGGCCTCTACCTGGCTGTGGTGGGGCAACTCCTTTTGGGTTACTGCTCCTCCCCCCTTGCGTGCACTGCCTTGGAGTGCCACAGGACATACTCCCACCAGGGAGCCATGTGCAGACTGCTCTGGAGCTGCCTGCAGCTCAGGGGTCAGAATCAACCAACGGTGGGATGGCACAAAGGAGGAACGGGAATTCAAACCCAATAGTGGGTATATCCTTTCACCTGTATCACATCAGCTACAGAGAGACTGTACCCAGTTCCTTGCATTATCCAGAGCAGGTGGTGGCTGGCAAGGCCACAGCGATTGCTCTGGCAGGGAAGGGTGCTGCTAGGGGTGGGCAGTGACAAAGTCAGTCTGCAGCAGGGGGGAGGCAAGGCCAGGGAAGTGCATCCCCACTGCCTCATTTCAGAAGGTGTTAGCAGGCAGCCCTGGCAAAGGCCTGAGCTGCACTCTCTCAGCACAGCTGCCAGCTGGGCACAGCCATCCGAGGCAGCAGTCGGTTCTTTGCACACACACACACACACACACACAAAAAAAAAAAAAAAAAAAAAAGTGATTTCAGAGCAATACGTGTTTCCCAGCCTGAAGAGAAATGAGATCTCCTGCACTGCTGTATATGTGGCATTTCATTCATCAGTTTTTCCAGAAGGCTTGTCATATAAACAAAATGAGTGTGTGTGTGTCATTCTACTGCTTCTGGATGCCCTGCAAGAGAAACACAGCAGAGCACACGCTATTTATCAAAGTCCTGATGGGGAGGAAGGTGTATTTGTGGCATCCTCTAAATATACTCCATTTCTGCTACTTTCTCGGCTCTCAGTGACAGCAAACATCATTTGACAGAGACCAGAACATGCTCACTGTTTTCCCATCTCCAAACTAGCCTTTTTCTTAAAAAAAAAAAACCAACAAATCCATGGGTGAGATTTTCAAGAACACTCTTACTGAATTCAACCTCTCTCTGCTCCCATTTGAGTCAGTGGGAATTGAGGCCAGTGCTGAACCTTTTAAAATTCTTACCATGTATTTACATTACTCTTTTACAGGTTTATTTTAAATAATAAGCATGTATAACATACACTGTACATAGGCAAAAAACACTTTTGCTTTTCCTGGCACTGAACTTTACAGATCACGATCCCCCGAAACACTTGCCTTTGTAAGCCAAGCAAATGTCTGATACATGGGAATTGTCTGCATTTCATGAAGAAAGGAAGTGGAAGAAGGAACTGGACAGAAACCACACTGTACTGTAGAAAAGGTGATCAGGAAATGAAACAGATGGTTCTGAAGGGTATTGATGAATCTTTGGCTCATCTATAAAATGCAATGTTTTTGGAAAACACTTCTTGAAATAACATGCATTAGGACTTTCAGTGAAATTATCTATTTCAACCACAGGTATCTGACACAGCCATAAGTATGTTTCAGATTACATTAGTTCACTTAAGAGGAAGCTGTTAGAAGTACATCCATATTTGATAATAACTATGGAGCCAGTTTTATACATACCAGCTGGAACAAGGCAACTTGAATGAATAATGTACATTTCGAGCTTCAGCTACAGCTGAGGGGCTATCTGAAAAGAGACCCTGTTTTCAGAGTGCTGCAGCCTGTCTTGCAGTTGTACACTATTTTTGAAAAAAACTGGGAGCCTTAGACACTCGTCTCCCAGGTGGGGGTCCCCAGGACCACTTGAAGCTGGACTGGTGTACTACTAGACCATGTAATTCCCTGTAAGCTCAGCTAATGGGGAACAATGCTGCTGGACAGATGAGCTGGGAGCAATCACTACTGGGCCTCCAGATGACCCAGGGGCTTTTGGGAGCTGAGTCCATCTCAGTTGGAGGAGCCAGGATATGCCAATACAATATGTACATTGATGGGGATCCAAAATGAAAGCACAACAAATTTTTGAAACTTCAAACCTTACTGCAAACTGGAAATTCGTGGTTTCACCTAGTCCTGTCTTCAACCAGATACACTTTCGGTACTTTAGCCAGGTAAAAAAAGTCTGATTTGAGATGGGGATTTTTGCTCTTGAGGAATGCCTTGAGATTTCCAGACTTTCTTCTGCCTGTGGACTTTAGATACCATTCCTTAGAAGGCCAAAATGATCTCATCAATTGCAATGAACAGAACATTTACTGCCACATGAGAAGCCAAAAAACCACCTGCAATTACTTTGTCCCAACATATCAGTACATTATTCAGAAGTGATAATGACTGTCATATCTGGCCTTACTATCATTACCCAAATACACCGTTAAACATGCTGTGAAAAAATCACATCAACTACCTGTCTGCCCAGAAAATGACCAAAAGAAATATGTACAGTTTGCAACCCCCTCAAGTTTCTTGACGTACCTTACATATTTTTGAATGCTCTCAAGTTCCTTTGACCTTCAGATGCCACATATTGATTGCTTGGTGAAGTTAAACCTGCTCCTCTCAGCATCCTACACCCGCGCTCATCCCTGGCAGAACTTCTATCATCTCTTGTCATCAGCTACATGAGCAACTCTCAAAAGTAAGCCCTCTCCAGTGTTTTGCAGCTTATCTCTACATTAGTATTAACTGAATGCTAACATAGATAAAGGAGGGATTTTTATAGATGCCCTAATAACAGAAGCCACTTATTCACTGAGTTCAAGCTTGTCTTAAAACAAGCTCTGAAAGGATCATTTCCCCCCTCTCTCTGCTGAAGTGCTGCTAATGCTGCTAATTCAGACTAGATGATTTACCCTAGCCTGAATCCAGCACAAGTCTCATGTACTTTTGCAGGGAGATTAAACAGGTTTAAAAAGATGTTTAAAAAACCTTCTCACAACTCTGGTCAGGGAAGGGTGAATTTTATCAACTTTTTTTTTCAGTCCTTGTTTATGTGTATATTCACAGGTTTCAATCTTGTCAAGGTTGCTGGATAGCCTTTGACAATTTTGTAGCATTCAATGTTTTTTGAGAACACTATATGAGGTAATATATATTGCAAAAACAGACACTCTCTCAATCTTTTTCTCCAAAGGCAGTTTTGATGAGGCTAGACTTACATGTAATTAATTACAAATAAACATTTTGTTCCCTCCTTTGGAATTTTTCTTTTTTGCTTTTCTTTGAAACTAGATGTTTCTTTTGTTTTCTATTTATGAAACCTTTTACAGAAAATGATTTCTTCATATATGGGTCTTTGGTGGCACATAGAGTTTCAACAGGTATCATTTTAATTCGCCTGCTTGGTTCCATTTCCTTTTTAAATGGCTGTGGCAAGGACCTTGTGTTGTGATCTGCAGAAAGGGAGGAAATGTCTGCCGAGGATTCTTCCCTTCTGGAAGTAGTGTATTAATGAGACACTTTCTTAATAAGAGCTTCACATCAAGTCCTGTAATCAGAACAGAAGAGACACCCAAACCAGCAGAAACATTCATTAATTCCAGAAGTCACTATTTCTGCATTATGTTTAAATATTATTCCAAAAGGAATAGAACCTTAGCAGTGATTTGGGATAAGAGGGTGTTTTTGTATTACAGAGAGAGAGATACAATTAGTCAAACTTACTGTTTTACACCAATTGGGTTCCTATCCACAAGGCTAGTCTTTCTTTAGGAAAAAAATCCAAACCTGTTAGAGATAGGAATGCAGTGCCTTGGAGCAAAGAGCAATTTACTACAGGACTTTAAAATTGTTACCAGATTATTCTTCAGTTTGCCCTAACCAATGCTGAGAAATTAATTGGTGCCTGATTTTATAAAATAATTCCAATTTAACATCTGTGAACTCATTATTAAGTCTTTCCAAGCAGAGAAATAAGTGTGTTATTCAACACTTCTGACACAGTGTTGCAATATGATCACACCATCTCCACCCAAACTCTCTGAAATGAGAAGTCTGAAACATTAATTATAACAAAACCCAGTCATATACCTCATCATACTACTGTAGCTAGAAGATAAAATGCTCCTGGGAGATCAAGAGGCTGATCTACAAACTATTAACACAAGTTCCCCTTCCTATGTTCACCAACGAACTGTATTAACACTCCTTATGGAATTAAAAGGAAATGAATATTAGACAACTCAGAAATGCACAGCTGTTTTCTTGGACCTACATTATTTCCAAAGCAAGAAGAGCATGATAACAGAAATATGTCACATTACTGTTATAATTAGCATTGGATTAGGTTACTGTATACAAAGATTATATATTTTAATAGGTGCTAGCATGCCTATAATAGGTAAAGTAAAATTCCATTAATTTACATCAGTATGTGGTGAATGGGAGAAGAAAACTAAAACTTTTATCACATGATTTCATAAGGGTCATCTACTTGCATCTAATCAAAACTGTCTCTATAATACTTTCTCCCATTTGTGAGCTTACAGCTTTTCAAAATATTTGCCATTTCAGCTAGTACGGTTCACATTTGGCCTTATCTGATAAGTCGTTTCTGTTAAATCCCTTAAGCCATCTTTAAGCCATGAACAAAAGTGAGTAAATACAGTTTACTACTGTTTTCGGAACAGGGAGAAAGCCCTTGAAACACTGGTAAACACAGTGAGCAGTTTTACTGGTGGCAGTAAGTGCTCCTAACTTGAGGAAACTACAGTGAAAGTGGTTTAGAGAGCACACGGAGGAACAGAATACAGTATTTCCCAAAGTGTATGGACTTCCACATACAAATATTGGATGTTTAATACACACAGTAAAAAAAACTTACTTAAGGGTAGGGATAGATGTCCACAAACCCACCTGTAAAATACATTTCTCAGCTCCACACAAGAGGTGAGCAAGTCAATCAGCTGCAGAACAAAGACTTATTTTCTTCAAACCGAGTAGCGCCTGTCAGTCTCTCTTACACTTCTCTGCAGCCATCAAGGTTCATTTGAAAAATCTGATTTGTGCATGAGGCATTATAGATCAAATTTGCCAGTGGTACAGAGTCTCCTTTATTTATTCTTCAGCGAATAAAATAACTCCTGAAATGACCTAGAAGTTCCCCTTCTCCCACTCAAGCAAACTGAATTTCTTGGGAATAACGGGCCTGATTCTCATTATCACCAAACCATGCCTCTCCTCCTTCATCCTGACAGTGAATTGTTTTACAGTGAAGGTAATGGGTTTTAAATTGCAATTTCTACACTAATTTTAGGGCTTCTTTATAATGGAGATAAAAAGCAAGATAAAGGGGCCTTATCATAAATAAAAATAAGGCCATATATAGTTTATATTGATCCACCTACTTCTCACCTTTTGGTTTTATTCTGTGCATCATGCTTAGGAAAATGATTTCATGGATCATTATTTTTAAAGTCTGAGTCAGGAATTTAAAAATTAGACTGTCAGAGTACGCGGGGTCTGGTGGGTTTTGGTTTCAAGGCTTCAACAGAGGAACATCAGGTCAATGCCTACAGATGAGTATTTAGTTTTCCAGTTTTGGAGCAAATGGGCCTGGCCTTCAAATGTTAGTATTGTGCTGCCAGTATGGATGTGGATCCACCACTCTGCACAGCTTTTTCTCCAGCCTCAGGGACCATGAAGTACAAACCCCAGGAGTGAAGCTGGCTCTCTCCAGCTTTCCCAAGCAGCACTACAGGAGCTGGTACCGAACCAACACCAGAACACTGACACGTCACCGGTGCAGTCCCTGTGCCTGCGGCCCAGCCACCAGCGAGGACAGAAATGACCGCCCGAGTCAGACTGTGGCCAGTCTGCGATGCAGTAGTTGGCTTTTTGTTTGTTTGTCTGTTTGAATCTTCCCTGCTAGTCTGTCCTTGTTCTTTATCCAAAACCCCGGTATTGTGGGTTTACTTCGGTGCTTTCTCAGCAAATCAGCAATAAATTAATCGCTTTCCAACTTCTCTGTAAATTTTATTATTTTCATTGTCACTTATTTTAGGAAATAACTGATGCATTAAAGAAGAGAATGTGTCATCAAATATACACAATGCAAAATTCAAACACTGAGACTTCTGACTATGAGAACACGTAGATGGGAAATAGTCAATTAAGGGTTTAACAATGATACAGAGTCTAATTCTGCAGGATATCATAGATTTCTGATGGGAATACTTCACAAATGAAAACCTTTTCAATTTAAATTAAATTAAATTTCCAATTAAGTCACAGAGAACTGTACTCCAGCAGGAAAAGCTACTAAAAATCACATATTCTTGGCCATGAATTAAACATTTAGTATAGTTAAGTCAACAGTGACCCAAGACAGAAGGACAAAAAATACCTTCTGGGTTCCCCCACTTCTATTTAAAACTGTGTGTTTTATAATTAGATGTTTCTGACATCAGTTTAAGCAAGACTTTCTTCATTATACAGAGTTATATCTGTAAAGTTTACTTCAGAAAACAAATCTGGTAGTCAAGCTACTTGTGTCATAGAGTTTGATACACTCATAAATATTTAAGGTATTTTATGCAATATGCCCATCAAGTGACAGGCCAAAATAGCTCCTAAGACTTTACCATGAATTAAAAATGTGAAAATAATGGATTTTCTGGGTTGGTAGCTGAAGTGAAAATTTTAAGAAAAACTGTTCTCATCTGAGCTGAATATTTTTGGTTTGTTTTTTTCCTTTGAAAAGGAAAGAAGGAATACTAAATTAATTACACTACATCCATCAAAACAATTTATTTGATTTTAATCCAAATGTTTTGATATTATGATAATTTTATCCCTTGAAAGAGTCAGAAACTAAGGAAAAATTTTAAATGAGGGAGTCCTTTCACATTAAAAATCTGAAACATTTGACTTAGAAATTTTGGAACTAACTAGTTCAACATTTCTATTTTTTTAAATCTTCTCCAGCTAAAGTAGTTAGTTGTCTCTACACCAACTGCTTTGAAGAATCTACTATTCACAAACAGAAAATTAACCTAGCTCTATCAATAATATGCCAAACTCTTTTTTAAAAACAAACATTGAGGCCCATGAGGAATGTACCTTTCCCTTCAATGGAGTCAGGACTTCTCCTTTTGTCTTTATCTACACAATAAAGATATTTTGCTAGAAAGGACTGTGAGCAAACCTGGTACTCTGAATTTTTAAACTACACTGATACAGATTTTATGCATTATGCACTTGCCTATGAGCTATTATTTTTTTTTAACTGTAGCTCCAGAACTCAGTTGTGTGAATTACCTGGGAAGAAAAAAGTTCATGTTATCCAAAGAAAAATGAATCCCTACAAACATCTTGCAGTGGCAATGATGCTGACAAGATAACTAACATCGTAAGAACAAGCACATCCCACATGGAGAAGGGAAGCTGGAGCTGAGTCCTAGGGTATTTCTGTGTGGATCTCCACCAGGGAAGCAGGGCTGTCTACTTTATCCTCAAATGTGTTGTAATTGCAGGGATGTGGGGTGGTAGGGTGGAGAAGCAGAAGTGCATGAAACATCCCACTTTTTCATTCCTAGCCCCGGGGAACTGTTGCAAAGCTGCTACTCAGATCAGCAAGGACTGAGCATGGCTTCCTCTCCAAATTCCTGACAGAGCACATCTCTTAACCATTCAAGTTTTGAGGTGTTGAGGATAGGGCATCCTTTTCCCTTATCTTGGCTGACAGACCGTAAGTTACCTGACAGCAGGAGGTGACATCTATAATACATCTTTAAATCTTTTCTCTGCCTCAGTGGGAAGACCATATCTCCTCTATTTTCACATCAAGTCATCTAGAAGGAGAAAAGATTTTGCTGCCTCAAGTGCTTTGAAACACCATGCATGGAACCAAATGCAGTATCAGTCCTTTGTTTTTATAGGGAATATATTTAAAAATATTTGCAAACACAAAAGTAATTTTTTTATGTAATAATGAAAAAGCATAAGAAGCTGGAACAGGCAGCATTCCTGAGAAGATGCCTTTCAAGAAAATGTTGCCACTTTGAAGTGTGATTACTTGAAGTATTATTATAGTGTGATTTCACAGGGTAATTAGTATCACACGCATCTCTTCTATTAAAGTACCCTCTGTAACATATGCTGAAGTCATAAGCCATAAATCACTGTATCCCATTTACAATTTACTGTGTCAGCAAATCTCAGTGACATAACGCTACAGAGCAACATCTCTGTATATTTATTACTGTAATCACGATACTAAAGTGTGAAGACACCTTGCTAAAACCTATAACCTCTTGTAAATGGTGCTTTTTCAAGAAGAAAAAATCCACTAAGTGAATAATATGCAATTCACAGTTACAGGCTCAGTGACTACTGCTCAAAACTACAGTAATTATTTAGGTATGCAACATGCTTGGCACAGCAGCAATAGAAAACAGAAAGTGAGGGATTTATTTGACTAACTGTAGACATCTGCATGTATGCTAACTGCTCTACATTCCCTTGCTGGTTGATGGAGAGGGTTGCATGCTTTTAAGGATTGATCTTATTCTAAATGGGTATTTGGGAAAGTCAAATTAATTGCACCTAAAAATAGCCTATTTATTTCAAATGAGTGCAGCTAGAGCCTTGAGTCACTAGTTCACATGACCTGTTCTGTATTAGAAATATTTAATGGTAGGTCCACCCAGAAGACAAGAAATGGTCAAAATAAATAGTCAGAGAAGACAAATTTTAAATGCAACTTCTGTGAAAAATCCAGACCTTCCTCATTTTTCCAGTAACTTCATTGTGACTCTTGCTGTCCTCACGACTATACTTCTCAAGAAAACAAGCATATGACATGGAAACATGCATGTGATACAGACAAGAAGTCAAAAAAATCCTTTTTATATTTGAGTACCAATAGCACCTGGGCTTCTTTACAGGAGACGTAGTACCCTTCTGAAGGAAGTAAAGCTTAAAGAAAAATACGGGGAACTGCAAAGGCTCAAGGCTGCATTCTAACACGTGGGCTAATGGGAACAATATATGTAGCTCAAAAGGGTAAAATTGGCCATGCCCAGGCATCTTGGAAAGCTCAGAAAAATAAAGTAAACAAGGAGTTGGTAAATGGTAAGAGATGCTATTTACTGCAGTGATGAGGCCCTGCTGTCACTCACCATGAAGGTAGCTGTCCTGGCAGCAGACAGGCAGCAGTACCCAAGGGAAGCACTACACATGGGCAGTGTGCTTTGCCCATCACTGGATAAAGTGCTATGTCCTCCTGCCCACCTACTATGTGCTCATACTGTTCCAGTTCCTCACTGGAATCCTCTGTATAATCCTCTTTCTCCTTTTATGTTTCTTTTAAAGTAATCAACTACTTGTGGACAGGAATTCCTGATGACTCTCCCATCCTAGCCATGCCCATATTCTGACCATCAATTCTTACTATGACCATGTCCATGATATACAAGCATAGTATTCTACTGAGAAACATTCCATACTTACAGATTTACTACTTCAGATAGCTTGACTTCGAGATATCCTTTGTTTACAAGTAAGCTATCATTTACCTGCATTCTCTCATTTCCCCATGATCTTACATTTCTTTTAGTTAAATTCAAGACTGAAAGGTCAAAAGCGAAAGAGGAAGAGTTGAATTGCAGAAAATAAAGTGAGAATCCTTATCTTAAGTGAAGAGTTACACAATCTGTTGAACCCTTTTCTGTTTGTGGAAGCAAAAGCAGATTGCTTCTCTCAATAAAGAACAGCAAATTTTGCATATTCTTTCAAGACCTATACAGGCTCTCACTATATTCTGAGGCCAAGTTTTCACTTGTTTCAGTGATGCAGGATAAAGCATCAAAAAGTTAACTGAAAAAGAAGCAGGGCTGAAATCTGTTTAAATTTAGTGTTGCCTAGATCAAAAGAAAAACAAGGCATAAAATATTGGTGTGGAAACAATCCAGTGTGAAACAGATGATTAGTCTATGATTGTAGGGAGACGATAAATGTTTCATTCAGTAGGTTTTTAGCACAGAAGTTTTAGTATCAATAACTTATGTCTTCTCTTTATTCTGTTTTCATTTGCACTGCAATTTTTGGCCAATTTTTCATTACGCTATGAAGCATTCTTGGTCGTTTTCTGTCTTGATTTGCAACAGCATTGCCTCGTTAACAAATTACTGTAAGAATCGTGTATTCAGAAAGGAGGATTTTATCATCCTTTTATAATCTTCCCACTCTTTCTTGTTATTATCAAAATATTGAGGAAATAGAGTATTAAACTGTCTGGCACTTACAAACTTCAGGCTCATATATGGAAATGAAATAATTGAGGAAGGAAAAACAAGCTTCCAAAGTGTTTATCAGTTCATTATATTAATGCCATCTGTCCCCCAGCTATGATGTCAGACTTCTTTTTTCCTTCTTCATTAAGGCATAGTTCGTTTACACGAACTGCTGCTTAAGATACTTGCTGGAACACTTAACAGCTCCCTCATTTGTTTGGTAGTTTTATAGGCCTCTTGTGCTGGAGCAGAGGTACAACAGCTTGCAATGCAGGAAAAGAAAAGATAAAACTACCCCGCTGTGCAGATTTAGTCAATTTTCACTGGCTCTCGCACAGAAAACAAATTGCAACCCCTCACAAAGAGTTCTCTTTCTGCACTGGCAGCCCTGACAAATGCAGACAAAAATGAGTAAATCAGGCAACTTCACATCAGGAGGAAAAAAATGGCTACTGCTCCAACAGCTGCTATCATAATTAAGAACAGATTTCATCACTAAACTCTTGCTGGTTGTATCTGCAGCAAAACAAATACACAGATGTGGCACATTTGCATACTGAAAAATGTGTGCCATGTAACTGAAACAAATTTGCTTTTTCAGCTCTTAAATATTCACTTTTTAATATGAAACAATGGGGGTGGTTTGCATAATAAGCCTCTGTCTTTGCTCATCAAACTCATTCAATCAGTATATGAAATATAATGCAACACTAATACCTAATAAGTCCACATTTCAGTCATGCAGTCCAATACCAAAATTTGTTATTATGTCCAATAAGATACAATTTTGAATTGCTTTCTGAACTGTCCTCAGGCACTTCTATTTGTAAATGACAAGCTTTAAAAGGAAGATAAAAAAGGGGAAAATATGAGAATTACTTCTTTAAATCATGACAAGTACAAAATTTATTGCCCCTTCATTTATCCACACATTTTAAAAGGTCACCTAGCATCATTTAGTAGAGAAGAAATGCAAACCTTTCAAAGTAAAAATGGTATAGCATCATGCCCTGTGAAAGCAGGGTGGGATTATTAATGCAACAGTGACTGAACCCCGCAACTGTAGCATGTCCATCAGCAGCTGCAGTATCTTGAGAGACTCTCTTACAACACAATGATGCTCTAAGATAGTCTTCTCCTCACTCCAAAGTCAGATCTTTCTTAGCTATGGCTATTTCATAGCTAAATAATCTTACTGGTTTTATGCAAACTGTCAAAACAGGTTTTTTTGTTTCCTGTCTATAAATCTGTGATAATTAAAGAAAGAATGTGATTATCAAGGTCTATAGACTGTTTAAAGAGCAAATCTGCAGATCTGCTGATAATTCGAAGAACAGTTTCACCTTAGATGTATTTTAAACCATTCAGTCATGCCACTATGCTTTCCCTAGTGAATACATTTGTTCGATTTAAATCCCTCTGTAGAATTAACTTATTTATTTTAAGTATTGTGCAGAACTAGATGATTAAGTTGGAGCACAGTTTTTTCAGACAGATGCATGTCTGATTAAAGAAGCCTGAATACAGCTCTTACTGTAGGTACTCAAACTGACATGTCCTCAGTCCTCCTCTTCTGGAACTCATTTCAGAAGCTGATTCACTGTGTATTACAGGAGCTGGGATTTAAAATCTGCACATTTTAGTGATACTCACCTTTATGTGGAGGGGTTGGGACTTGTAAAGTGTTCCTGCAGAATGCACATCTTTGCATGCTTACAAAAACAGGTTATTGCTTGAGAACCAGTTTCTAGACAGGGGACACCATTATAAGGCAAATAATTAAACCACAGCATCATGAGTGCTATTTCACAGAAGTATGTAACTATCTGCAAATGTAAGACTTTAACAGCAAACCAGTGAGTAAGGAATTCAAATGAAATCTCCTTTAAAAATGGGGGGTGGTTACATAGCCAGGAAAGCAAAGTGGTGCTAACATGTACATGCTTTTTTTCCATGTACAGCTTGTCTGTGTTTTGCAGGAAGGGCCTCCAGATAAAACGAGAAACTTCCTTTAACCTTCCAGCTGCCTCTACCACTCTCACCCAGTGTGGCATCACTGATGAGGTGATTTGTGCAGCCCCAATGACAGAGGATGAGCACTTTCTGTTGCTGTTCTTGTAAATACACAGAGCTGGCCATGCTTTTCACAGGCAGTGGGAGATACCTGTAAGAAGGTAACAGTACCAGAAACTGAGGTCTCCTGAACCTAACCAGCGCTGCAACTCTGTCCTCTTGCACAGGACATGATTCTGCACCAATATACACAATCCTTTTTTTTTTCTTGTTTTACTTGTCCCTTCAGCAAGGGAGATGAGAGGTACCACACTGTACAGGCAGTGTTATGTTTGAAGACATCTTTAATGTCAATATTAGACCTTAGACATTGATAAACTGTCACTTAAAGTAAGATGCACAAGCAGGTGATTCTGTATCTGCAACTTTGCATGCATAGAAAAAAGAGGCCAAACTAGGACTTCTGCAATCAAGGCTAAATCTGTTCCACAGAGAAAATTCTTAGGCCTATCAGAATAAACCCTGAGTTTGAACCATGAAATACTTTTGCAATGAAATTTGTTGGCCTGATGTCTTGAAAAACATGGTTTTCCAGATCTGTGCATAAATTCATTATTTGTTCTTTCATAACAGTATTTTCATCTTGAAGAATAGTTCTTAAAAGCATGCTCTTAAAAGGAAACAGAAAAAGAAAAATTTAGATAAGGTTAAGGGTGTTTCCCATCTTAATGGCAAACAACGTATAGTAATAAACACAAAATGCCTGTATTTTGGGGAGAAAACAATATCAGAAGGACCTGCTATATGAATCAACTATGTTTTTGTGTATCTCTTAGCTCTAGATGTGCAGTGCAAGTGACACAAGAGTAATAAAAAGAAGCCTATTTTTGTGCACATCTGGACTCTGTTTTGGTTTTCAAGTCCTCATTCCTGTTTGTCTGGCAGATGTCGTGTGTACATTTTTAAGATGAGTTTGCAGAGATTTCCAAGGGAACTCAGGGTCATGTTTTTTTTTTTTCATCTAGTCTTTGGTTCACTTTATCATAAAGGTAATATCAGTCAACTCTTTAAGAATTTTGCCGTTCCTTTTCTTTATTGTTTTCCTTTTTTAGGCAGTTAAAAAAAAGATAAGTAGCAAGCAATCAGGAAGTGTAGCAAAGGCTATATAATCAGTGAATTTGCTTTCCTTTATGTATTTAAAATTATTAATTTCTTAGGAACCAGTAGAGTAATCTCTGCAAAGTTATCTCCCCCTGGCACTTAAGTACAGTATTTTTCCTTGCATAAGAGCGAACAGGACTCAGGAAGAAAATGGTGGGTTGATTTTAATATCAGAAATCAGAAAACTGAGATTAGCTCCAGGACACTTGTACAAGTATTCCCTGATGCATGCTGCATCAACAGCATGCTGGGAATTGCTTTGTTTTTGAAGGACACAAGCTTTGGGATTTGGGATATGTACAGTATAGATAGATCATTTCAATGCTGTTTGCATGCAAGTCAGTGAAAGATTAGTTCAAATGTAGTTTTACTAAACTTACTTATAAATGAAAATCCTCATGTTCTTAAAAATATTAGTATGTCCACACTGTTCATCAGTGCCAAGTTTGCTTTGTCTGCATGCAAAGAATTAAATTCTTTAGTTCTGGAGGTATGGGCTAGTCTAATCAGATGTTTTTGTCAAGCCTCATAATTTATATGCATTTTGAAATCTGAAACAAATATTTGATTGCAAGTTATTGGGTCGGAGGTAGCCTTCAGTCGCCAGGTATTGTTGTTATAATGGAAAAATGGTAGCATTAGTTTAATGTATTATAATAGCAGAGGGTAATGATCCTTAGCTCAGTACTACTGAAATACCTTGACAACAGCAGTTGAAGTCAATGGGAGCATTGCAAGTGCATATAAAAGTGCAGTCTGCAGACCATTAGGCATAATTTCATCACATCTTTATTGGAATAAAAATTGCACTTAAGCTTCAGCTGTTGTGTTGGCAATTTAGAAACACTCTATTTGTGTACAGGAATTTTACAAAGACCCTCTGTTAAACCACCAACTAAACTACTGCTAGGGTGCATGGACACTGGACCCTAGTGTCTTACCTGCATCTAGTAAGAGACCAGCACATAAAGAGGTAAATGTGCAGTGTTGGTGACATGAGACCAATTGATACCTGTAGAGGCCTTGGTTCCTGTAACATACAAATGATACATGCCCATCTTTTGAGCTGATCTAGATACTGCATCTTCAGTCTCAGCACTGACACACTGAGAGAGCAGAGACTTTTGCAGAGATCTGCTTCCCCTTGAACAATTCCACAGGTCTGCTTATTAAGGAAGAAATGAGACTTTGACACAAACAGACCCCTTGCAAACTACATCTCTTAGGGTACACTAAGTGCTAACTTACCTACCCATGCTTTCGCACAATGTTTGAAAACAGATACAGCTCTGCTAAGAAAAATCACAGTCTCCAAGCTAGTCACATAATAGTTTACCACTGCCTCAACTGCATAGGGAACATGCCACCTGATTGCTAACAGCAGAGGTTGCAGACATCCCTGGGAATTCACAGCTGGGCACTGAGATGCATCCTGTCTCGTCTCGGAGGACAGGCTGTGGCTGCCACCAGACAGCCCTGTGCTGCCTTCCTCTCCACAGAAACCAGTGTATGTTTCTGGGCTGATGCAGCCACTCAACCAGCTCTTGGCCTCCAAAACCAACACGAGCTCTGAAGCTTGTCATCCCTTTCCTGATGTTTCATTGGAAATACTTGTTTCACTGGAAATAAAACAAGTTGGAGAAAAACTTTATGTAATTTACCATTTTTCTGATGCCTAGGGGAAATAATGGCTGCTAATTTACTAGCTGACTTCTGTGTGAGGCAGAAAATAGAACACCATCCTGAAAGGTCTTAACAAAAAATGTGGCTTCAAAGAAAAAATTCTTAACAAAATGCTTTGCATTACCAAATGACAAGAAGGCAAAGGAAATTCCTCCAGAAAACGTCCTCATGCCAATGTCAAAAGTCATGACAAGCCAAAATAAAAGAAAATTATGTGAAAGTAAAAGAAAAAGGTTTAGCTTTGTGCGGTCTCTGAAGGAAGGAGAAGATAATTGTCAACATCTTTATCATCTGGACACCAGCTATTTCAACTATGCAAAAAGACAGGGCCCAGTGACCCCAGACTGAAATACAGCACAAGGCCATTATGTTTGTCCCCATTACTTGGTGGAACTATTTCCCATTTTTATCTTTCAGTAACAAAGGTGGGATGTTTTACACCTTCTGCCTTGAATCTCAGCCAAATGATGCCAGTGGCTTGGAGTCACCGGAGCCTGGGCAACAATGCCACCTGTAGCACTGCCAGCCTTGCTGACTTGCTGTAAGAAGTAAGCTACCTTCAGCAAGAAGTTACCTTTTGCAAGTCTGACATTAGCTCAGGAGCAATTACATGCTGTGTGCAATGGGTCAATTTTATCTAGGGAAAAAATGCCCAACAAACTCACAAGGCAACTCTTCCTCGTTAATCTTGTGACAGTCAAAATAAATCTGTCAGGAATGGGTTGTCCAAGCTCCGGAGCTTAGTGCTGCATAGTGCTACTGCAATTCTCTCATCCATATATGAGAAAAAAACCAACAACACACTATCAGAGGGCTTCCAGCTCCATGCACGGAAAGTTAAAAGTAGACTTGGTTATATAGGGAGGCATCAGTTTGTTTTCACATTCACAATAAGTCATACCAGTGGGGAAAAAATTGTAATTAGCATGAGCTCCACATCATTTGATTTAGTGCAGCCTACTCAATGCAAATGTCTTCATTTATTTCCTCCCCACGTAAGGCCTCCGGCTCACACTGGTGGTTCCCCTCCTGTCTTATTCTGCACAGCTGCTCTATACCTTTCCACTGATCTCACACGTGAGCCCGAGCCATCCAGCTGAACTCCTTCAACGTCCTGAACTTTTCCAGGACAGAAATGTCCTTTCAGCTCCAGAGAGTGTCCTTCATTATCATTAAAGGAAATGCAGCAAGTCCTAACTATCTTCTGCCCCTCTGGAGCCCTTTTGTCAGTCTGCCTTCTCCAGCAAGTGGAGTACCAGACAAATGCCTCCTGTAACAGCCGGGCTGTGCTTTCAGCTGCACCTTCTCCATCCCCTCCTCCTTACCTCACTCTTCCTCCCAAGTGTGGTCTTTGCTCACCCTATTAAGACTTCCTCCTCCCAAACACCATCTATGTTTTTCTATTTGGGTACTTCTCTCAGCCTTGTCGCTATCTCCTTTCTTCAGGTGAGATAGGTTAATTTACTTTCCAGGCTTCTGTTAACCTTTCCTCTGCCTTTCCAGGGCTGATAGGCTCTATCACAGGATACCTCTTGCTGTGTGCTTGTACAGCACCTTGCATAATGAATCCCAACCTCAGGCTTTTCAAAAACATTATCAAGAATTCAAGCTTCTTGTCAAACCCAACAGAAAACCACCCTGCTGTACCTTTGCTGAAGAATAAGCAGGAAAGAAGAATATACAGAGCTGACCTCACAACTCTTTGCACCATCCTGCAGTTTCCCTCTATTCTGCACATTTAACCCTCAGCTGTAATCATGCACCTCAAAAGCCTACCTGAATCAAGACATTCTAATTTTTAATCTGAGTATATCACGGTTTAATCAGAAAAATTTTGTGTGTGCCTATTACTTGTTATTTAATCTGTGAAATCCAGCCTATAAAACCTGTTGGTTGAAAGATAAGCACTTTATTTAATATCCAATTAAATGTGGTCACCAGAGAAATCACAGCTTATGCAACTTTATCAGAAAAAGATTAATCTATTTCAGGCTTAACCCAAAATGTCATAAAAGAACTCATGAATTTAGATAGGAATCCACTTATTAGCCAAAGACATTTTCCTATTGAGTAAGAACAGTCTAAATTGCTGCCTATATTTATACTTGGTTCAATCAAATTTCTGTACTCAGTAGCTGTCATTGATTTTCAGGACAATTATCAAACAAAAATGATGAACAAACTGCAGGAACATTATAGAGTCTTTTTCAACTCCACAGTAATCATTAGAAAACGCACAGCCTGCTCATTGATAGTGCTTTAATGGCTCACAGGGTGACATCATCAAATTAAAAAGATAGTCACACCCGGAAGGCAGATTTTTTTTTAGCATTACAATTTACTGGTTTAAAGTTAATTGTATTTTGCTTGGTGTTTCAAAACACACAAGGCTGCACTGAAGTTACTTTTTGCATATTGTGTGATCATGCCCAAACCCATTATTTTAGGATAAGGAAGCAAATAGTTGAACTTATTTCTTTAAATTAAGCAGACTTTCTTTCCTGTCTAGAAACTGATACTCCTCAGTTCATTAGCTGAATTTTCCACAGGGCCTACAAAGGCACATTCCATTTCTATACTGTTTGATTTGTCTAGCTGACTTATTTTAAAAGAAGTATTCTATATTAAGATTATTGAATAACTATGTGGTTTCATCTTTCCACATTAATTATAATCTTCAGTAAGATATGTATTTCACAGTACAGACAACTTGTTTACAAAGAAAAGGTGTAGAGATGTTATCAGTAGAAATAGCAGAGCTGCAGTTAGCTGCTGGGGTGCAGCGATTTTGATTTTTGTCTTCTAGGTCAACCTGAGGTAAAGGGTTCAAGTGCAATGGCTAAAAATCAGTATTAAACAATGATGCTTAATGGCCTACTTAAAATGAGTTCAGTGATCCAGCCCCACTCCACTGAGTGCAAAAATACCTATCTGTAGTCAATGCATAAAATGTATCATTTAGAAAAGCTACAAGAGTGTAACTCACACCTGGCTACAGCAGATTTGCTGAACTGTATCTTCCCCTCTATGCTGTAAATTCTTTTGTGGTACTCTACAGATAAGGAGTTAATTTGCAAAGTTTGGCATGGATGTCAATTTTGTAAAAACTTTGAAAAAAATGGGAGGATGATTTACGTGGACAACATCTTCCTGTCACTGAATGGCAAACAGAAGCTTCTCAGAACAGGTAGTGGATGTCCATTGGTTACTTTAGCCCTTGCTCCGAATACACAAAAATTCAGTATAAAGAAAACAGCAGCTTTATTTTGAGAGCCAAGCTCATGGACAAGAAGATGGGAGTGGGAAATGCAATCCAGTCCATTTCAAGAGAAGTGAATTAGGCCTGCATTTGGGTGTATTTTAGAACAGACAAGAACCTTGCTTGGGCACCACATCTAAGAATCCAAGAAGGTAGGGTTTGCTTCCTGTGTTGGTACTGTGCCAATCCCACAGGCCCTCAGATACTGCCAGCAGCTCCTGGAGAGGCAGACCCCTGTCCCAGCTCCTGTCTGGCCACTGCACTGGACTGCAGGCAGCCACCAGCCCTCCCTGCCCAAGCCCACTCAGCTGCAAAGGCTTTGCTCAGCAGAGCTCTGCCAAGAAGTGGCAGCAGAAGGATTTGCTTCTCTGTGGACCTTCAAAGATTTGTGGTAGGTACTTTTTAGCTGAACTTCCCCTGTGGCAGCTCTTCATCCCGTGCTCTTTATATAGCAGCAATTAGCATATCTGAGAAATCCCCATTTGGCATGTTTTATGGTCTCCTCTCTGTATTGAGATAGTTCTGTAAGTTATGAGCAGAGATATGCCATAATTCCTAATGTACAACTGTCAGGAAATCACTCATGTAGATTTATTCACTGAACAGTTGGTGAGGAAACTGATTCTGAACAGGGAGCTAGAAATTTTAATTACGAGAGAGAAAAAAATTACTCAAGCACCTCAGACTGGTCAAGAAGCACCTTTGATGCTCTAAAGATATGACCTGAAATTAACAGATTAATGCAGCATAGTGTTTCTGAATTCAAATCCTGGCTCCTGCCCCAATTTTTATCCCGTATCACTATTGCTGACTTTCTTCAAAGTAATAATGATGTCAAAAAACAACTGTAAGTATTACATCTGCACTTCTGGAACAAAACAAAGGAAGATTGAAGACAAAAGACAATATCCCTCAAGCAACAGCTTGTTGACCAAAGGAAGTTCATACAATGTAGAAGAGAAATATTCCTCCCTGTCAAACCCTGGTCTCGCTACCACTCAATGCAATGGCAGAACTCCTATTAATTTCTAGTGGAGGATGTGCAGTGAATAACTCAGATGGAAGTGGTAAACCATAAGTGACATAATCACTCAGGAACTGTCTCTGCCTCAAGTGACCTAAATGACAGGAAAAAATACAGTGAGAAGCATTAATTTGGAGTTTCGTAAGAAGCCCTTACTTATGCTTCTGTGTTAACTTCCATCTCCAGAGCAAAGTTATGGAACAGTTTCATGTGTCACTCTGTATGGGGTCACCTGTGGCACAGACATCAGTACACAGAACTGGGGGTTCAGTCTTCACGCTTTTGCACTCAGCTTTGACACCAACTCATCCTGGCTCTGCTTACTCTGGGCCTGTGGCCAGCCATGACTCTGTCCAGCCTTGGTCTGGGAATGGAATAAGGTGCACGATCCAGGTGTGCCATCCCATCCTCTGCCATCCTCCCACATAATTTTCCATCTGATCCCTCAAATGGGACCACCAGCAAATGAGGCCAAGGGAAGCAGGCCTGTTCTGGCAGCAGCACCATCACAGAAGGTATCCCATCTGCCTTCACCTCAGCTAATCCCTTTTGTAACCAGATTTAAAATATTCTTTTCAGACACATCATTAATGCTTCTGAAGATCTTTGACACTCCTGAATGCAATAGATTACAGTACTAAAAAACACAGCATTTTTTGTTTATTGATAAGAATGCAACTGGGTATTATCAGAAGCTATATTCTCTCTGAGCAGAGGTGGTGGGAAAAAAAAAGACCTGCTGTGTTTCAGAAGATGTCAGCTCTGTGTAGAGGTTGTTCACAGACATTTAGGCACCCTGTGTGAGCGTGAGGTTTTGCCTCTTCCACCTCCCACAGAAGCTACGTGTATCCACAAGCCCAGATTTGTGCCCTTTGCAGTACTGCTTATGGGGGGAAAAGGGGTAATGCGTTTTCCTCCTGGGACAGTGATATCACATCTGTGAAGGCGGTGATGCACCACCATCATCTAAATTTTTTTTCTCATGGGAGAGGACAAGCTTCTTTAGAAATAAGCACACCATGCAGTTTGATTCTTTTTCAGGGGTGTACTCTGGACACAGGTCCATTTCTACCCAAGAGCAGAAACTGCATGGGAAGGAAGGCTGTCCTGAGGCGTCCTGGTGGGAACAAACACACTACAGAAAAACAGTAACATTTTGGGCCCTGCTCAGCCATCTCTAACCAACTGAAAGGTCTTGCATGCAGACTTTATCATAAATTATGATTGCTGCTTATGGTATTTTTCAAACTGTCTCACATTGCACTTGATCCTCCCATGAGGACAAAAATTTAGACCGTGACTAACTCCTTTTCGGTGAGTTTCCCAAAGCATAATTTCATTCCTTTCTCTTCAGGCTTCCACATAATTCTTTTCTCAGACTCTGTCACTGTTATGGAGCCCAGTTCATTCTTATGTCTTCTCCATCTATGTATTTTTAACTCTTCCTGCATGCTAAACATTAATGATTTGGTGTAAGGAAGACAATTCATTATCTGCTAATGGCATTTTCCCAACTTGCCTTCTCACATTGCACTTGGTCCTTCATCCCATGCCTTTTTTCTAAACAGCATACTTCTGCTCTGGACTGCTACTTCCATGAAATCAGAAATTTAACCAGCTAATATATTTTATTATTTATCAGATGTCTCTGATAATATGCTTTCTTATCTCTGATGTCCCTGAGATTGTAATTAAAATCAGAAAAGGCCTCTTGGAAAATATTGCAGAACTGCCAAATCATGGTCATTTTATACACTTTTTATTAACACTTGTTTTGATTGTATTTGTGATCAATAATCTCACAGCTGTCTTCCCCTTTTCTACTTCAGGTCTCGAAGTTTCAGCAGCCACATAAAGTTGTACCTGCCTCTGTGTTTGACTGCAGTTGTACAACCACCCTTAAATAAATGCAAGATTTGATTAGCAATAGATTATGCTGCTGGTATTTGAATACTAATAATCTCTAGCATGTGTAAGAAAAAAAAATCACCTTCAGCATCTTATTTCAAAGCAGTTACAAAGCAGAGAGTCTTCCACCCCATCTCTCCTTAAACATCTGTTAGTGGTAAGAGCTAACAAGAAATGCTCCTGGTTTTCTTCTCTTTCCAGCTACATAAGCTTCCCTTACAGCCATTTGCAGTAAACACAGAGGAGTATGAATAGCAATTCTTGGTTCTGAGAGAAAATGCTGGTTCTCAATATTCCTGACCTTGTGGCTCACTGGCTTGAATTATTTTTGTATATTTATCTTCTGAATAAAACGTGGTGAAGAGAGACTTCATGTCGTGCCTCCATTGCTCAGAGAAACATGCTGGTGGGGAGGGTATGAGGGAATTTGGAAAACAAAATGCTTGTAAGGAGCAACCTCAGCCTTTCTGGCATGCTGGTTTTGACCCATGAAGTAAAAAAGGTACCATATTTCAGAACATGCGACTGTTATATATAAAATACAATTAAGAGATTTGGAATGACATGAATATATAATGTACACATTTCTTTACAGATGCATTTTTCTCCAGACAGTCCGGTGCCTGCTTTAATTTGGAAGCTATCCATTTTCATACAAAGTTAACCAAGAGTGACAGGAAATCAGATGCTCACGTTACATATCTTTTCTGAACTTAAAAAAAAAAAAGCCTCCTGTTAATTACTTTTCTAGGAAGCTATTTTGTGATACCACAGGGATAGATCTTCCAAATTCAGAAGTGCTACAGAAATGACAACTTTACAACACACAGTGTGAATAAAGTATGTTACCTGCAGATGTTTAAATGTATATTTGTCTTCATTTATTGTTATGTGACTATGTGACCAATAATAAAGAATTTAACTGCTTCTGGCCTGGCTGGATGAATTTACATTTACTGGAGATCTGACCTCTTTAACCTTATACATCAGGCGGCACATATACATTATTTATTTAGCTGGAATTAACAGCGATCTGTGAAGCTCACTGTATTTTCCTTTAGTTCTCTTGCTCATCAGTCATACCTGACCCCTGTGAGTATGTTCAGTGGTAGCACTTTCATGTCATTCTGATTCATGAAAGACTGGGAAACTATAGAACAAAGAAGTTAAATAGTTTCCATAGATTTTTTTGTTTTAATTTAAAATATCCTAAACCACCTTTACATCCTACATGATCCCTTATAGATTGCTGTGAAGACTAAGAGTAGACAGAGATAGCCTACCTTGCTGTAATTATTGGAAAGGAGAATGTGAGCTGGTATTAATATAAGTACTCTGCAGAAGCAACAGGGGCTTGGACTCCTCACCTGACTGCACACTGACACAACGCTCCAGCATCGTGCAGTGGGAGGTCTGGGAAATAGAGTGTGTCTAAGTATTTCCCCAGTAATCTGAACTCCACAGCAAGCCCACCCTCGCTCTCTCTCTGTACCCCGACCCTCTCTAAGCACTCTTTTGTTTATGAAGCCATGAAGCAGATGGAGAGAAGATGCTCAGCCAAAACTTCACACGGAGGACAGTTTCTTGTGCTGGTGGGAGCGCCATGCTCCAGCACACAGCTCCTGCAACCACGTCCAGAAACGTCTGCTTTCTCCAACTGCTGAATACCTTACAGGCCAGGAAGAAATCCATGCTAATGGGGCCAAAGGTGGAAAAGTGATAGCAATACCATGTATCTTTTCAGGCACATTTTACAAAGGACATCTATTAGACTACTTTGTTTCTGGTCAGGAGGACTTTTATTACATGCAGTTATCATCATAAGCACTACAATGGATTGAAAAAAATCAGACAAAATGTGCAATTAAAATCTGGGGTTTGTAATTCCAGAAATCTTATTTCCTTCATCAATAACTTTAGTGCTTACCACAGGGAACTAAAGAAGCAATTAAACAGGGTTGTGGACATTTTTATGCATGCACTCTTGTATCAGCTCCAGAGCTGATTCATAAACCAAGCCACTCACTCTGGGCGGTTAAAAACAAAAAGGCAAGACAAATTCAAGTTTCTCACAATTAATCATATTCTTACATCCAGTGAGCTTTCCTTACTCCAAAAGTGGCTATTTTTCCAACTTTAGAAAAGATGGAAAGACCAGTTTTATCAAAGGGAGGATCCGACTTAGGAGAGACCCAAATTAACTGCACAAAGTATGTTTTCAATAATTAGAAAAAAACCACCTCAGGGAAAACTTGCAAAAAAACCAGGTGCAAAAATTAAGGAATGTTCTTGAAAATCGTACGTTTACATCTAATTTCATTGTATTTTTCTCTGATCATAGTCATCCTACCAATGAAAAACAATGAGAAACAAGTGATTCACCATAGCAACAAACACACAGCACATACCATATGGTAATCAGTCCATACAGAAGACTTTGGAGACTATGATTCTATTAATTTTTTTTTCGAAAACCTATAGATAAGTTTAGCCAGTGGTTTCCCAGAAAAAAAAATATATACATATATACAATTCAAAAGAGAAAAGAAACTTGTTTAACTGAGGGGAGAAACAGTAAAAGTAGGAAGCTCTAAAAGTAAAGTAAAGGTGTCTAAATAGCATTTCCCTTCTATAAGAGCTGTCATGGAAGAATAGCCAGAGAGATTAGGCCCACTGTGTTCACTGAAGCTGCCCTCGCACACAGTTGTTGTGTGCCTTGGCGGCTGCAGAATGTGAGAAAGGCAAAGGCTTGCATCATGACTTGAAAACTATACAAAAAAAAAAAATCCCTTCACATTGTGGTCTCCAATGTGTTTGTTAAGAGCATTT
>NW_008238464.1:1980692-2023426 GCF_000691975.1 Corvus brachyrhynchos
CTTTCTTTGCAGTCCTACTCTGTTGAACTCTGCTACATAAATACAGGCAGTAATGCACAGCCCTCCCACAGAAACACTCGAAGGTCCTGAATAACCCATGACTAGCAGGGAGCTTTGCACCACACTGCTCTTGTTGTGAAGTTCTTCCTGTTTAACATGGGAAAACATTCTTTATTTGTGGGGAAGGTCATTGCAGGGATGAATTGATCTGTGTCCTCTTGTAAATGCAGCATGAACATCAGGGAAAGAAAACATCTACAACTGGCTCGTACTTACAAGTACTCAAGTGCTGTGATTGCTAACTGGCTTCTCAAGCAGTGCAATTCTTCAGTGAAGTCGATAAATGGTAGAGGAGTATCAACACACTTAATTCTGCACTTATGTCTGCAGCGTCTTCGGGCGCATCCTGAAACGGTGGCGGAAGAAGTCTGGACCCTTTTGCTAATGCATTCAATCCCTCCTTCCCTTTTTATCTAAAAAGCATCTTTGACTGTGCTTTTATTTTCATTTCTGCCTTTCTGGGCCAGAATTGAACACCCTGGGAAGCAGAGAAAAAAAATCGGAATTCTACTCTTAGTCCTGCAACAGTTCAAAAGGCTCCACTGCAGCCAGGGGCATGTGGCATTATGCCTCTGAGGAAAAGCACTTACTCAGATGTCCTCTAAATGCTTTTCTCTCCTCATGAGATACTGTTTCCCGTCTACTGTCCCACAGATCCAGATATGTGGTATTTCCAGAGGAAGCATGCACTCATAATGACTACCTTCCCTATTTAGTTTACACTGGACCTTCTGTTCTCAAATGAGACGTATCAGCACATGAACGTGCATCTTCAATGTTAAACTGGAATGGAACTGCTTATTATACATGCATCTTCTTAAAAGAGGCTGATTTTGATCAAATTATCAACATTGAGGCCAAACTATGAACAGTTTTTTCAGGGAGAGGAAAGAGTTGTGGGGTGTTTTTGTTTTCCATTAATATGTGGGGATAGAGCTGATAGGCGAAAAAAAGATTGCAGATTTAAAGGACACTTGCTAGCGTGTGTGCCAGATGCTGATAGCTATATATAGCCACTCAAAGGAGAGTGACTGCAGAGAGTATCTTATCCAGGCAAATAGGAATTCGCCTGAGTAAGATCAGGGCAAAAATAAAAAAAAAACAATAAAAAAAAAACCAACCCCAAACTCACCCTTTAATCTATGGTGCATTACTTCTGCTGCAGAAGAAGTTGTGTAAGTACTCCGTGCAGTGAATAAGAAAGAACATGTCCTCATGATGACCTCACCTACATTTCACATAAATGCATTTCCAAATTTAACAAAACCAAATCTTCCCTTTTACCATTAGACTGATAGTCATTCTTGAATACAACCTCTATTTCTTTGCTCCATAACCCTTAAGAGAAGTAAGCAAAGGACAATAGATAAGGCTTCTTCAATGTAATAAAAAAGCAGCATGCAGCCTATGAGATGAAATTCAAAAACAGAACTTGGATATAAAGGACATGATTTGCCATCCTAGGTTTTTCTTATTGTTTCACTCAAGAACATTTTAGAAAAGAGAGGCACTTGATTTCCCTGCCTCTTTTCCTCTATACCCTGGTATCAAATTTTTCTTCCCTTTTATCCAATACAGTGGGTTTTTACCTACAGTAATATAATTTCTAAGTAGTTCAAAATGTGAAATAGCAGTACTTGAGATGACGAGCTATCATTTCTACAGAGCACTATGATAATTTTGGAACGACCAGGAGGTTGGGTATGGATTCTAATTAACACTGATGAACCTGGCTACTAAAGATTAAATTCCCAAATGAGTAAATGCTACCTTTCTACACACAGGTCTATCCAAATTATTCTCATCAAAACAATTAAAAAAATTTATAAGCTTCAGTCTGTGTCAAGGTATTGAAGGCTTTCCAAAACTGATTAAAAATATAAAATGAGGTATTGAACTGCATTAAAAATCAACCTTTTTCATGTATTGAAAAGTAATGGTCTATAATTGTATTCAAGAGATCTTATTTCCAGTGAATAATAATTGTACTGCAGCCATCTCTGTGCCCTGTTTCTCTGAAAACCTCATGGAATGTACACAAGAGGGTTTTGTATCCTGCTGATGACACTGACACACATACTTTGTGTGACACTGCATCTTATTCTCCAGTCCTTTACTTCATTATGTGTTTATTTTTTCACTGATGGTTCTTTCAAACTGGTATACACAAATGGAAGTGCATAGGTATCACAGAACAGTTTGGATTGGAAGGGATATTAAACATAATCTAACTTCAACCCCACTAGCATGGGCAGGGACGCCTTCCACTAGACCACATTTCTCAAAGCCCCATCCAACCTGGCCTTGAACACTTCCAGAGATGGGGCATCCACAGCTTCTCTGGACATCCCTTTCTAGTGTTTCACTACCCTCAGAGTAAAGAATTTCTTCCTAATATCTAATCTAGACCTACCCTCCTTCAGCTTCAAGTCATTACATCTTGTCCTATCACTACACGCCCTTGTAAAAAGTCCCTCCCCAGATTTCTTGTCGGCTCCCTTTAGGTCCTGGAAGGTGCCATAAGGTCTCACTGGAGAGTCTTCTCTTCTCCAGGCTGAACAGCCCCAACTCTCCCAGCCTGTCTGCACAGGAGAGGTGCTCCAGCCCTCTGATCTGCTCGGTGTCCCTCCTCTGGATTCACTACAGCAGGTCCCCATCCTTCTTATGTTGGGGGCCCCAGAACTCGTATTAGATAAACTGTTAAGACTCTGGCAAGGGGGGATACCAGCTCCTGAGTAAGGGGAGGGATAACCTTAGCAACAATACACGCTGGATGCTAGCTGGCTGGACGTGAGCTCTTCAGAGAAGGACCTGGGGGTTCTGGTGGACAACAAACTGACCAGGAGCCAGAGAGGCCTCACACTGCTGTCTACATGAACCCCTAGAGCACAGTGACTGCCCTATCTAGCCCACCTCAGCCACGCACCTTTTATTTTAGCAGACACAGAGCTTCATTTCACCACCAGCACTTCAGGTACCCTACCCAAGCCCTCTGCCCCTCTCCTTTCCTGGTTGCTCTTAAGCAGCTTTCTGCCACTCTCGTTTCTGTTTCCATGTAGCTTCCAGGCACTGCTGTAGCCTCCTTGTCAGCCTGCTTTCTCTCACAATCATCCTGTATGTAATTTCTACTCTTCCCACTGTCACTGGGGATACTAGGGTCTTTCCTGGCCAACACCTTTAGCCTCACTCTGAACAACAGAGGCCTCATTTTGCCTGCAAACATTCACAGGACCATGGCACCTTTTGTGCTGCAAGTAGCTTAAAACTTCCGGCCCTAAGAAAGGATGGCAAACATTTGATGCAAAGGAGAAAATTTATGAGTTTAAAAGCGGAAATTTTAAAAAAAGATGGGAATTCTTACACAAGTCTACCAGAAGACTTATGATACAGATAATAGGAATGGAAAAACATTTTGAAATTAAAAGAAGTACGACTGAAAATCAAAGGGCGGGTGTATTAGGTAACACTGAATAAAATACTTTCAGTCTTGGCCAATATTTCTCCCTGTGGCAATATCAGTGGGTTACAAGTTTCCACTTGTGCCACTTGGGATGGAAAAAGTTAGAACAAAGAAAATATTAGGATAAATGAAAAAAAGCTGGTCCATTGTCTTTCATTGATCTTTCAGATCTAAACATTGTCTTTCATTAGCTCCAGTTTCAAATCCCAACACCAATAGTACCTACTATTTTTCTTCTTAGAAATTTGTCATCATTTTTCATAATAATCTTTTTAAACCACCAGACAATGGTTTTGGTCCATATCCTTCAACTTCAGTTAAATGTTTATATTCTATATTTGTTATCAAATGCTTTTTCATTAATACTGCATCACATAAAATCTGTGAGAAATTGGTGAATATTTTAGTAGGTAACCTGCAGTCTACTCTGTCCTACTACAGTCTACACTGCCATCAGTATCTAAATGAGTTAGTTTGAAGTGATCTCAGCTATGTCTCCAAGTCTAGAAACTGCAGTATAAACTTATGCAGCAGCATGGATTACATACGACAAATTTAATCTTTCTTTCGGGGGTTAGGCAAACTGGGAATGCAAACGGTAAATCCTGAATTTCAGACAAACAAATGATTGCCTATCAGAACTCTTTCCAAACTAGTCCTTAGAGTATTGCATACATGCAAAGGGGGGAAATTTGAAAGAGTCAGATAATTGCCACAGGCATCTTTAATTCTAACAACACTTCCCACTTGCAGATAGAAGCACAAGTCTGAAAGAGGTAATAATAGCTAAATGGATATTAGTATCTGCCATTACCTGATCTATCTGCAGAATTACAGCAGTTCGTGAATGCTAAATTTGCTTATAAAACCTGGCTTAAAAGCCTAAAACAACCTCTTTTCAGGAACAACATATCACCTGCATGTTGTTTGGAACTGATGGAACTTTCACTCAGAGAAAAATCACAGAAGTAGTTGCTTCCAGAGAGATTTCTTTCCCAAACCAAATCCAAGGGGGAATACAAGAGTCAACTCCATTTCTGAAAAGCAGGCATTAAGAGGCCAGAGAACTCTACCAAAAATTAGCTTTTCCCTCACCTTTAACAATGCCAGAAACAAAATTTTAAGACTTAAAACATCTCAAGATGCACCACAGCTGTGAAAAAAGAGCAAAGAACCATTGCCTCTTCTCTGAGAAAGACACAGTGATTCAGTCAAATAGAGTCTGATATAAATACTGTAAATTGTTAAAGTCATGGGAGCTCTATCAATTTGCACAAGAGGATGATGTGACCATCTTCATATTGGCATACAGGCCTTTGAATACACCCTTGAACAATAAATCACCCTTTATTCTGCCAAAACGAATCACTTCCTTCCCATCAAAAAAGACCAAAGAGTCAAAAACCAGAAAATCTCAAAGTGGTAAAGCAAAGTGTCCTCCTGGCATAAGAGGAGAAAATATACATGTGAAATAAATGAATATACACTAAGTCCAATCAGACATATTTTATATCTATTGCTGATAAATAAATGTTGTCTAAAAGCTTTTTCAGACATGTTCTCATACTTGTAGCATGGCCAGGTGTATTGGGTCAACCCATTACACCAGGTTTCTACAGATAGAAATTCTTTAAGAAGGAAACCACAGTCTTCTCAGAAATTAGCTTGAAACACAAACAGATACTATGAACTAAAATGAGAGTATCATTGCTGTATTCTTCTCTATTCCACAGCTTTCATATTGTACAGGTAATTTATTTAGATTGTGAAACTACTTCGACATTGAGGATGGCAGAACTACTTCTGGTCACATGCACTTCATTTAATCTTTGCCAAAGAGAAAGCAATCAATGAAATATGAACAGTAAGAAGCAATACACCTGCCTAGGGAAAAAAAAAATCCAGACTTTATGGAGGAGCACTCAGGAAAGAGTCAGTGAAATAATAAATACTACTAGAAAATGTGCCATTGTGGGAAGTGTTTGGGTCCTGAAGACAGTGAGCATTTTGCTGTTGAGATATCTTTAAATTACTGTGAGGCTGCTCTTTGCAATATACTACGTCAATGTTACCAAAAAAATCAACATGCAAACCAATATGTTAAAAACATGTAAAGAGGCAGGTGCAGTAAGGCATCATCCATCCATCCAGCTATGGGAGTATGTCATAAGAAGTATAAAAACACTTACTTCTTCTTGCTTAGGAATGCTGAACTTGGTGATCTTTGACTTGGTCCTGGCCGAATCAGGCTTGCTGGAAGGCACTCCCCTATACGACTTGGTCGTCTCTGCTGGTAACTTCAGCTTTGGAGACTCATCAGGAGCCTGGTCTTGACCATCCATTGGCCTTACATAAGCTGTTGGCTTCTGCTGACCCAGACTGGGCTTTGAAGCAAGGGAGGGTGGGAAGTTTTGGACGCAGTGTGCCCCACCATGCTTTGCTGGCCTCTCTTGGACTTGAGTTCCTCCTTCTGAGCTACAACTGAGCTTTGCTGGCTGCTGCACTCTATTGATGTTGTCTCCTAATGTGGCCCTCAGCGAGCTTTGCTGGGCAGTATTGGAGGAGGAGGAGGAAGAAGAGGTGGAGGAGGCAGAGGAGGAGGAGGAGAAGGAGGAGGAGGAGGAGGAGGAGGAAGAGGAGGAAGAAGAAGAGGAGGAGGAGGAGGAGGTGGGACTTGATGCATAGCGTTTTAGTTTCTCCAAATTGGATTTTTGGTTTGCCAGTTTGAAGTCACCCTTGTGTGACTCCAGCGACCGGTGTCCGTGTTTGCTTGCTCTCTGCTGGCCTTCTGAAGCGCCATTATGCCCGGCCTTCTGCCAGCCCATTGTGGTACTTTTGCTCTGCTGGGCAGCTAGAGATGCTGGTGTGGAAGAAGTAGTGCTGGAAATGGGAGGAGGAGGTGGTGGTCTCGAGTCTGCGGTAAGATGTTCATCAGGCTTGGGGAGAGGTGTCTGAGGAACCCCAGGTTTTGGAACCCCAACGAGATGGCTCTGGTTTGACCGGTCAGTTAACAAGTCTTTCATTTCATCATAGTTGCCCAAGGTATTCTGGATGCGATTGGAAAGCTCATCCCCCTTGTTAGTCTGCAAAACAAAAATCGAGTGTTCTGCAACAGTCAACATAAGAAAAACAAAACTCCCTTCATGCTTCTGCTGAAATCCTTACTGAAGTAAGACTGCCTTATGCAGCAGTGTTGAGGGATGAAATCGAAAATCCTTATTGTCTCTGAAGACACTTGTCAACATCTTAAATCTACCCTGAACTGGAAAAGCTATAAAGGGCCTTAGAGTATATAAAAAAAGAAATCTATCACTGATACCATGCTGTAGTTAAAGTATATTACCTGGAAACTGGAAAATTTATTACTGCAACTGCACAGAATGGTTTGGATTAAATCTGACCATGATAAAACTTTTCCTGTAGCCCAATGCAAGCTCTCCTTCCGTCATGAATGAAAGCACTGCATTCCAAATTTCTTCCCCTGCCTGCATAAGTTTTCATAACCATCCAGGAAGCCACACAACATCCCATGCAAGCACTGAATGGATTTGTCAGTGTAAGCCAGCCAAATGCTCTGAGGTGACTTGAAAACAGCTTGTGGGAAATGGGAAAAGTACAGATTATGTCCCTTCTTTGAAAATGCTCTGACAGGGTGCTCATTCCACGGCACTCTCCTCTTGTAAAAAAAAAAAGGTGAAGAGAACCCTTGCCAAATTCTTCAAATTTCTCAGTGCTTGCTGTGCATAGCAGGGGGAATACAGCCACCCTTCCTCCCCTTTAAGATTAATTATTGTCTTAAAAATGACCCATTTACTTCCTGACTGAAAAGGCAGAAGCTTCACAAAGAAATAAAACAAGCAAATAAAAAATACTGGAAAAGATTGAAAATTCTTGCTTTAAAAAGACACTGTAAGCAAAAGGTTGTATCATTAGCATTTTTACAGCAGAGATTTTTTGAACCCTGCCAAGATTCAGGCATGTGATGTCCTTTGCTTTACGTTTTCAGAGGAAGACAGTAAGGAGGCAGTGGAGTTCTCCTTTCTATCTTCCAGACATGAAGTCTGAATGGGAAAACTCCTGTTGGTTTCAGAAGGCCAAGCTTTCATCTCAAGACTCTCTGTTTTAGAGGAAAACAGAAAGAAGGAGAAAGAAGGAAGTATAGGAAGTGGAGAAGATCCTCTTAAATTTACACTAAAAAACCACAAAAGATGTAGCAACCACATCAGTTACTCTGGAAAACTGGGGTATGTAAGGGAAGGTATTTAAGGGAAACTCCCCAGTCTGGAATTGTTTTTTTTTAGGGTTTCCTAGTACAAAACCTGAACCCAGACAAAAATGCACAGTAAATGAGTGCTGTGATTGCCACATGCAAACTTTTAGAGGACTACAGTGGAGGTATTCTTATATCTAACAGTAGAAGCAGTCCTGTTTTGCTTAAAGTTTTTCCCTGCAAATTTCAAGGGCACTACCTTGCAACATGTAAAATACATTACACCTAGCCTTCTGATATGTTTTTGTTACTCTGCTAACAGAGCTGAATATATATCAGTAATATATACTGAAGGGGAGGAGGAAGGGAAGAACTCAGAAGTCTTGCATTCAAAACATTGCATTGGAATCTTGGAGTGAGATGGCTCAAGGCTCAACCACAACAGCCTGATCTTCCCTCTGAACATGAGGCTGTTACTGTCACAAAGACAATAACCTGCTATAGAAAAAAATTTGAAGCATCGACTCACAGATTGCAACCTGCTTTAAAAAAGGGTGTTCCTTCACTTCACAGGAATCACATCAATGTCCTAAAGAAGAGGAAACTATTAATGAGGCTAATGATGCAGGAAGCACCACATATATCTGAAGAGAAAGAAGGCTGGAGATACACTCACGTGTCTCCTAAAGTCAATGAAATAACTTCTACACTTGGGCATCTCCTTGACCAGCAGAACTGTGTTCCAGAACACATAGAAAATTTTCCTTTTACCCAGTGCATCTCTTTATGCTTCCACTGGATCCTCCACCTTGTGTAGATACCTTGTAGAGAAGTGTTTTTTCAGCTTCCCTCTATGGAGAGAAATCTGCCCTTGGGCCTGTACTCATTATGATTCAGCCAGAGTGTGTATGAGGTTTCTTTCTCTGCCAGGAGCATGGCAACGATGACCACCAAATGGAATGGGGCCCCTGGCACCCACAAGTCTCCCACAGCATAAACATCTTGTGAGGACAGCTCTCTACCTGTCTGCCTCTAACTCCATGAACACAAACAAATCTGTGTGCAGGTTTTGCCCCTAAAAGTCCAACTTCCCTAAAAGGTCTATTTTTCCTGATGGCTGCTGTGTGGATGGAAAGGAAATAAAAGCTTCATTGCAGATTATCTGTAGACTACCAGTAGCTCAGAGAAGTCATTAGCTTGTCTTCTACATGGATGTGATGTGAAGGTCACGCATAGACATCTCATATTGAGACATCCCAGATAAGAATAACAGCAGCAGACTGGTATCATGGCATATGCTGACAACTGGTCTGTTTTGTTTATTCCTTCAGAAAACACTGGGGACAACTTCAGGTGAGATATTGTGTTGAGCTCATCTCATACAGGAGGGCTCACCTACATCCTCTTGGGAACATGATGGGATCTGAGGTAACTTGTTACGAGCTTTAGTTTGTCCTATTACTTTATCTGAAATATTGCTGGCCTTATTTAAGCATTCCCACAGGGAAAACATGGTCAGAAAATGAATAAGTAGGAAAAGCATTTTGTGCAAATATGTCTAACTTACAGTGCTCTGATATTCTTCTGCAATGCAAGACAAATCCAAGCATTTGAAAATGGCAACATATAACACTTCTAAAAATAAACCGGATGGCTGCATGGAATGCCATCAGAATTTTTTTCTTCACTAAAAGTACCTACATAGTTAACGAAGCAAGGTATTCTGTCCAGAAAATATCCAGAACTAATTTCCTACTTTTTCACCCCCCTGTAAAAGAGATTTTATGTAAAAGAGACTGGATTTCCTGTAATCCTTCATAGAGGGTTGCTATGGATACTTAGAACAGGATAAGGGTCAATCTGAAGAGTCAGAATTTTTGAGAAAATTCAATGTTACAGCAGTAGTGATACATGTCAAGGTGAGAGAGGACATAAGATTTAAGAGATATCCAGTCTGCCTTTGATTTTCAGATATGGTCTTCTGAGTGGCATATCCTTTGGCTCTAGCTCCTGTTTCTCAAGCTGTGAAGAGGAATACCGAATTTAATCAGAGCTTGCAGTCAATGTCTGCTATAACTTCATTACCCTCTGGAAACACCTAAAAGGTGAACACGAGCTTTAAAGGGAGTACGAGAGGGTCCCAGTTTTGCTTTTGCAGAAAGGTTTCCTCTTTTACAGTTAGGCTCTCTCCACCGTAAGATGAAAATGCCCAAGTCACAGCTCTTTCCCCACCCCACTGAAGGTCCACAAATACTTGGATGAGTTCAGAGAGCCCAGTGGTCCACTGCCAGTGTATACATGGCATTGAGAGTATGCCACTGAAAAAGTTTTGATGACCAATACTATCAGAATGACTGATCACCCCAAGCAACTCTGTCACACCAACATAGCTGTGGGTTATACTACTGTCCTGGGCTTTGCCTTTTCCCATGTTTTCTTGACGATGTTAGCTGTAGGATGTATTTCTGGAGCACCTTCTTTACACGTTTGTTCAAAATAGGGACACAGTGTTTAAAGATAAGAAGAAGGAATGGAGCCATTGCTCTGATTGCCTCATAGGATTATCCACTCAGTATCCTCTCTGCTTCTAGAGATGGCAATGATTTTTCATCCATTCCTATTAAAGCTGATGGAATTATACTGTGGTTGCACAGAGGTGCCTTCTGACATCCTAACTCAGAAACTACTGGTGTGTCCATGGCACATCACGTCTGTGTCATGACAGTCAATACACTGGCACAGAAGTAAAAATCAAAGTGAACAAAATATGCCAACGATACCACTTTTGTAAGTGATTTGAGCTTCAGTATTACCAACTTGAGGCACCACAGACAAAATAGTACCAGGGGCCCAGCAAAAGGCCAGGTTCTTTTTGTGTGCAGTCTATTTGACTGGACCAAATGGAAAATCATTAAGTCTTCACTGCAGCACAGCCCTCAAGAAACACCAAGACAAAGCTGTCTTATGCTTTCCAGGCTTTCTTCCATGGATTAGCCCTTGACTAATCTCACGATAGACATCTTCAAGTTGGTCATTGAGGAGTTCAAGACATTTGACATGGTTTCTGAATGCCTTTGTAATGAATCTGAAATCCGGACAGCTGGAGGTCAGCTTCAAGGCAGGCAGAGCTGTGTTCCATCAAGGGACATGGTTTGAAAGTGGTAGATCTTTCTTTTTTATTAGGGACTAAATACAAGCAACAATCTGGAGGAAGAGCAAGCTAAAAGCTGACCCTGGAGCACAAGAATTAAAATGCAAGCATGGAAGTCAAAGCAGAAGCCAGGTGCCAGGTCCCAAATAGATCTCCTGGAAAGAGGCACTAAAGCACCCTAAGCAACAAGGGCAAGTGATGCTGCATTAAAGGAAAGGCTTCACAATGTGGTAGCCGTAACAGTAACTTGGACACTTCTGGAAAGGCGTAGCAGAAAATAGATGATGATGTTTTGATGCATACAGGCAGTCATTGGTTAAACTGAAGGAGAGGAGCAGCCCCTGTGGGATACTGCTCTAATCCTGTTCACAAGGGTTCCATTTTCAAGCTTCTGCAGAGTGTACAAGGCCCTGCTTGACCTTCTAACAGGGAGTGATGAAAGACAGTTGTGCCTCATCAAACTGCTGTTACCATGAGGAACACAGGGAGTTGGGACTCCTAAGCTACTTCTGCCTTCAGTGAGGGAAAAACATGTTTAGCAGACACCATTTCTTATTATTTTGGTAATGCTTATAAGGAAGAAAAAAAGTTATTTCACTACATTAACCTTGGCCAGGGCACAATGTTTAGTGTATTGCTTGATCTTCACACACTATTCTCACACAGTTGTTTTCTTCTAAGTATTGCAAAAAACAGGACACCTTCACCTTCACCTCCTAGTTTTAATTCCATCTCAAATATTGCTGGGATATTTCTAGTTTATTTCACTCTTCTGTGCTGCTGAACACTAGAAGAAGCTTTTTACACATATATATATAAATATATATAAAATTTGACTCTCTGTGAATCATGCATGTTCTCTGTGAATTTTGGGAAGCTAGCACTTGTGGGCGGGTGCTGAAACCTGGACAGTGCCTTCTGCAGGCTACATTTTTGTAGTGTGGAATAAATAAATAAACAAAGATTCGCCCAGCTGGGAAGCATCTACCTTGTACGGTTCACTGAAGAGGGAATAGCTCGTGTTAAACGCGCCATTGTCCTGCTGGGCCTCCTGATTTCTCCTTTCCCATTCTTTCCTTCGCAGCACGTTTCTATCTGGCTCATAGACACTGGAGTTAGAGAAAAAAAAAAAAAAGATAAATAGTTTTTTTAGAGTTAAAAATTAGAGGGCAACATATAAACCAGCATGCATTTAAAAGTTAAGAACTCTGTTTTGCAGACAGATGGCAAAAATAAGCACAAACATGAATCAGACGAATGCCAGTTCAAGTAGGCTGGGGAGGTTGAGGTCTCTGGGAATGCTGGTGCTTTCTGCACACAGAGAATAGATAATTAAATTCCTACAGAAAAATAAAAGAGAAATCACATGGCAGGATCTAGTCTGTACAGAACTTCTCTGCTTGCAATGTGACAAAGGAAATATCTAAGCAACTTTGACAAAGACTAAAAGTTCTCTTAAGGCAGATAGTAATTACAGCAGTGAGTAAATAGAAATTATGAACACATTCCCACTTATGACATATCCTCTGAGTGTTGTATGAAAATGCTCCTTTTTTTCACATGGATGTGTTTCTGTAGCGATTCTTTCATTAACTAGCTCCCTAAAGAGCTGTTAAAACTATATGCTGTAGTGGTTTCCACAGTTAGGTTGCTTCTTCTGATCTCTGCTTATCAGCTAAGTTGTGAAACTACTACTGAAACAATTCCTCTTTCTGATGGATTTGACACTACCACAACCACAGAACATGAATAAATGAATAGTGACACAACAGTGTATGTATGGCTAGTAGAGTGTAGCCAGAGAGAGAATAATAAATCACTGCATTACGCAACAGTATTAATTTTTAGAAATTAACAACTTTAGCTCCGATATAGACATTCAGAATAAAAATTAACTTTTTTATTTTCATAATTCCAGTTTAATACATGATAACATAAACCAGAGAATCCTTATTTTGAATTTCCACAGACCAACCTTTCAGGCTTGCACATTTCAGCTGATTATGTTTTATTCTCCTCACAAAGGAAGCCAATATGTCTAACAAAGTTAATGTGTTATTTCACGACAATGTAACAAGTATGCTGATTCCTATTTTGCTTAGCTCAGCTAATGTTTTTCTTCTGGCACTGTAAATCTGTAAAGTAGGAATATATATTAATGTCATGTAAGTGCACCATGTGTTAATAAGATAAACGTTGTCTTGCTAACCAGCTTCCCAGTTAGCAAAACATATGTTGCATTGGCTACCCACGTGATGCTACCTAGTATGCCTCAGGCAAGGCAGTCAAAAGGCCAACAGCTATCTGATTCTAATTCGAGACTTGAGAGAGCTGAAAATACACAGGATATGTTAGATGCTATTCGTATTTAAAAACAATGCCTCAACAGTCACTAAATGAACACAAAATCTTTTGCTTGCTTGTTGATGCTGGACTGCAGAGTACCCTTCTGATGGGCCTGAGGGCAGATGCCAGGGGCAAAGCATGGCTCTCAAACACAGGGGTTCATTGTGAAACACAGGGTTTCAGTGCAGCAGGTTGGAGACAGTGTCCAAACACCATCTTGTTTACAACCACTTACAGGTGGTTGAGGGTTTTTGGGTTTTTATCCCATATTTTTCATGAGCATTGCATGATATTCACACCAACATCCTCTCCTTGAAAAGCAGCATAATGAGGAGGCAATCGTAGGGGTGGAGTTTTGGGCATGGAAAATGCCTTCCTCCAAAAAGAAGGGAATGGTGAAGGCCTCTCTCTCTGGGCGTGAGATCACCTGCTGGACATGCTGCACATGCTGCTGAAACCAGAGGCAGAGCAGTTGTTGACCGCTGTGAGAGCAGAGGTCTTCAGTTACTATATCGTGCCATCGAGCCTACTCCCATCAGCTGAGTCAATTAACAACCTGTGTCTAAAGCAGACTTTCTGCCATGCTGAAGAGCTGTTGTTAGGTTGGGTTTTTCTGGAGTTTTAAGGGATCAGGTTATAACTTCATCCTCAGCTACCTGGCCCCATCCAGAATCTCTTGACTCTTTGAGATGCTCTGCATTTGTACTCTAGCCTGCAGCCAAACAGAGATGGGCAGCTTCCCTGAGATTAATTATAATACTACTGGTCTCTACCCAATTTCTAGGAAGTAAACAAGTGCAACATTCTTCACTAGGCCTCATACAAACTTAAAAATTCACTGATGTGATACTCCTAAAGTGGAAGAACATTTTTATCCCTTTATTGGATGGAGATATATTTGATGAAGACATACAAGTCATCAGGTCTCTGAACCCCCTTCTCAAATGAGTTCACTGCTGGCAATGCAATACACAACCTGCAGTAATTCAGAATGATTATGCAAATGTCAGAACCGTGTGACAATGCCTAATAGGCCATCTATAAGCAGTAAGTTAGGAAGAGCTACAAGTCAAGAGTTGTGTTCCTTTGGTAATACCAGATGGCAAAATGTCTAGCATTTGTGAGGCTGCTCCTTATTTGCATGAACATTGCAGCAATCACATTTCCTTGAACGTATGTCACCAAATGTATTTATTTGTTTTGGTTCAAGGAGAATACTGCCAACTGCTATAATTGTCTTTATTGCAAACACTTCATTTAATGGAAAATGATTCTTTTTAATAGATTTCTCCTTTATTTTTTTTAAATTTGCAATTTAAAACAATCCCAGAGGTACACGTACCTTTTAATTGTTTATGGTATGTCTCCTTTCAAGAGCTAAGCCACGAAGAACAAGCTCATGAAAACCTCATGACTTTTTCCTCATCGCAGCATGTGTACATATCTGAGTCATATATGCATATATACGTGTAGTATGCATGCTCAGTTTTGTAAGACTTGGAATCAAAGACCATGCAAACACTCATCTCTCAAAAGTCAGTGTCATTTGTATTTGTTTCATACAGGTCAAATTCCAAAAGGTTGAATTTAAATAGTTTTTAAATGGTACACTGTTATTTTTAAAATGCTGCATCTGTTTCAAATTCATGCTTAAAGGACATGAACCAGAACATGAGCAACAAGTCAAACACTTGCAAAAGTTATATATGAATAAAGGTTGTATTATATAAATTAAGTTACCTCAAATTTGGCACATTGCTTTTTTGATTTATCTCAGCCCTAAGATCTGCCAAGACACATACTGGATATACCAATGAATTGTGCCTAAGTGCCAGTGTCTCAGGCTCAAAGCACTTTCAGCACAACACCACCACCCCAGTCACAGCACCCCTACCTTCTCTGCTTCTTCCAGGATACTTGGAATAATTTCACTCCCAGATATTTGCCAGATCAGATTTCCAATGGATCGTTTAACATCTCAAGAGTAGGTATATTTAATGAATTTTGACCTGTTGTGATACCTTTTGGCAGATTACCTGGGCGGTCCCCAGTCTTTGGCCATGCACAAGGTGAGTGTGGCTCCCTGTGAGACCAGCCTGCAGAGGATAGCCCAGGGTGCTGGTTCCTGATGGGAGGGCGGTAGTGGCACCAGCCTCCCCACAGAAGCACCTGCAGCTTTCTTCATGCTACTCCTGCCATTGAAAGGAACCACTTCCTTTAGTCCTTAATTAGAAATAGACAGAGATGGCTCAGGGGACAGCCTAGGAGCAGAGCAATAATTTTACCTGAAAAACCTGGGGCTGGATTTAATCTCCTACAAAGCCCAAAGAGTTATGTTGTCTCAAGCTAGGCTGAAAGAAATCATATAAAAAGCCTAGAGTTTTAAGCATTGAAAAATTTCCTTTTCTTTCCTTTTTTTTTTTTCCTAAAGCACACTATTCCTGACTCAATTTGCCTCCCTCAGGTATCACTTTTTGGAGCAACTCAAATAAAAAGGTCTCATCTCCATGATGAACGAGGTGGTGACAGCGCACCAACATATCCTCCTGTCCTTCGGTTCAGGAACACCCAAATTTGCATTCAGAGGAAGATGTCCTTTTCCACAAACGAAGCACTGCACCTTCACAGAGGAATTACATGCCTTCGCAGGCGGATGGTGTGCATTAACGATGCTGCTTGACCTTTTCAGAAACCACAAAATTGCAGCATCACGAAGGGGAGATTCTGGAAGGGTACTGTTATTCTGTTACAAGATCACCATCCTCCTAACAGCTGGCATCTTTGAGGCTGTTAAAGACACAGGTAGGTAAATTGAGGGTAAGATTGCTTTCTTGGCATCAGTTTATTTTCTGGAAAAGGAAAGGGGCTGTGACCTAGCCAGCCCTACCAGCATGACAGAGGAAGGCGTTACCATGTGTATACAGAGATGTGGTTGCAGTTTCTGAACTTGTTATCATTGGCAGCAACCTGCAATCTTACCTTTGCCATTCCAGACCCTCCAATATAATTTTCCAGTCCAAAGACTTAGCTCATTATTCTCTGAATCGTGAGGGCCTTGCAACACCCACATACACACTCACCTTCCTTCTCCCTCCCCACGCACATAAATACTGCGATATAAATTTAGCAGGAGTAGCTTGTTTGTTTGCAGTTAATGTTTTACCCAGGAGGCTGATCTCCTTCACCTTGGCAGCTACCTGTGGCACTTAGCACAAAACATTCAGAACCTGAAGTCTAGACATATTAATTACAAAAGCAGAGCTGATGCTTCATGCTAACAGGCAACTATTTCTTAAAATGGCAAACCCACAGCTCCTGTGGGGTCCTGGCAGTCTTTTGCTAGGGAAGACCGAGTTCCCAGGGCCGAGCTTCATTCCCAGATTTTATCAACCCGCCCATTTGTTCTTAATCTGACCCTTCTTCTTCCATAATGAAATTAAAAAGCTCCATCAAAACATCATCAGACTACAACACCCACTCCTGGTGCCACAGGAGTGACACCATCCCCAAGCTGCCAGGTGCAGTCCAGTCCATATCAGTACAGTGTTGATCATGTTCCAAATAAAAAAAACCCCACCTCAGAAACACAACCCATACTGTAAGTGACTAAAAGATATGGGCATTTCAAGAATAAACCTAGACCTGAGAACAAGTTTTCTGCAAGGACACATATATCTTTGAAATTAAATTTTAGCACACGGCCATTTTTGAATTATGAACAAAGTTAGAACTGCTTCAAAGCCATGGAAAACAGGCAATATTTCAAGAAAATAAATTTTAAAATGGTTTACTGATTATTCTCAACATTTCCCCACAAATTTTAATCTGGCACACAAATCAATATACTAAATTTCAGGCTGAAGTGAGGACATTTTCTTAAATATTTAATAGTCTAATTCTCCCCTGAATTACTACATTTATGCCAAAGTAGCTAAATAGAGTAAGTCAAAGGAAAATCTTATACAACACCATAAAAAAGCAGTCCAACCCTGATGCAGGACAGTGATTATGAAACAATTCAGAATGAAAACAGGATTCTGAATTTTAATGTACCATCATTCTTGTATCTCTGCCATATTTTAAAACTCAAAAGGACAAGTCAGACTGAGACCCTGTAAAGGCAACAGCCCCAAACATTTTTAGAAAATAGTTTTAACTCTAATGATTTAATTACAACAATCGAGGTTATCTTGCTTGCTGAATTGCTGTGCTTAGCATAGTAGTGCTATCATTTAATGCCTATTTTCTATTTCACTGTCAATGTCCATGGTTTTTGCTGGCCAATTTCTAGGTACCAGTTCCATTTCCAGGTAAGTATAAATGGTATCTGTTTGGAAACTCATTGCTAATGGGGTATAGGGAACTCCCAAGATACAAAATCCTTACATTTTTGAGCATTAAATGTTTTCCCCAATGACATTTGAACTATCAATTAAATTATAACAAAGGGGCTGCCTTTGATGAACAAGTGGCATAATCAATAAAATACCTTCCTAGGTTGCAACTGGCTATTTTTAGACTTTTTATCTATCTTTAACAGCAGAAGTTAATTTGAGGATTTTTACAGTATTTTTTCCCATTTACAAACAGAAATGCCGTGGGGTAAAGCAATTACTCTGATTTACTGTTTTCACTTTGATTGAACATAAAGATGTAGCAGGGTCTCAAAAAAGCAGTAACTTAACAAACTGTGCTCCTATCCACAGACAGATAAAGTACCTATTTTGCTATTTCAAAGAGTTTACCTCCAGGCAGCAGCACAGAGCAAACATCAATCAATGACATGTGTCTAAGATGAGATTGATGTTTACTCTCACAGCTTTTCATCTTACATCCAATAAATTATTTTTCCTTCACCAAAGTGCCTGGTTAAATTTCATTTTTCACTTTGCAGTATCAGTTTTAAAACTTTAGCTTCCAGCAATTTTAAAGCTAGGATTCATAGATGCTTCAGCTTTTACAGCCTGTTTATGGTTTGTATTAGCCATGAAACACTACCGACCAAACATGAATATGATCAGGGGGAGCTGAGCTGGGGCAGCCGCTTGCACGGTGGCAGGTGCAGGCTGGAAGGTGTGAGATTACTTTAATTATCTGCCTGGAAATTCCAAGTCCAAAACAGGGAGCTGTACTTTCAGGGGCAGATATATCACATCCACCAAACAAATGAATACATACATATCATATCTGCAAAATCAGCATCGGGGCGTTCGGGTCTGGCCTTCTGAGGGTTAACACTGGGCAACTGGAAGGAACCAAGGAAAGGCTAATTGTGGATGCAGTTATTACCTTACAGGCACTCATACCTGACATTCACAAAATGTAAGTGCTTTGCAGGCAACCTGACTGAATTTTAAATATCGAAATGCTGAGAAAACCTAGGACTGCAGTTAGGACTGGGATCCAGGTTGTTGAGTCAGAGCATCACAATTGAGGAACATTAAAAAAAAATCCAATTCAGTTCAACACCTGCTTTTATAACAGTACCTCTTCCAACCTCGCTACAGATAAAACATGCACATTGTCTTCCCTCAGTGAAGTTTTGGTCAATGAGAGAAACCGAGACAAAATTCTAATTTATTTTTAGTTTCAGGAAAAATAACTTCATCATACGATGAACATACACCAGTCCAAACTTTACATTACACATAGATAATAAAAAATTCACCGTTCTGTATTAATAGGCAATCCTATTTTCAATACCTTATTATTTTCTTTTTATAACCCTAAACCTGCTAGCAAAAGTGCCTAAGATGGATGAAGACCTTAAAACAACACTGAGCCAATCTAGAAACAAAACTTCCAATTTTGCACTGCTCTAACAATATATTCTTTGAAAGTATATTCACAAGTGTAAAATTCACCACTGTTAATAATCTTATACCTGGAATTAGTGTTTCTTTTTCTTCACAATACAAAATTATATTTAAAACCTCCAGAAACTGAGTGAAGATCTTGGCTGCCAAGAAAAAGATACTGTAGATGTGACAAGGTTTTCCTTTTGTATCCTTATCCATATTTCCGAGGGGGAGATAAAAAAAAAATCAAGATGGAAGATTACAAACCTGGCAAACCACAATGATGCCCTTTTATTTAATTTTGTAAGTGTTACTTCTATGTTGTATTTTAAAAATACAACAGCCCATAGGACCACAGAATCACAGAAAGGTGTGGGTTGAAAGGAGCCTTAAAGATCATCTAGTTCCAACCCCCCTGCCATGGGCAGGGGCACCTTCCACTAGACCAGGTTGATCAAAACCCTATTCAAGTCCTTCTCCTCAGGGCTGCTCTCAACCGACGGGGACAATTTTTTTCTGCCTAACCTAACAGTGCTGAATTCCCTGGGCTGCTGCTACACAAGGCCTTACCTAACTTGACGATACCTGTAGCTGATCAGTTTCTTCTCACATTGCTTCCCTGCCAAAGATGTCAGACACAACGCTCCTTTGCCTGTTTCCCTCCACAATGATTTCTGCTGTCCACTCTATCCTTAGGCATGGGAAACTGTTCCGGCTATGAACTGCCACGCCTGTGCCCTTTTTTTCCCTCTCCTTTGCATTTCTTCTTTAGGCTCCTTATAGTCAAAATTAGTGAAAAATTACAACTTTTTTTTTTTGATTGGATCATCTCTGTAGAGAATGTGCATACATAGGTAAATTTTTCATACAGTCTTGGTCAGACTGAATGGTGCAATAAACTGAATTTATTCCTATCATTGCCTGATTTCCAGGGATGTTCTAAACTTTTAAAATGTAATGAAAAAATCCTGGCCTTTTAAAAATCTATTTGACATTTTGCAGTCAATGTTTAATACTTTATTTAAAATGTTTGTTGAATTTCCTTTTGATATGTTTGCTGAAAACTGGATTTCAGTCAATAAAGATTTTCGGTGTTAGTTTCAGTAATAAAAAAAATAAAACTCATATAAATTAACCTAATAAAAGTTCAAAAGTTTCCTGAAACTTAATAAAACCTAAATAAATTAAAAAGTGCCCTCAAAATTGAGAAAAAAAATGTTTTGCCTCTAGGTCTTTTTCAGAAAAAAATCTCTCCTTGCTCCCATTTTTTTTAAGCTATTTAAGTAGCCTATTCCTTCCAGGGGGCTCTGTACAGTGATCCATCCACCCACAGCTATTTGCAGGACTGCGAAGTACTCCAAGGTAAACTTCACATGGCACACACAAATTGAAAGCTCTGCAGCTGGTAGAAAAATTTCACCATGCAATTCACCCTGGCACGACCTGACTTAAAGCAGCAAAAGAAAGATTAGAATTACAGAATCAGAGAATCACAGAATCACTAAGGTTGGAAAAGACCTCCAAGATCAAGTCCAACCTTTGACCAAATACCACCACGCCAACCAAATCACAGCACTAAGTGCCACATCAAATGCTTTCTTGAACATTTGACTCCACCACCTCCCTGGAAACCGCTTTCCAATGCTTAACTGCCCTTTCAATGAAAAAATTCTTCCTGATGTCCAACCTGAACCTCCCCGGACACAGCTTGAGGAAAGTTCCTCTTGTTCTGTTCCTAGTTGTCCAGAAGAGCCTGACCCCCACCTGAATAGAACCAGGTGGTTGTAGAGAGTGATAAAGTCTCCCCTGAGCCTCCTTTTCTCCAGGCCAAACAACCCCAGCTCACTCCTTCATAGGACTTGTGCTCCAGAGCCTTTTCAAACTCCACTGCCCTTCTCTGGACATGCTGCAGCACCTCATTGTTTTTCTTGCACCGAGGGGCCCAAAACTGGACACAGCACTCAAGGTGAGGCCTCATCAGTGCTGAATACAGGGGGATAATCCCCACCCTGGTCCTGCTGGCCACATTATTGCTGACACAGGCCAGGATGCCATTGGCTTTCTTGGCCACCTGGGCACACGCTGGCTCATGTTCAGCAGCTGTTGACCAGCACCCCCAGGTCCTTTTCCATGGGGCAGCTTTCCAGGCACTCTGCCCCCAGCCTGTAGTGTTGGCTGGGGTTGTTGTGACCCAAGGGCAGGACCTGACACTTTGCCTCACTGAACATCACACAATTGGCCTCGACCCATTGATCCAGCCTGTCCAGATCCCTCTGCAGAGACTTCCTGCTCTCCCTTAACACTCCTTCCCAAGTTAGTGTCATTTGCAACTGACTGAGGGCGCACTCAATTCTCTCATCCAGATCACTGAGTAAGATATTAAACTGGGCTGGCCCCAAAACTGAGCCCTGGGGGACAGTACCTCAGCCTTTTCCTCATCCTTGGTTACAATGTCCCTCTCCCTCCACATCCAGTAAAGGATGGAGATTTTTCTCAGCAATCTTTTTTTTGTTAATGTACTTACAAAAACATGTTTTATTATCTTTCACAGCGGTGACCAGATTGAATTCTAGCAGAGCTTTCGCCTTTCTAATTTTCTCTCTACATGACCTAAAGACATCCTTGTACTCTTCTTGAGTTGCCTGCCCCTTCTTCCAAAGGTCATACTCTCATTCTTTTCCTGAGCTCCAGCAGAAGCTCCCTATTCAGACAGGCCAGTCTTCTTATCTGCCAGCTTGTCTTTCAGCACATTGGGATGGCCTGCTTCTATGCCTTTAAGATTTTCTTCTTAATGTATGCCCAGACTTCCTTTGTTTTTAAGGGCAGTTTCCCAAGCGACTCTCTGAATAGTGTCCTGAACAGGCTGAAGTCTGTCCTCAGAAAGTCCAAGGCAGAGGTTTTGTTGACCCCCTTTCTTACTTCACCAAGAACTGAAAACAGTATAATTTTGTGTTTGCTATGCCCAAGATGGCTTCTGATCAGCACATCTCCCACCAGCCCTTCTCTGTTCATGAACAGCACATCATCAGTGAACAGAGGGGCACTGCCCCTGGTGGCCTTTCTTACCAGCTATGTCAGGAAGTTAACTTCTACACACTCCAGGAACCTTCTAGACTGCCTCCTCTCTGCTGTGTTGACTTTCCAGCAGACATCCTGTAGGTTAAAGTCTCCCCAAGAACATGGGCTAGAGATCATGACGTATCAGCCAGTCACTCATAGAAGCTTTCATCTGCCTCTTCATCCTGGCTAGGTGGTCTGTAACAGACTCCCACCAGAATGTCTGCCTTGTTAGCCTTCCCCCTTTTCTCACCCACAGGTACTCAACCTTATCATCACTATTCTTGAGTTCCCTACAGGAAAAGCACTCCCTAATGTACAGAGCCACCCCACCGCCTCTCCTGCCTGTCCCTTCCGAAGTGCCTATAGCCATCCACTGCAGCACTCCAGCCATGCGAGTCATCCCACCACGTTTCCGTGACAGAGACTGCGTCCCAGTTTTCCTGATGCACGATAGCTTCCAGCTCCTCTGGTTTGCTCCCCGTACTGCTGCACTGGTGCAGGTGCACTTCAGCTGGGCTGTCGATTTCACAGCAACCCTGGCATGCCGCCACTAGGCTCATCTCTATCGAGCCTGGTTTTATCCCCCTCCCAACTTCAAACCTAGTTTAAACCATTAAGCCAGATCTAAGAGCACTTTACCAGTACAGAGGTAATAGCATGTATATTAGAAAACATTCTTGGCATACAAGCAAAAGGAGCAAAACTTCACAGACTTTCATGGATGACAAAGATGAGTAGTTTTAAGTTGTTAAACGATTTTGGTGCACAGAATCCCTATGAAACATGAGTGAAAGACACACAGATTCAGCACCTAAATGGACAGATTCTGAAAACTCTTGCCTTTATTTATGTTCTGGTTTTAGATCAACATCCAAAATTATCTGATGTCCAAAGGGTACCAAAATACAGTCCTGAAATACAGGACACAGGATTGTAGCCTTACACAGTATTATTTTTCCACAGAAAGCCAAAGCACAGTATTTCATTATGAATGTGTCAGCTGTTAATAACCATCAAATCTATGACTCATGAAAACGTCTATACATGTTTTATTAACAAAGCAACATTTCCAATTTACTTTTACCACAATGGATAATGACTGAAGGTTCATCAGGGTTAATCAAGAAAATGATGTAAATTTTATACTGCATTATGTTTCACTTGGCTTAAAATGGATCTTGAGCGACAATCTTTTTTATGTGTTTAATCATGATTTACAGCATTATGGAAACCACACAACAGCCCCACTGTGAAAAAAAAAGTTATTAACAAGTCAGTGCATAAGTCATCAGATTTTATATATTCACAGAAAATCACTTCTTGGGATCTTCAGCAGAGAGGCACTGAGTTTGCTTTCTGTAAAAATAGAATCGATATGTTTTGAGATGCCTTGTTTTAATTTATCTTTCCTTCAGATTTTATAGATAGATGGAGATCTTATTATAGCATTTCATTTATTGCAAAGAAACCATCAGTACATACAGGTAAGGCAGAACTAAATTTTAAACAGATCTGTGCTAGCATATCCACATGATAAAAATAAATTTGGATGATATTTCTGGATGATGTTAATAACTGTACATGCAGATAAAGCAATCAAAGAAGTTAAACCCTATGCTAATCATAGAGATTAAAAAAAAAATCAACCTCTTTAAATGCCCAAACAATAAATCCACTAAAATCTGTACTTTTGCTTATATGAACACACAAATGTAGCTCACTATAAGAAGAAACTGTGATTGTTTTTAGCAATCATTTGCTTGTATCAGAGTCTGTAAGCATAAAATCTAATTATGGGAATTATGAAATTTCATCTTCATTCTGCTCAGCTGAAAAAAATTCAACAGAAAATGGAATGAGATATCTATATTTATATATAAATATAAATATATATATATAAACTTATATCTAAATCCATCTCTCTAGCACCTATGTAGGCAGCTTGCTTTCACATAACTAAAAGGACCACTGTAATAAATCTGGGTTCAAGAACCTAAGTAAGTTGTGGCTTATATATAACTTTAAGACAACAACAGTGAAAAAAAATCCTTATATAGAGGATGTTTCACTCTCCTTCCACAAGACTCTAGTAGTAGCCAAACATATCGCACTGTGCCACAAAGCTAACCAGCTTCTCTAAAAAACAATGTACACGTTTAAACTAAGAAGAATGCAAATGCCTTCCCAGTTCTTTCTTGTGAAAATGGACAATGTAAACTGGACCTGAGGTTTATGCTTTACCAAATAATAGTATCACCACATATCCTTGGAACCTGCCTAAGAAAACTGCCTGGTACACAAACCATATGACTTTTTTAGTATCTTATTCATTATATCCTGCGTGTTCTGTTGCAGCTCTGTCATATTTTGACACATTAGCCCCAAGGGATACGCAATCAAAATTAGGAAGAGAAGTTAGTCAAAACCAGCATACCCATGAATAAAAGAATAATTTATGTCCATACCTGAATAAAGATGCATGTTAAAATGATGAAAAAGTTTAAACTTTTACGCCCTGTGACTGGTGTAATTCATGTAGGCTTCTTACACATGCTAGTCCCAATTCAGACTACAAAGATGACTGACTGTATCACATAAGTCATGCTTACCTTCAGAGCTGCACAGAGAAGCATCCATGTGCTTCCCACCTTAAGTAACATGCAATGGAAAGTGAGGTATTTTTATCTCTCATTATAGAAAAAAAACCCCAGCATATGAATCACAATTTTTGGTTTGTGCCTCCCTTAATACTCTGCTTCTGCTTAAGAAGAATGGTGGCGATATGGCCATGCCACAAATCCAAACCAAAACTTAATATGTCAGAAATACAAAAGCCTAAACGTAATATAAGTGCAAAAAAACCTCCTATATTTTGACTTGCAGAAACAGCATGACTGTTCAAGTGCCTCACTTTCAAGTAGGTTAAAATGCATTTAAGTATTTCAAAATCTGAAGGAAATGACATAAAAATGACAAAACATCACCCAGAAGCTTCAATGGTTGTGATAGATGCAGAAGCCACTCCAGAGATGCCCGTGCAGGGACGGTGCCAGAGGCAGATGCTGTCTGTTGGGGGGATCAGCCTGGTTCCAGGCCAAAGCAGGGAAGCCAGTGACCTGATGAAGTTGGATACATTGTTCCCTCACTGTCTAACAGCTGCTTTGCCCTGACTATTTTTTCTCAGCAAATTTTACCTGTAGCAAGAATAACAAAAGCTAGTAAGAGAAATGTTTTATTTTTACTGCATACTCTGTTTGAAGCCTGAGTTAATAAATGTATATTTGTGTCACAGTAAATTATAAGGATATTATTTACCTGTACAGTGTGAGGTGCAAAATTATTCAGTGTTTCATTTTGAAAGCGTTAAGAGGTATCTAAATTCTATATGTAGTTGCAAAACCACGAGGAAGGATCTAAATTGTATGTATTATTCTAAAAACATGTATTTGGGAGATGTCTGTAACATTTCTATTTGAATCTTCCATAGCAAAGATCCCTTTTTATTGTATTAGGAAGCTTAGAAATCTTTGGGTCATTTTTTCTACAAATCTTTTAAATGTTTCAAAACATTTTACTTCAATTTGACCTTCTATCACTACAGTGTTCAAGAATATCAAATCTGTGTGACCTATCAATAAGCCCACTGAAGCTGGTTTCATGGGAACAACTCAGGACTGAAATAATTCTCTGACAGGTGATGTATTAAAAAAAGGGCCAGAATTTATTTCTTGTCCTGTTTCACTACGATAATAGAATATAACCAAAAGGAGTTAAAGAAAACCAAGAAACAAGGCTGAAGGAAATTGTCCTGATTTTCCACTTCAGAAAAGCCAACAAAATCCTGATGCCTAAGATAGGACATTTGCAATGTTAAAAAAAAAAAAAAAACAACAAAAACATACAGGAGGAACCCATCCTCCCTCTTTGTATTGGCAGACTATCAACCCATGATCCCACACTTCTCTGGGGATGGGACAGGGCTGAAATAGAAAGGACTCTGAAAACAAGGCAAGCTCTGCCCTGATTCCTAACCAGTTTCAGTCTACTCAAACTCATGTTCACCATGCTAAAAATCCAGCACTTAGAAGAAGGCTAAGCATGCAGTTTGGATTTAGCTGCACACATGCTCTCAGGCTCTCTAGTCTTAGAAGTGATGACATTCAAAACCCTTGCAGTAGATACCCAAATTCTTTTCAAGAAATAACATTTGAACCACATGGAAGGTGTTTAACATTTTAAAGACACTGGTAGGGTGACTCTGGTCTCTCTAATAGAACAATTTTTTCCCCACTAAAAGCCAGCACGTCTGCATGTCGGAGAGGTGACATTCCTGGAGTGGGCTGTAACACAAGTGAACAGTGGCAGTACTCCTCAGTGTTACTTGCTTGCAGAAACCTGGAGCAGCACTGAACAGAAAGATGAGAGACCTGCTTGCTGTTCCTTCCTAACCCTGACAGATGGGCCCACAGCGAGGAGGGGTGAGAGTGAGAGAGAGCACAAAACTAGACCAGCACCAGTGAACTTGATTTTTATTTGAAACCAAACAAACCAATTCACAATTGGTAACTGGAATATCCCAGTGCAAAAAATAAACAGAAGCTGTTATTAACAAGAGAATATTTTGTTGCTAACATGCCACCTGAAGAAAACTGCTACTACATTTACCCTTCCTTAATATTTCCTAAGCAGCAATGCTGACAGAGTTTCTCAGTGACAAAGGGAATGGCAGAGAATTACTTCCTTCTAGGTTATGGAAAGCCAAAAACTTACGATATTCCATTTGGGTGGTTTTCGAATACAAGTGAAAGAAAATAAGCTCAGTGAATTTGTTCAGGTTTATATTTGGGGTTGTTTTTTTGAAAAAACTGCGAGATAACTCTAATACCAACGCTTCTATTTTCCTGTGAACCAAGACAGTATCTTAGTAACTCTGTAAAGATTTCTGAGTTTTTTACATGGTTCTAGAGAACATTTTGCTGTTCCTGATGTGTTCCACTAAATTAAAAATAATTTAATAGCTGGGAAGACCTAAGTATCAAGCTGAAGGTAATATCAGTTAAAGCTAAGATAACAAATTTCATGTGCAATGTGCCCTAGGGTGACCCTGCTTGAGCAGGAAGGCCAGACGAGATGACCCACTGTGGTCCCTTCCAACCTCACCCATTCTGGGATTCTGTGATTCACCCTAAACTGACCCGTAGTTGGGCACTGAGAAAATCACACACTGGCCTGAGGACCTCTGCTGTAGGAAAGATGTGATGTAGCCCAGAAAAGAGGTGACATAAAGGAGTGAGGTATAAAAAAGGACAAATTGAGCTTGTCTGGTTCAGAAAAGAGAAGACTGGGAGACACGTGATAATGATCTACCCACCTATAAAAACTTGTTGCAGAGCAGACAATGATGAATTGTGTTCTCTGTCTGTTAAGTCACGCAACTTAATTTGCAGAAGAGGAGATTTAGATATGATTTCAGAAACGCTATCTAACTTTAAAAGGAAGGGCAGGAAGAGGCTGGCTATCAACTCCACAGCCTCCTTGGCTTCTTTATCTCAGTTTTCCTCACGACCCTGTCCTCACCAGCAGACAGTTATTGTTAAGATTGTTCCTTTTCAGACAGCTTTAAAACACAAAATAAAAAAGAATAGGAAGTCTTTATCCACTGAACAACACAACACCCTATCTTCCTTCCAGATGAGCAAAACTGCCCCCTTACATTATTACAGGGATGCTCCTCCTTCATAAATACCTGCCTGTTATCACTTACCAAAGTAAGACTTGTTCTCCCCAACAATGAAGACACTTTTCTGGGAGGAACATACATCAAAAAGATTCTTTCTGGAGTAGGGACCTACCTATAGAAGTCCCTATATGGCTACTCCACAATCTTAAGGGACTCTTAGGTGCTATAAAATTTAGATTCTCACCTGTCAGGCTGGCCTAGGTGCACTTCTCCTGACTTAGAGCCAGGGGGGGAAATAAAGGTCCTGTGCAGCCCAGCATTTGTAATATTTTTTATTTGGAATAAAATTTTTATTTAATATATGGGCTAAAGGACAGAGACATTTTTCTTCTTTCATTTACTGAATTCAGAAACTGATCTGTAAGATGTGAGAGAAGGAACATCTTTTCCACTACCTCCAAATCAACCATGCTTAGCTGCTAGAGAGACACGCAAGGCATGCAAAAGGTGACATGCAAAAACCAAGAGGTTTTCTAAAATATCTTCATTACAAAGAACTTAAAATTATCTCTGACACTAAGAATTCCAGAAGGGGCTCTACTCAGGGCAGCTTATATTTGCTGTTAGAAATTCACTTTTCATCCCTAAAACTCTCTGGTGCACAAAAATCTGAATCCCATTTTACAACAACAGGAAAGGCAAGGGACAAGCAAGATGATTTTGTAACCAAACTCAAACTCCTGACATGTTAAATATGCCCAACAGTCCACATGTAAGGCCAAACACTAAGCACCAGCCATTCAGAACCAACTCAGGAAGATTCTCATCAGTGTGGGCTTTGGGAATATCCACGAAATGTGACAGAAAATCATGGCTGGCAAGAAGCTAACTGCCTCAAAAGCTGAGTCCCAGAGCTTAAGTTCACTGTAGACTGTACACTAGAAGGACTGCTTCTTCACTTTCCCTCAGGATTTGCAACTGTGAGGTAAATACAGTCTAACAAATTCACTTTGGGAATAAGAAGTCATGATATTTGAATTCGCCTACCATGTGTTGTAATTTATGACACACCAAGAAGACATTATAAAACAAAGTAAATTAAACAATGATTTCCTATTGATAGGCAAGCTGAAAAAAATTGCCCCTAATCCCACCAGAAAACTATTTTTCTACTGTTACAAGTTTAGCAAAAAAAAAAATCAAGAAAGAAAAGAACAAGTTGTCTGTATGGTGCAGATATATTATATTCTATTTTGGGATCTGATTAGACATTTTCTATAATGTGAAAATATGGCATGTTTTGTCACAAATTAAAGTAAAGCCTTCTTCTGGATATTTTTGCTTACCTATTCATGGCATTCTATTACGTCCATCATAAAAAGAAAATACTGTTGGTGATATTTTCTTGCAGAGACAGACATCAATGCTAAGCACTTAGCAGTATGTTATGTTTTCTTGAAGATGCACTTGGGGGAATCAAAGTATTTTATTGCACAATAGATATTATTCTGTTTGTACTCGCATTTCTCCAAACTTAAACCATTTGCAGTGTTTTATTTCAGAGCATACATAACCATGAACACTGACTGGGGTGATATTGTTAAGTATTCAAACAATTCCTGCACATCACTTACAAAAAAAATACCTTTGGGTAAATATCTTTGCCTTCTCTTTTTCTTTGCCTTTCCTTTGACAGTGCCCTTATAGGACATATTCTTGGAAAAAATGAACCACATTTTCTCCATTTACTGCTTAACAAAAAAAAAAAAAAAGAAAAAATGTTATAAGCTATAAATAAAACCATCTAATATTTGTATTGCACTAATTTGTCAGGGGTTGAATAAATGTTAATTATACAGCTTTTTAAAAATCAGGCTTGTTAATGTCATTTTTAATTTAGAATGTTACACTGTAAATGTTTTCCATTGTGTTAATTTACACCTGTTATTACATCCTTCATTATTAGGTTTGCACTGGAACAGCCACTTTGTGCCACTGAAATTTGCTTAAAACAGCAGAAACAATTACTAATTAGAAGGGCATGTTTACTTTAATTATACTTATTTCCTAGTCTACTTTTATACGTAGCACACTATGAAAGTGTATGATTCAATTAGCCAAACCCATTTATCTTAGGCAATTCCTCAAATGAGTATTGCTTAGAAAGACAGCAAATTCTTTCAGCACTACTTTGCCTCATAAATTTCATATGTGACACTAATAAATACATATGGTGACTGAGTATCACTTTCTATGTGACCTCACTGCTTTCTCAGATTTTTGCTAATGTGTCTTCAGTAATTGCAGATTACCAGAATGACATTCTGTTTAAACAACAAGCACAACTGTTTTAATCAAAGATCTTAAACCACTGACATGTTCAACCATCTTTAGCTTTTAAAAACTCGGAATCAATAGAAGATAAGCCCTCAGCTCATTCAGTTATCCGCACACTGTGAAACTACTACCGATACTCATCCACTGATATCTAGAGTTACTCTTATGTATTACCAAGTGCTTTATAAATTTGCAAATCGAGTGCAACTTAAACTTCTTGGGAACAAAAAGTTAATGTCTTTAGCCTTTACAAATATGACTCTTTGAGCTTTTCCAGTGAAAGTTGTATTATCTATGTACTCACACAGATTAAAAAGGAGGAGAGTCATAAAAATTCTTTACAAATTACTTCTCTGAAGCTCATTCCTAGCATTACGTTTTAAACCTGAAGCAAGGATTAAAAAAGAGTTGTGTTTCTAACTGATAGTTGCTGCTCCTATTCTATGCAAATGATATTGGCAGGTAGTACAACATACTGTTGCTTTCAAATAACGTTATTTCAGTACTTACAACAAAATTCAGTACTCTGAAAAATAAAACTGCAGATAAAATTGTACAAACTGGGGGGGAAGCCTCAATGAGTTCCACGTGGCAAGGTGCTCTGCTTCATTCAGCCATCAAGGTTAACATTTTTACTGTCCCACTGTCACTCCATGGGCACAGAAGCCATACAGCAGTCAAAGGGTGCAGCTGCTGAGCTGATGCTGTCAAAGCGGCTATAGCTCCCCAAACAGGGGCAGTGGCTGCCTGTGGAATGATGTGCAACAGCAATGCTACCTATAATGATCAAATACATTAATCTAGATCATCATGTTTTGAACTGCTTGGGCTTCATTTTACACCTCCCTTACAAAGGACATTTGTTCCTAGTTAAATTTCTCTTTCACATACAATGCATAAAAAAAATGATGAAAATCGAAACTTCTAATAAGAATTAAGCCATTATCTTGTGTGGCCAAAGATCACAGACCTCCCTTCTCCTAACCCACTGCAACACAGAAAAGAAAACAGTGTATAAATAGAAAGCCTGATTAATTCAGAAAAAGCTGCTATTAAAAAGTCAGCACTTTAAAAAAGCTAACAGAGACATATCTCAGCTGAGGCAATTATTTTGCAGGTTAAGAGGAGAGAGATACTGCCGCAATTGAAGATTCATCTTCACAGGGGTTCTCAGGAAAGTCAACGCAAATCAGCTGAGGGAATAAAGTCAGTTCCCAGTCAGATGAACATACATTATGGCAGCTTATCCTTCTGCCAAGAGGAAAAGGGATCAACTGCACTGATGTAAAATCACTTTGAGGATAGACCAAGCATGTTCATGCAAGGTTTTAACACACTTTAATGTACACAAGCTTACTTCAAGTATTTAGTGCATCCTCTGCTCCGGTGTCACCTTTATCCACCCCATGTGGTCACTGGTAGCAAAGGCGGACTTAATGGACCCCATCTCTGACCTTACACTAATAGCATCTTCTCTTTTATTTACATAGGGGGCACGGGGATGGGAGGTTATACAGAGTGCACTGGAAATTTCTAATAGCTAACTATCTTTAATAATGAAGTGTAAGATAACAAACCTAGTCTGAGTCACAACTAATTAAAATAAATGGGAATTGAAAATGAATGTAATTAGTAAAGATTTCTGATCGGTGTTTTTGTTACAATTTTAGTGATTAAAATGGAGAAATCCATGTTTTGTAACATAATCAAGCCAGTACACAAGCAACTTCTGGCCTCTCCTCAAGTGTCATGGTTTTGATTACCTCCACTTTCAGAAAATCTGGATTACTATAGATACCAGGGACTTTTCTGAAGAAGAAACTGATGAGATGGACTTAGTTACCTTTGCTGGGACACTGTCAAGAAAAGATAACCACGGTATGCTATTGCAACAGCAGGGAAGAGGCACGAGCAGTTAAAACTGAAATGAAGGTGGTAGTGTTATTTTGTTGAAGTCAGAAATACATGTACCTGTGTGGTACATATGGTTGTAAGGAATCTGAGTTCTAAAGGGGTAGGATATATACATGCAAAGCAGGTACGTGCCTTTTGAAAAGAGGGCTGTAGTTGTTATATTAAGCAGACATCAGAAGAATATAAGTTTATAAGAGAAATATATTGATTCACTCTAATGTTTTCCCACTGACATATACCTTCTTGTAACCATGGGCTGGCTCTTTTCAGGCTTGTTCAATATGCATCCTCCAACCCCCAAAAGGGGTTTTCTTATCTGCAACAATTGACTAAAAGCAAAGATGTATGTTTTTCCGACCAACTATTCACCTTAATCTAATTCTTTTTGCTCCACCACAGCCTATTTTGACACAAAAAAAACCCATAGAGAAGCCTGATATTTTCTTCAGTGCTTGCAATGCTGACCCACCTCAGAGCTTTTTGATTACTTTTAGCCCACATCCACCAGGTAATAAGCTCATTGAGTATGAAGGAGCACATCAGCCTCAGCTCTGCCAGGCCAGGGGAGCACTCTGCCTTGCTGGTACAGCTGGGAACCAGTTGGGTATGGAACACAGCATTTACTCTCTTCTTGTCCTTCTCCTCTCGCCCCTCAAACAAAGATTGAGACATGACAGCCTTTTCCAAAAGAATAAGGGGGTGATATGCATCCAGTGGAAACCCACCAGTGCAAACAGACAGATAACCCAGGACACAAGTCGTATGTTCTTTATTACTCCTAGTAGAAAGTAACGCTATTTTAACCCAATGTCCCAGACACAGAGAGCAAAGGGAAAATGCATCCATCCTTAATTCAGGGCTGATGGATAAGCAACAACTCCATTAAGCCATGCCTGTGATCTGACACTATCTAAAAGGCAAGGCTGCTTCCCAGGGAGCCTGTCTGGTGCCCACTCCTGCGGCTGTTGTGCAAAAGGCTTCAATTAGTACTGACCTCAGCATGGAATATTTCTCCCTGGGCGAGAAAGGAAGTATCACAGACTCAGTGCACTTCTCTCTGAGACTGGGGTGAAACTGTGCCATGGAGGATTCACCTTCCCCAGACCCACTTGGAGTATATCACGGAGCAGCACTGTAATACAAACTAAAACAAAGAAACCAATTTCTTGACTATTTGCAATGCAGGGAGCTGCACAGGAGTGTGTGCCCAGGCAGGCTCCCCTCTGCAGGCTTGCCAGCTACCCTGAGGCAATGCTGCTTCCTACACATGCTCACACACACACACCTACTCACACATAGGCAGCTGCATGTTATGTACAACACGGGGGAAAAAATACAGCAACTGGAAGTTACAAGAGACTGAAAGATATACTCAGGTTTCATGTGGATCCTGAAAACCAAAGGAAATTGCAAGGAAAAAAAAAGGCAGGGAGGGAGTATCTGAAAAGTGGCTGGAATCAAAAAATCCCTACACAAACTCTTTTTTTTACTAAAGCTGTTAAATTACCTTCTAAAGAGCTAACACTTCAAACACATAGACCTGAGTGCTATTGTAGAGATAAAGAACCTACTGAAACACATCATTCAGGCTACCCAGTCCAGTAGAGTTAAGATCACCTTCATTCCTGATTCACGCAACCTGCCCCCCCCCCCCCCCAAACAAAACCAGATTCTTGCACACAGTTGGAGGTCACTTTACAACAGATAGATATATGTACCCATCTTAAAACCATTAATAAATCTCTTTTTACCAAGAGAGTCTGGCTAGATGGAAAACTAGGCAAGCATGGTAGAATCAAATGATTAATAAAGCAAGAATTCATCCGAATCAAAGGTAAAGCAAGCAAAAATGACAAGCAGAAGGAGAAAGCATCTTAAAAAAATTACAAGAGAGCTAGTTTTGGATTTAAAGGCAACACCAAGCCTGCCAACTTCTCAAAGAGACTGCCAAGAAGCCAGATGCCATAACTGGAAGGATATTATCCAGAGTTTTACATCTGAGTCTCATGAGTGCCTTTGAAAAAGGACAAAAAAGGGATGCTGGCAAGAGTTCAACTGTTTAATTTCTATCCCCACCCTAAATATTTATTTAAAAGTCAAATTGAAACCATTGCAAAAATTAAAGACAGGATGAGTAAATACAATGTTAAGTATTTACAATGACCCACAAGGGCAAACTAGCCCTACTAGAGTACTGGAAAAATCCCTGGGAACACAAATTAAAAAGGTCATCCCAAATTCGCTGTTTGAGCTGGGCTTCAGAGAGCACTTGGAGTCCCTGAGGAAAGGCTTGTGATGACTGAGTTTATAAAAGTGGTGCCTGCCCTGCAGCCAGGGTGGGAACAGGAGGACTCTGCCCAGCTTCTCTCCCACCACGCAGAGTGGACACAGGGCTGACCCCCATCAGGCGATGAGTTGCACCTATCTGTGCGCCAGTACAAGAAAGCTGAGCTGCACAGGGGCTGGCACAGGGTGCCCAGCAAGAACAATGCCTTTGTTTTGGCCATGCTGGAGGCGTGTTTGATCGTATCAGGGAGGAGATGCTGACCACCCCTGACACAGACCACCAGAACAGTTTAGATGGTCTGCAGCTTTCTCAGTTCTCATACCCAAAGAAGCCAATGCAATGAGGCAGGCAAGCAGCCTGCCAGTAATAAGGTGCAAAAAAACCCCCACAAGGAACTGAACAGTATCTAATCAGTGAACAGACCAAAGGCTGACTACATCTGCTCTGCAGCAATGTCCACCAAAGTGTAAGGCAGCACTGATGAATTGGATCCAGCCCCTCTAATAAGAAAGAAAGTGATCCTATTTGGAATTTTAGGGCGAGTGAAAGAACATTTACACAGGGCTCTATAGAACCTGAAAGCTCAAACTCTGATTTTACTTCATGTAGCCCCCATTTTGTGAGCACATAAACACACACATTTAAAATACTTGAATAATTCCATTTAAATCACTGCAACTCCTCCTGTGCATCAAGTTAAACATTTGCACAGGGTCCATTTAGGTCACAGCCTTGTGCTGTTTATGCATAAAAAAAAATTTGGTACCACATTGATTTGTATATCCTGCCATTGCTTGGCACTGAGCATTTGTATCCCTTGACGTTAACTGGCATCTGTCAAGTACTCTCCTATAAAAAAGTTATTCAGTTGCACACATTTGTAATATGCAACTACATATATTTCTCGGGTAAAGAAGAGGCAGTTATTTTGAATTCTGCCATAAAATACAGCATCAGTGTAAACTATGAACTGCAGAACACAAAAAAATGTAATGACTTTTTCAAATACCGGCCAAGTAAGCAGTATTTTATGAGACAAGAAACAAATGTTCAAGTCAAAACTGCAAATAGAAGTGACCATGCCTGCACCGGACTTGAAGGAGCACAAGATCCACCTCCAATACTCTGACAGGTTAACGTCCCATCTTTTTAAACATGCTGTCTCTGTCTCTCCTTCTGGACTTTTTACAAGCTCATTAGGATTCAGTATGGCTTTTGAGGTTTATTTTTTTAAGAAAACACCAGGTAGTGTGCAAAACAATAAATGAATTACTGAATTTACCTAAATCCTCCTTTAAGCTAGTTCAAGTCCTGTTGATAGTGTGCACACACCACTTTGCATTTACCATGAGGCTCCTCAATTAGTTCATAGCCAAGTTAACCTTCTATCTCCCAGCAAATATAACTCATGCTCATTTTATACAACGCAGCATTCTGCTGGCTATTATCCATCATTTACAAGTGTTATTTGTCTATAAAAATGACACTAAAAAGTTGAAAAATGATTCTGCTCTGCCTGCTCCTGGATGTGTTTTAACGAATGATACCAATGCAAAAGGCTCTAAGTCATGTAAGAAGCAATTAGTCAAGGAAGCCATAAATATTTTTTAAAAAGGATATAAATGATTGCTTGCCAGATAGTAAAAGCTCTAAAGGTTGCTACATAATAAAAGACTGAACCTACACATACGTATCTGAGTAACTTTACCCTTGTGTGCAATCCCATTAGGATGAAGAAGGTTACTCAAGCAAGTAACATTATCCAGGTGACTGTTTGTCCTAAAATAGTTAAAAAAGTGCTCCTCATTATTTATCGTTAATGAAGTTAATCAAATTCAGTGGTACTTACTCATGCATGCATTAAATAGAAACCCGAACATGACATGCATATTTATGGAACAGAGATTGAAAGATCATTATCTGTAGGGAAGAAAATCCAGCAAAGAAAAGGATGCGTAAAATGTGTCTGTTATCTTATTAGAACATAAACTGTTTTGCTTTAAACATAAATATTTATTTTAATTAATTCAATTAACCTAAATATTAGCTTCCACACATGACAGCTATAGCTAATGTATTAATTTCATGATTTCTGATGGCCACAGCCATAGCTACCATCAGCCAACTCGTCTAATTCCATGGAAGTCAATGTAGGTCTACCAATTTATACCCCTGCGTGTCTGGCCTGTAACTCCCCACTAAGTGAACTGAAATATAATATACTGCATGTCACCAGAAACACAAAAGGAAAAAAATACCCCAACTGTTTTTTTTATTTTGCAGTTCACAAATAAGGTGAGCATTCCCCACTTTCATTGCAAAATTCTGAAATTGCAACTAAGGGTTTTTTTTATTTTTAAATTTAGATACCTGTAAACAGGTTTAGAGGCCAGACAGATGGGCTTGGCAATTCCAGAGAGAGAAAGAAGGATGAAAAAACTTTAAAAGTGCAATTATTAAATATTCATGCCACTGGCATTTTGTATCTTCAGTGAAGTTCTTGCTCTATATATGGAATGAAACCTATGGTTAAGCACATGAATCTACCAGCTATCAGTTTGGAAAGAGTTCATTATAATGTGAAAGGGAAAAAACTCTGGGTTACTAAATATACATTAAAATATATGGAGAAAATAGGGGAAGAAGACATATTTCTGTGTGTTCCTTGGCCTTTAAAAAATGACAGATCAATTTTCTTTTAAAAACAATCTTATTGTTCAAACACCTGAAGAAAAAACAGCACATTACCTTCGATCATATTTTCAACTTCTAAGGTGATTTTATTAACTCCTTTTTATTGCACAGTTTAAATATTCTAATTGGCACACAGCACACTTTCTGTCACTAGATATCCATTAGTCTTTAATGGGTTTGAAATGGTCTACAGTATTACAGGGCTGGCAGAGCTACTGCAGTCCCATTTACAATGATGCAAGGTAAGTGGGGCATAAAAACACAATGGTTCATGCCACTGCAAGCATAAAAAAAGTGCGCTTCCTCCAGTTCCTCCAGTGCGTATCATTATGATGGCTTTGCACAGGCAAGGGCCAGGCTCCACAAGTGCTGATGACCAAAACAAGGTCTACAGGAGCGTGCAGGTGGCAGGAGAGGAGAGTAGCAGGTCTGTAGAGCAACACATCTGCTGCCCAGTGTGTGTGCTGGGGCTTCCTTCCACTCCATGAGCGGCATGCCCAGCACAGCTGCTGCCCATATGGAACGCTCACCCAACACACTGGGACTGCCCTCCCTGCAGAGAGCGCAGCCTCGGCACACACCCACCCCGGAGGTGACCTGCCAGCCCAGCACCCTGGGCACAGCACATCAGCCAGGAATAAATGGAAAGTCAAGAACTCCCAGCAGGGAAGGAAGCTCAGTCACCTCCTTCCATACCCCCCAAGTCACAGATAGAGAGTGTTTATGTGACTGATACAAGAATGATGATATACTTATGCCCACTGCCGCAAACCTTGTTTAGAAAGGTGGTTCTTTTCCATGAAAACTGCCCCTGAAATGCCATCAAGGCCATCTGGATCACTTATGGGGACCCAAATTCCGAGGAAAACAAGAAGTTTATCAGTGTGAGAAACATGAAAGGAAGACAGATAGTCTGATACACCTATTCAAGGAAAAATGAGAACTGGGCAGCTCTGTTACTGTGAATGAGAAAACCCCTCCCACTGACTCACTGTAGCTGTGTAAACAAAAAGAAAAAGAAAATCTGAGTTCCATATGATAATTTTAAATTTAATTCATCTCCCTGTGAGAGGTTTAAAACATCCCATGTTTTATGATGCTTACAGCCTACAGAAATCTGGAGATCTGTCTGCTACTACATAAATAATTCCCTTGCCTCCACTCCCAGGTAAGTGCAAAGGCCACATGAAGATTCATTCCCTCCTTCCCTCTCCCCCTACCCAGCTTTTCAGGACAATTCAATGTGAAGAAATAATCATGTTCTTCAGCAGCCTTCTTTACTGAGTCAAAATAACTGATTCCACGCATTTAATCACAGAATCCTTCTTTTATCCTTTAATTATGAAGCAGTGCCAGTTCAAATTAAAGCAGCATTGGATGTAAATATTTTCAGGCACAAAGGAAGAAGCAAAGCCAGCTAAGCAATTTGCTAAGAAGGAAGGTGAAAATATCCTGAACCTAAGGAACATTCTGTATTTCTGAGTTACAAGTGATGAGACAGTTTTTATTTGGGTGGTTTTACACAATAAATTTTAAAGAGTAGTTGCTTAAGTACATCTAAAGGTTAAACCTTCAAGCAGCTAATCTGTATGTAAGAACAAGTAACTGTCAAATACTTAACCTTTTACAGATTAAAACTGTCTGCCTAACAGATGTGAAATCATCATTGTTGTAATTGTCATAAGTAGATATCTGAGCATTTTCTGGAGATAAGGTCTCTTTTTTTTGAGCAGTAATTTTATGCCTTGGGTCACTTGCGTGTTCATGGCTGTGATAAAACCACTGCTTTCCATAACAAGTTATATGCCAGGACTTTATAACTGCTGTACTGGTTTCCAGCACCAAAGTTATTGGTTGTAACAGGCAGTTTTAAATTACTATAAAATGAACTTGCAGGGTGACTGCAAATGTTTTATTGTTCAGTTGCTGGAAGTGGTTGTATGAGTGAACTTTCACAATAGTGTGGCCAGGGCATAGGAGAAGAAAATGCTCAATTTCTGATAAGCTGTAAATGTTAGTATACAATTTATGTTTTTTGACAACATTTTATAGAAACACACACAGTCACTAGAATATGTCTAGAATGCCATTACATTATGTTGATCAATTATAAGTATTATGGACATAAAAGAAAAATGTTTCTAGTATAAGTGAGCATGGAAATGGAATTTTTCCCATATGTTGCTTATATATACCAGGGAAAACTAGCTTGACACCCCCCTCAGCTACCCTATGCAGACCTATGTCCTTACATGGGTCTGTGTTCAGGCCCATGTCCTGTAACTAGACCAGGCATTTTCATTTTCAGTCACAGCTAAAGGTAATCATTAGACTACCCAGCACCCAAGACAGCTTATAAGCCCAGCATGTTACAGTCAGACATGCAGGGTTTGAGGGTACAAACTTCAGCTCGGCTCTCACTGAGCTGCTCAATACGCATTAGGAAAGGTGGCCTGGTCAGACTGAGGTCGAGGCTTCCCCCTCCTTTTCCCTTCTACTTTCTGTAGTTTTCTATCATTTTAGCTGTAAACACCAGAGATCAGGATTCTTCTGGTTCAAGATGCTGCACCAGGTCCAGCATGGGGACACTGACAGCTGCCTCCCACACCATCTTTCCTGAAAGACCTCAATTACTCCATAAGGAAATTTCCTGCAAGTAAGTCTTTGGGCTCTGTTCCAGTTATTCGATCTGCACTTTTTTCCTCCATCTAACAATTATATATGGTTTTGAAACAAGAAAGATATTTTTTTTCCCAAACCTACCTTTGTTTCACAAATTGACATGTACTGCATGGTCAACAAGGCTTCCTTGGAAAGCAAAGCATCAAGACTGTGGTGTCTCCCTGCCATATACTCCCTCTTCCATTGTGTTATTTTGAACCTGCTAACTGATTTCATCCAAATCTGACAGAAGTTTCCAAAAAGTCCTACTGAAATCAGCAGCAATTTATGCAGTGCTAATAACTTGGTCCTTATCCATGCCAGCTGATGGCAGCCAGTTGTCCATCAGCACACTGAGCCCTGCTGAGCCCAAGTACAGCTCTGAAATTGTCCCAGACCTGCTTCCTCCCTATGTCACCAGAGAGGAGCACGAGGGAAGGTGCCATCGCTGGCAAAGAGTTTATGCAGTGGAGCTCCTGCATTACAAGACACAAAACTATGGTGTAGTTTTGGTAATTCCACTGCTCAGGGAAGCTTTTTCTTTTCCTACCTAGATTAATAATAATAATAATAATAATAATAATAATAATAATAATAATAATAATAATAATAATAATAATAATAATAATAATAATAATAATAATAATAATAATAATAATAATAATAATAATAATAATAATAATAATAATAATGATAATAACTACTGACTTCTAGGAATTGTCAGTCAATATCCTTTTGGTATTCAAAGCCCAATCACTAAAAACAGAAAAAGGAGGTTTTGAAGAGCAACAAAAACACCAACAAAAGCACACAACCTCTTGCAAAGTACTCTGCAAATGACCCCTCACACCCCAACTCATCTGAAAGAGAGATGCAAAACTTGGTGCCTCACCACCACACATATGAGAGGTCATTTCCAGGGCAGAGTGAGGCAATATGCACTGCCCTGCACTCTGCATCGATACAGTTCCCCTACAAGTTTATTTGTGAGCTGAACTTGAGCAGAGAATGCCAGCTGTGGCATATTGTAAAGTGGATTTGTCATGTGGATTTATCTATACTTTGTCCATTAAGTCACCCTTGGGAACAAGCACTAGTTAGAACTCTCTGATAGATGCGAAGGGTTTTTATACAGATGAGGAAAAAAAAAAGGAATGCAGTGATTTCAAGAGACTGGAGAAAAAAGAGAGAGGTATTATTAGCACATTGAAAGGCATCTGAAATATAAATTATTTGAAAGCACATCACTTTATATATTCTGTTAATTACATGGTTAATATTATGGAATCTGACAACTCCCCACAGACACCAGGACTATTGATGAGTTCCATTTTATGTTAGAAATTTCTCTCTTCTTTTCAGAATTACCTCTTTAACCTCTTTCAGTCCAATAAATTCACATTAAAATGTGACCAGGAGTGACAACCTTGGGAGAGGACTAACCTCTCCCTCTATCATGTCATTTTAGCCTCAGTCTCAAATTGGTACAGCACTCCCATAGCTATTAGCTCAGCTCTTCTCCTGCCTCCTGAGTAGATGAAGCAGTATGTCTAATTAATTTACAATCCTTAAGTACAAAGGCAGCTATCAGCAAAACTACATTAAAATCACACTACCAATAAGGTAATTGTAAAATCATAATTTTCTGGGATGTTTTCACTAAATACCATCTTAGCTTTGAGGCTGAATGTTTTCCAAAGTTTAGCCTTACAGCTACATGAAAGTCAAATACTTCATACATTACAGTATATCTCACTCCATACCAAAAAAAAAAAAAAAGACAGATGCTCTTTAATACAATGAAATGCAATTTAAAGCCAAGTCAATAAAATAGTAACCTCTTATCCTCAAACAAGGGCTATGCTATACATCATGGGTTAGAAGTTAAAAATGAAGAGAATGGTTCTTGCCACTCGTAATTCAAAGGTTGTTGTCAAAAGCTTTCTGTTCATAGAAATGCTATTGGTTTTATTCAGCTGGCAGAAGCTGTGCATTATTCTAAGCAGCTCAGACAGATAGCTTTTTTAGCTATTCAGTTCAGAGCCAAATTTTCCTGAACAGCATAAGGACTTGATTTTGCTAATGTATACATGTTGCACTGTACCCAGTTCCAGAAATAGTCTGCATCCCTGAATGCAGGCTGGGGTCTAGGGAGGATAGATGCTAACAGCCAGATTCCCTATTTTTCTTTGCACTTGGAGAGGCCAGACACAACCATCAAAAAGAGATTGCTGCAACTAAGAAGCCCTCTGCAAACACAAAGCTCTGCTGCTGCCCAGCTCCCTACCTGCTTCTCACTGATGAGAAAATACCAAATACTGGGGCTGGGAGGCAAGGGCCCCACTGCAACACAGCAGCAATGGGCAAGATCCTCCACTGAGCTCCCGTCACCCTCATTTTGGCTGGAACCAAATAGCTGAGGGACACGAGAAGCAACCAACCTTCTGCAGGCAGCCATCCTCTCTTCCCTGTCTTAAGCCTGAAGGGAATAGAGATGAGGTGTGAAATCTGAAGTCCCCTTAACTCCCCCGATTTCTCTGGTTGTCAGACGAGTGACGCTTGCCAGCATCCTGAATGGTGTGGGGAGCCTTTTCTCTTTCTCATTCCCCTGAATAAACCCCTTTCTGCAACCATGCCATTTCTGCATGGTAGGGACAGCAGGAGAGGAGCTGAGTTCATTTGCTCTAAGAAGCTGTCAACATCTCCCTTAAGGAGAGCAGGTTGCCAGCCTCTTATAGCCAGTTATGTGGTGGCCTGGCCTCAAGCAACCCTCATTTCCCACTGTCACATTCCTCTACACCGCGTCATCCTTTCTCCTATGACCATACCTGACCAGCACAAGCTAGTCCTAGACTTGGTCCTCGTCCTCTGTGGTCAATGCAGCTCATGTAAAAGACAGAGACAGGAAGCAGAATGCTGGACAAGCCAGTGACTTCTGTAAGACAGCCCAGAAGTGTTGTAAAGGCACAGCTGAAGCCTTAGGTGCGAAATCTCGTACTGTTTGCTCGGTGTTGTTTGGTGTCAGTGGCCCTAAGGAGTGAGCAACTGCAGCAGGAACAGATAGAAATGTTCCTGC